>NW_024070203.1:67065119-67449904 GCF_014754425.2 Oryx dammah | reverse complement strand
CCCCACAACATCTCTCTGGGTCATCCCCGCGCGTCAGCCCCAAGCGTGTCATATCCTGCATCAGACATAGACTGGCATTTCGATTCTTACATGTTATTATACATGTTTCAATGCCATTCTCTCAAATCATCACACCCTCTCCCTCTCCCTCTGAGTCCAAAAGTCCGCTATACACATCTGTGTCTTTTTTGCTGTCCTGCATACAGGGTCATCATTGCCATCTTCCTAAATTCCATATATATGTGTTAGTATACTGTATTGGTGTTTTTCTTTCTGGTTCACTTCACTCTGTATAATTGGCTCCAGTTTCATCCATCTCATCAGAACTGATTCAAATGTATTCTTTTTAATGGCTGAGTAATACTCCATTGTGTATATGTACCACAGCTTTCTTATCCATTCATCTACTGATGGACATCTAGGTTGTTTCCATGTCCTGGCTATTATAAACAGTGCTGCGATGAACATTGGGGTACATGTGTTTCTTTCAATTCTGGTTTCCTCTGTGTGTATGCCCAACAGTGGGATTGCTGGGTCATAAGGCATTTCTATTTGCAATTTTTTAAGGAATCTCCACACTGTTCTCCAGAGTGGCTGTACTAGATTGCATTCCCACCAACAGTGTAGGAGGGTTCCCTTCTCTCCACACCCTCTCCAGCATTTATTGCTTGCAGATTTTTGGATCGCAGACATTCTGACTGGTGTGAAGTGGTACCTCATTGTGGTTTTGATTTGCATTTCTCTAATAATGAGTGATGTTGAGCATCTTTTCATGTGTTTGTGAAGTTTGAGAAGCATTTAGGATAGCTTTAAAAGAATTTGTAGATCAAATGGCATTTCCATTTTTATGATTGTTTTCATCCACATGGCAAGGGCTTCCACAGTGGCTCAGCAATGATGAATCTGCCTGCAGTGCAGGAGAGACAGGTTAATCCCTGGATTGGGAAGATCCCCAGGAGGAGGACATGGCAACCCACTCCAGTACTCTTGCCTGGAGAATCTCATGGACAGAGAAGCCTGGTGAGCTACATTCCATGGGGTTGCAAAGAGTCAGACACAACTGAAGTCAGTGAGCATGAGCATCCACGTCATGAATGTTTCCCTTAGCCCTATATCTATTAAAAACTGTGTCAATTTGTTGGTGGGTGGTATAATCTTCCATTGACTATAATATTTAAAAATATAGTTTAAAAAGAAAAACAACCAGGACACAAATGTCTACCATGTCAACATTTCTTGCTTCTCATCCTACTTAAGTCACCATCTTGAGGTATTCATATACATAACCTCTTTGAAGCCTTAGCTAATTTTCAGTTAGTACAAATTTTGTTCTTCTTTCTCTGACTCTATAAACAGGTAAGAATTAAAGCGATTTTCAAACTCACTCTATGAGGATGGTCAGACCAGCTGTACCCAAATTAAAAAAAAAATTATTTGTGGCTATCCAAATTTATTTTAAAATGAAACCATCACATTCTGCATTGACTTTGATTAAGAAAAAAAATCTGTTCTAGCTCTTCAGAGACAGCTGTCAGCCCAAACACAGTTGGAAATGAATATTGTTTTGTGACCATAGCAATGAGAACTGTTGAATGTGCAGTACGGTGGAAAATGATCAAATAATAATCAGAATTCAGTCTTGAAAGGACAGACATGGGTATTGCACTGGTTATAAGACTCCCGTTTTTGTAATTCATTGAAGTGCCTTTTCATGTCAATCTAACATTTTGTTCTTCATGCATAGTGGTTTAATGATACTGTAGTCATTGTACAAATGTTTTTAAGCTACAATTATGTTATAAACGCTAATAAATTAGGTATATTATAGAATGGACTCTCATCTTTATATCTCTAGTACTCAACACAGTATTTGGCATAAAAAGAAACCCAGCAAAAGTTCTTAAATAGATAAAATGTAGTATACATGTGTGCTAAGTCACTTCGGTCATGTCCGACTTTTTGCAACCCTATGGACCGTAGCCTCTCAGGCTTCTCTCTCCATGGGATTTTCCAGGCAAGAATACTTTGAATGGGTTTCCATGCACTCCTCCAGGGGAAATGCATACTATGTGATAGCAAAATTATGATACAAAATTAAAATATACACTTCAGAGATGATTCCCCTGATTTAATCAACAGTAACTGAATGCCTGCTATCAGCCAAGTACTGGAGATACAGTATTGAGTAAACCAGAGAGTCCCCAGTCCTTCTATCCAATAAGGGTAGTATTTGTGTTGCTAAGGAGATGAGCATATTCCTAAATCCCATCTTGTCCTCTCTATCAAGAAAGGTAATCTGTCTCACCAGAATTTTCATAGATCACAACTGGACACACCAGCATAGAATGATACTGAAAATCAGTAATAAGAACAACTTCACTACTACAGTTCCTCTTTTTCTGTGTTCTAGTGATACCAGTCATCTTTTTGTCTTTGGGTTCCTTAAGCATTTTCCATTCTTAGGCCTGTTGTTTTTCTTTTTCCACCTAACTGGGACAGTCTACCTCATATCTTTTTGCTCAGAATTTGGGTTGAATATTGTCTCCTTAAAGAGGTCTTACCTGTTTTCTCCTCCCCAATTTCAACTGGTCATTTCCATCCCAGTCACTCTGTCACATTATAGCAATGATAAATTTTTGAAATTACATTGTCTATTTATCTGCTTTTTTTTTAATTAGTTCCTGAATACAGAATATAAATTATAAGAAAGCAAAGACTTTCCATGAAAGCAAAGCTATCTGTTCACCACTCCATTTAAGTGCATAAAAGAACAACCCATCAATTTTATCTAGACAACTAGGTTAAGAAAACATTTTTTTTCCATTTTTGAATAACAGCTATATGTGAGACACTGGAAATATACAGTTCAAGGGGACAAAACACTAGTTATTATTTTATGTTAAGAAAACAAAGAATTAAAATTTTAAAAAATTCAAATAGTAGAGAAATATATGGAAAGAAATGCAAAAGTCTCTCCTTTCTTCCCACTCTCAACCTCAGTTACACTCTCCAGAAATTTAACTTTTAACTTTGAAACATTTTTGTTTCAAATGCTATTAGCGGTTACTACTGGGACTCTAGTAACTTACTTATATTTATTGATTTATCATGGTTCATTTCAGTTCAGCTCAGTCGCTCAGTCATGTCCAACTCTGTGACCCCAAGAACTGCAGCACGCCAGGCCTCCCTGTCCATCACCAAATCCTGGAGTCCACTCAAACCCATGTCCATCGAGTCGGTGATGCCATCCAAGCATCTCATCCTCTGTCGTCCCCTTCTCCTCCTGCCCTTAATCTTTCCCAGCATCAGGATCTTTTCCAATGAGTCAGCTGTTCGCATCAGGTGGCCAAATTATTGGAGTTTCAGCCTCAGCATCAGTCCTTCCAATGAACACCCAGGACTGATCTCCTTCAGAATGGACTGGTTGGATCTCCTTGCAGTCCAAGGGACTCTCAAGAGTCTTCTACCACACCACAGTTCAAAAGCATCAGTTCTTTGGCGCTCAGTGTTCTTCACAGTCCAACTCTCATATCCATACATGACCACTGGAAAAAACATAGACTTGACAAGACGGACTTTTGTTGACAAAGTACTGTCTGCTTTTTAATGTGCTGTCTAGGTTGGTCATAACTTTCCTCCCAAGGAGTAAGTGTCTTAATATCACAGCTGCAATCACCATCTTCAGTGAGTTTGGAGCCCAGAAAAATAGTCACTGTTTCCCTTGTTTCCCCATCTATTTGCCACGAAGTGATGGGACCAGATGCCATGATCTTAATTTCCTGAATGTTGAGCTTTAAGCCAACTTTTTCATTCCCCTCTTTCACTTTTATCAAGAGGCTCTTTAGTTCTTCTTCACTTTCTGCCATAAGGGTGGTGTCATCTGCATATCTGAGGTTGTTGATATTTCTCCTGGCAATCTTGATTCCAGCTTGTGTTTCCTCCAGCCAGCATTTCTCATGATGTACTCTGCATATAACTTAAATAAGCAGAGTGACAATATACAGCCTTGACGTACTCCTTTTCCTATTTGGAACCAGTCTGTTGTTCCATGTCCAGTTCTAACTGTTGCTTCCTGACCTGCATACAGGTATCTCAAGAGGCAGGTCAGGTGGTCTGGTATTCCCATCTCTCTCAGAATTTTCCACAGTTTATTGTGATCCACACAGTCAAAGGCTTTGGCATAGTCACTAAAGCAGAAATAGATGTTTTTCTGGAACTCAGTTACTTTTTCTATGATCCAGCAGCTGTTGGCAATTTGATCTCTGGTTCCTCTGCCTTTTCTAAAACCATCTTGAACATCTGGAAGTTCACAGTTCACATATTGCTGAGTTAGACAGTACCTTACCATAGAAGATGAGGAATTGGTGTACAGTTGTCCCCAGCCCCCTGGGCAAGGGTTCCAGGACAAACCCACATACACCGAAGTGCACTGAGGCTCAAGTCCCTTATATGAAATGATGTAGTATTTGCATGTAATTTAAGCACATTCTCCCAAATGTTTTAAATCACCTCTAGATTACTTATACTTTGCCAAGTGTAAAGCAAATTCAAGTTTTGCTCTTTTGGAACTTTAGGGAATTATTTTTTTGAATATTTTTCATCTCTGGTTGGTTGAATCCTTGGATATAGAACTTATGGATACAATGAGCCAACTGTACTTTCTCTACATCTCCTTCTTTATGTCCCTTTTCTCAATATTGCTACTTTAGTACTCATGATTACTCTCTCAGTATTTAACGATAGGTTTAAATCTCTTGATTAACCCAACTAGATATTGTCTAATTATGATAATTATCAAAAATTGGGCAATTAAGTCTCTTATAGTTTCTTGATATTTTCTTCTCATCTCTTCATAATATTTGTCATTGCTTCTTCATTAGCAAGGTTGTAATATTTGCAATCTGTAGGTTGATTCTAATATTTTAACCAGTACTTTAACCACCATTTGTGAAAGTATTGTTGTGTGAAAATTTTCAGATATATAGGAGAAACCCTAAACCAATGCCGCTATCCATATGCTTCTCTAAAGATAATGTTTTAAGAGCAAAGTTCAGATAAATTTTCTTATGTCTATCAATTGCTTAATACACATCACATTTTAATTAACTTCATATTTGGATCATTATTTTCAAATACACTGTTTTTTTGGAGTTTCTATTTGTTTTTCCTTCTCATTGGCTAAAGAGATAATTCACTTTATTATGTTTTAAAATTTTCCAGTTTCTGAAGTGCGGTTGCCTAGTAGAATATACTTTTATCCTGAAAATATGATTCCTAGACCCTTCTGTCTGTTGCAATATAAATTTATTCATTTCTAATTGCATGACCATAATTATGGGATTCATTTTCATTGTATTATGATTTGGTTCCACCACTTTTTTAAAAAAAAGACTTTATCCATCTTGCGTCACTAACTTTATTCTGCCTATGTATATGTTTAAGTTTGATTTTGTTTTTTTTGTTTGTTTGTTTTTTTCAGAGAATGAGAAATGGGATATAAATTCTTCAGCACATGCAGATCTGAAAATTATTTCATTTTGATCATTCTTGATGATAACCTGGTTAGTTAAAAAAAAAAAATCATATGCCAAATGATTTTTTTTCAACTCTAAAGGTATCTTTCGGAGAAGGCAATGGCAAGCCACTCCAGTACTCTTGCCTGGAAAATCCCATGGACAGAGGAGCCTGGTAGGCTGCAGTCCATGGGGTCGCTACCAGTCAGACATGACTGAGTGACTTCACTTTCACACATTGGAGAAGGAAATGGCAACCCACTCTATTGTTCTTGTCTGGAGAATCCCACCAGGGGGAGCCTGGTGGGCTGCTGTCTGTGGGGTCACACAGAGTCAGACATGACTGAAGTGATTTAGCAGCAGCAGCAGCAAAGATATCTTTCCTCTGGCTACTAGCATCCATTCTACCTGATTGGAACATCTGATCCTGATCTTATTCATTTTATTTTATAAGTAATCATTTTATAAGGAATTTTGTCCTAAAAGTTTAGAAATTTCACCAGGATGTTAACAACTGTAGGTTTTCTTCTTTTTCCCATTTATTCTCCTTGACCCATGGGAGGGACTTTCAATCTGAAGATTAAAAACTACCTTTAATCTGGAATTTTTTTTGTTTAATATTTCCTGCTATTCATTATCTCTGTCCTCATCCTCATGCCTTTTGGAACTTTTACTATAATGATTTTGTAAGGAACAAGCAAATTGGTTTGAAACCCTCACATTTAACCATAAACAAACAAACAAAAAAACCCCAAACTCTTATTCTAGATCTACTGTGGAAATCTAAATTTATCTTAGGATCTGCTCTTTTTCCCAACTCTAAGACCAACAACATCTTGGAGCCTACCTAGAAAACTTTTTGACATTCTAACTGGAGACAAAAGTTCCAGCTAACTGCTAGACTGGATTGGAAAGAAGCCAAATAGTCCAAAGTGTTTTTAACTAAATGCATTGATAATTGATTCAAAGTCCAAATAAAACTTAGACCTAGAGGCTCTATTTGGGACCCTTAAGATGGCTCCCTTGTGCTCTATTCCTTGAAATTTCCCTTGCTCTTGTGTTTCCATTAGAATGATCCATTCAAATTTTGTCTCCCAGAAATGTGTCAAAATCTCTACTATGTACATGACATACTCATTTTCAGTGCTGGCATGGATTTATTATTTTCAATAAACTTTTTACGGAAATTTCAAGGTAGTCTTGAGAACACGGAGAGGCAAACAATGCTCAATCTGCCATTCTGAACCAGACATCCGCATGTGACAATTAGTTGCGTGATTTTGAATAGTAGTTTTAACATTGGAGTATTTTTATACTATTCACATCAGAATCATTCAGTTTGCCATTATTTAAAGTGCAACACATTCCTTTTACCTGGTCCCCGAGCCTTCCTTCAAGCTTTGCAGAACATAAATATAGTAATAATATGGTAAGATCTCCTACTTTGTTAATTAATAAGAGCCTAATCCTTGTTGAAGCAAGTGATAACTTTCTGAAAGACAGAATTTGGGTGGAATTATATAGAGATAATAACACAATAGTGTGGTTAGTGCTATGGTGAAGCCAGAGAATTGCTTTTTCTGTATTTCCTTCTTCATCGCCACAAATGCTCAAAGTTTCTTTGCCTTTGAGGCATGTCCAGAACAGTTTTTCCTCTGCCAATTAAAGTATTCTTTCTAGTCTTTCATTTATCAAGTTGTCTGGTTTCAGATTTTCAAGTCTTATCTGAAATTCCAAATTCTTCATAAAGGTTTCCTTTAGTTAATTAGAAAAAGTTTCTCATCCTGACAAGGATAATTTCTGTTTTATTATATTTTAAAATAGCTTAAAAATTTTAATTTATTTTTTTAATTGGAGGCTAATTACTTTACAGTATTGTAGTGGTTTTTGCCATACATTGACCTGAATCAGCCATGGGTGTACATGTGTTCCCCATCCTGAACCCCCCTCCCACCTCCCTCCCCATCCCATCCCTCAGGGTCATCCCAGTGCACCGGCCCTGAACACACTGTCTCATGCATCGAACCTGGACTGGCGATCTATTTCACATATGGTAATATACATGATTCAATGCTATTTAAGAGAGATAATTTACATAGCATGCAATATACCCATTAAGGTGTTACAAGTCCATGGCTTTTAGTATATTCAGACAGTCATGTACTGGTTGTCACAGTCAATTTTAGAACATTTTTGTCACTCAAAAAGAAACTCGAGGAACTTCCCTGGTGGTCCAGTGGTTAAGAATCTGCCTTACAATGTAGGGAACATGGGTCCGATCCCTGGTGGGAGAAATAAGATCCCCCATGCCTTGGAGAAGCTAAACCCATACACCACAACTACTCAGCCTAGATGGCACAATTAGAGAGTCCATGTGCCACTAAGACTTGATGGAACCAAGTAAATAAATATTAAAAAACTCTGTACCCTTTAGCTATCTCTTTCCTATTCCCTCATCCCTTCCACCACCCATCCCTAAGCAAGCACTAATCTACTTTATGTCTCTATACAGTTTCCTGTTCTGAAATTTTATATGAATGGAATCATATAATATGTGGACTTTTGTGACTGGTTTCTTTCACTGAGCATGTTTTCCAGATGCATTCAAGTTAGAGTATATGTCAATACTTCATTCCCTTTTATGGTCAATAATAGTTCATGTCTATATATTCATTTTATTTATGCATTTACATTCAAATGTCTTTAGAAGGTTTATTTGCATCAATCAAAAACTGGAAAGAACTCAAATATGTAGAGAAAAACTAAAGAATAAACAAATAGTGGTATATCCACAGACTGTCATACTTCTAAGTGATATGAAAAATAAACTACTCATTAAAGCACTATTGATGACTACCAAAACGACTGAAGTGACTTAGCAGCAGCAGCAGCAGCAAAATGAGTAAACCACGTGAGGCTACTCAAAGAAAAAAAAACAATAAACTTTTCATGAGCAGAGTTATATCTAATTCTAAAATGGAAGCTAATCTATGACAATGAAAAGTAAACCAACGCTAGTCTGACGAGCAGAGATAGTAGAGAGAGAGACATTATAAAAGGGCATGAGGTAAACCAAAAGATGATGGAAAGGCTCATTACTATGACTGTGGTGGTGGTTTTATGGATTTATATGGATGTCAAATCTTAATCAGATTGTTGAGTTTAAATATAATCAGTTTGTTGCATGTCACTTATACCTTGCTAAGGCTTTAAAAATACAATTCAAAATAAAAGGCTAGATTTCCTACGATTCTGGAAAATCAGTTTGGTAAACCTATAATGACTTCATCATCTCTTTCCTCATGCTCTGGGAGAAACACTTTGCTTAGTGGTAGCAAATATTGGAAGCAACAAGACAATTTCCATCAAATTCAATAGGAATGCAAGCTGGGTTACAAAGCGCACAGCTTGTCCTCCATTGTTGGTATTTTTAAATTTTTGATTATTCATTCATCCATTGATAGACATTTGAATTGTTTCTACCTTTTGATTATTATGAGTAATGATGCTATAAGCATTTATGTACAAATGTTTATGTGGAGATATATATATACATTTCTCTAGAATTTGAACTACTGAGTCATATGGTATCTTTATTTTTAGTTGTTTGGGGAACTGTCAGATTGTTCTCCAAAGCAGTTTTACCATTTTACATTCTAACTAGCAGTAAACTAGTGCTCTGATTTTTTTACATTCTTGCCAATACTTGTTGATATTTAAACTTTTGATTCTAAGCATCCTACTATTTGTGAAGTGGTATCCCATTGTGCTTTGTTTTGCATTCCCCTGATAACCTAGGCTGTGAATATCTATTCATTTACTTATTCTCTATCTGTATTATTTTCCTTGGAGAAATAAATGTCTATTCAGATCTTTGCCCATTTTAAAACTGCGCTGTCTTTTCATAAGTGAGTTGTAAGAGTTCTTTATATATTCTAGATTTAAGTCCCTTATGATTTGCAAATGTTTCCCCTAATTTGAGATTTTTACTTTCTTAATAGTATCCTTTGAAACACAAAAGTTTTAAATTTTGATAAAGACCAATTGGTCTATATTTTCTTTTGTTGCTTGTACTTTTGGTGTCATATCTAGAATTCTTTTCCAGATCTAGGCTCATGAATATTTACCTCTGTATTTTCTTCCAAGAGTTTCATAGTTTAAGCTCTTATATTTAGATCATTGACCCATTTCAAGTGGATGTTTTCTGTATATGTTATTAGGTAAGGGTCCTACTTAGTCAGTTGTCCCAGCACCATTTGTTGAAAAGACTATCCTTTTCCTTAGTGAATGTTTCTGACACCCTTGTTGAAAATCTATTGACCACAGATCCTGTTGACTCAGTTTTATACTTTACTCCACAACATTTATCTCTTTGCCTGAACATGAAGATAATATCTGATTAATTTCTGGAGCATACTAAAATTTTCCATAACATTTAGTCAAGCAGACCATCTGGAAATCAGTTGGCTCTTGCTGCATAACAAACAAACACAAACTCTCAGTGGTACAGTTGTGTATTTAGCTTATGCATCTGGGAGTTGGCTGGGGATTGTCTGATTGAGGCTGGGTCTATCACAGTTAGGATGGGGAAACTTTTCTGCAAGTGTCTCTCATTTTCTATCTTGGGTTAGTGTCCCAAACTGTGCAGGCTTTTCTCATGGTGATGGCAGAAGTTCCAGGTATATATTATAGTTTTAGATTTTTACTTAAAGGTCTATGACCAATTTTGATTATGGTGGACCTTCATGCAAGGTCATATGCAAGGACCTTATGCAAGCCCACCTGCATAAATGCGTTCCAAGCTTCTGCTGTGTCACATTGGCCAACATCTGGTTAAACAAAGCAAGTCATGTGGTCAAGTGTAATGTTAAAGCAGCAGAAAAGTATATTTCTCTCATGGACTGAGGAAAAGGAAGTGAATACTGAACAGTAATTCAGTCTAGATATTTCATTTATACAAAATTTCTTCCAGGAAAGAAATGAAAAACCCCAAAACTCTTGAATTAGATCTCTTTATACTAGATGCCCCTTGCTAAATTTACTTATTTTTGCTAAGAATTTTCTTTGGTTTGCTACAGAGTTTTCAGCATTCCCTGTCATATCATCTGTGAGTAATTATAGTTTACAATGTTCCTTTCCAAGATTTCTACCTTGTATTTCTTTTTTTTTCCTATTATACAAGTTAGAACATTCTAGTTCAGTGTTGAATAGAAGCAGTAAGATGAGACATCCTTGCCTTAATATTTGACCATTGAATGTGATGTTGGCTATAGGTTTCCTCTGATACATTTTATCATATTCAAGAAGTTTCCTACTACTATTCCAAGTTTGCTGAGACCTTTTATTATGAATGAGTGTTAAATTTCATGAAGTGTTCTTTCTGCAACTATTGAAATGATTTATTTTTTTCTTTAATTCTCCTATGATAATGAATTATGTTGCTTGACTGTCTTACAGATTTATTGAGGTATAATTGACATAGAATGAGTTTCACATATTAAAATTATGTAATTTGATACATTATGGTATTGGTAAAATCATCACTATGATTAAAATACTGAACATATCTATTGCTGCCAAAACTTTCTTGGTGGCCCATTCATAATTCTTTTTCCCTATCTCCTACACTTTTGGCTTCCCTTGTGACTCAGCAGGTAAAGAATCCACCTGCAATGCAGGAGACCTGGGTTCAGAAGATCCCCTGGAGAAGGGAAACGCTACCCACTCCAGTATTCTGGCTTGGAGAATTCCATGGACAGTCCATGGGGTCACAAAGAGTTGGACATGACTGAGTGACTTTCACTTTCACCCTGATCCCCAGGCAACCACTAATCTGCTTTCTGATACCATACATTAGTTTTCATTTCCTAAAATTTTATACAAATGGAAGCATATAGTATGCACTAAAAATTTTTGTCTGACATCTTTCACTCAGCATATTGTGATGTTTTTCAATGTGTAGAATATAACAATTTGTTATTATGAATTATGCTTTTGGCATTGAATCTAAGAAATCTTTACATAGGTCAAATATGTTTTATCCTTTATATTATCCTAGATATACTATAGTTTTAGATTTTACTTTTAGGTCTATGACCAAAAGTTATGGTGGACCTTTGTGCTTATATTGGGCCTACCTGGATAATCTAAAATAATCTCTTCATCTCAAAATCATTACATTAACCATACCTGCAAACCACACCCTGCTTTGTAAGGAGAAATAGTCACATGTTCCAGGAACTAGACTTTGGATCTCTTTTGATGGGAAAGTATATTCTTCCTACAACAGAGGGATTCTTATAAGCAAATATCCCTGGATTTTCCATATTACACAAGTGACTTCCATGTTGCTCTACAATGGTTTAATATGATGAATAACTTGGGGATAGGAGTAGAAAGACTGAACACTGAACTAAGCCTTTGCATCAAAAGCTCACCCAGTTTGTAGTAGAAAGAGTAATGAGGCTTTAGAGTAATGAGGAATTGGATCTGAATGCTTAATTTTTCCATTATTCATTCTGTGGCCTTTAATTTACTATCATCAGGTTTGTTATTTAATGATAGTGTGAAAGTGAAAGTCACTCAGTCATGTCCAACTCTTTGCAATCGCATGGACTATACAGTCCATGGAATTCTCTAGGCCAGAATACTGGAGTGGGTAGCCGTTCTCTTCTCCAGGGGATTTTTCCAACCCAGGTATCGAACCCAGGTTTCTTGCTTTTCAGGTGGATCCTTTACCAGCTAAGCCATCAGGGAAACCCAATAATAGGGTAATGATGCTCATATTAGAGGGCTATTTTGAGGACCAAAAAGATAGTATAAGTGTCTAGACCGCACCTAGAACATAAAATGTATAACAGTATACATTTCTTCCAGAAAAGCTTTGCTTCTATTAGGCTTTATTCTTCTGGAAAAAGAATGTGCATTATTTATCCCTGATGCTTATACTGTCAGTTTATGTGCACTGAAGTCTTTCATCTTCAAATTAGTCTCAATGACAAAGAGCACATTAGTAGAAAGGTTAAGAGTTATAGGTCCCTGGTTCTAAATCTTGATGTCAGTCTGTGCTAGTTGTGTGAGATCAGGTCATTTGTTTACACCTCCGTGTTCTTATCTCCTCCATGAGAGTAATGGGACCTACCTGTCTCATGGTTTGCTGTGAAGACAGTGGAGGTGCATATAAAGTATCACAGGACTGTGGTGCAGTAATTCGTTTGGCCCTTAGAGGGAGCTCCATGAGAGTGAGAAGCCTGTGAAGCAGATGAGCTATGTTGGTGCTTCTTTCCCTGGATTCTGTTTTTAGCAAAATTGATTAAGAGGTGATTTAAATCACACAGACTCACAGCCATGTGACATTATATAAGCATTTTTAAATTTTTGAAGCAGATTTAATTTAGGTTCATTCTCAGTTAACATTAATTTGAGCTATTTTGCAAAATGCTTAATTCCTTGGCAAGGTCAGAAAATGTAAGTAATTTACATGCTAGAGTGTCCTTCAGCGGCTAACCAAGATCGTAAATTCCATAATTCATAAAATATATTTTTAGTATGTATATATATATGTATAAACACACACATACAAGTAATGATTACACTAAAATAGGCAAGGTGATGATCATTTTGAATCTTTCAAACCATAACCTTTCAAAGAAATTAATTCTTCTTGTGACAAAGATTACTGAGGCAATAAGCTACAAATGGCTTTTATGGAAACAAATCCAGAAAGAAGACATAATTTTAACATCAACACGGCAGATAACCCGGAGTGGTTCTAAACTTATTTTTGGCTATTGAAAAAATAAAATATAAAACATGAAAGATGTCATGTTCAATACTAAAACTAGAATGCAATATTAATAAGTTTAAAGGGAGATACATTAACAGAAAGATTAATGTGAATTTTACTCATCCCGTGGCAAGAAATAAGATAATGTAGTTTAAAACATTTAAGAAATTATTAAATTATAAAGCAACAATATATGAACTATCCTAAAGAGAAGGGAGGAAATAACATCCTATCTCAGATACTGAGAACTTTATTCACAATTAATTTACAACAGTTCGGTTAATTTTCTTCAGTGTGATGAAGAGTGGGCCTGAGCCCGAGCCCCACAGCAGGACTTGCTATTACCCTAACATACTTTGCACTTTCAAAGTATCTAAGAATTTCTGTTTGATTTTTTCTGGTGAGAATTCCATTCCTTCCACCCTTGTTTTCTGCTCTTTGGACAGAACTCAATTATCCCATCTTCTCAATAATTCCCAAATAATCTTTCTGCCCCTCCTCCCTTCCCCATGCTGTGCAGTGTTATTTATTTCCTCATTGTATTTCCCAAAACACACTTTCTATCCCAGCTATTGGTTTATGATCTTGTCTCCATGACTGAAATTATGAACGTTGTGTGAGCAGAAAACATACCTTTTTTTTTAACTTTTAATTTTTTATTGGGGTATATCTGATTAACAATGTTGTGATAGTTTCAGGTGAATAACAAAGGGACTCGGCCATGTATATACATGTATCCATTCTCCCCTAAACTCCCTTCCTGTCCCTGCTGCCACATAACATTTAGTTGAGTTCCCTGTGCTATACAGCAGGTCCTTGTTGGTTATCTGTTTTAAATATATCAGTGTAAAACATGCTTTACATATTTCAGTTTCTTTGGAACCTTCCAGGGCGCTTAGAACATGTTATAAAATTAAGTTTGATTTTTGTAGGGCCAGGTATCCGTAGTACCATGTATCCACAGGCAACTTGGAGTCTGTGAGATGAGGTCAGTAGTGATAAGGATGGTGATTTAACTACATGGGAAACCTAATATACAAAATTAAGAGGCCATTATTTCCTTTCCTATCTTTTCAGTAATAAAAAGTTACTCATTATTATGCTCATTACAAGAATTTCCCTTTTTTTTCCCCCAAATTATGTTAATGTTAATGTTTTGGATAAAAGCAGAACAAGTTAAAATTACTTATGCCTAGACTTAAACTTCTCATTTTGGCAAACTGAGGAGGCTTAGGTACAGAGAAAATTACTTTCACAGTGTATTTTGAGGTGCTCTGGACAGACTCCATTTGCTAAAATTTCTTATCTCTTCCTTTTGTTAGACGGTCTCCACGCAGAAGCCAGTGCAATTTTTTTTTAAAAAAGAGTGTATCATGTACCTGCTTAAGACTCTCTGATGACTTCCCAATCCACTTAGAATAAAACTCAAACCCCTTTTTCTGGCCTCCAGGCCCTACTTGGCCTGCCTTCTGCTGATCGCTCTTGTCCTTTCTCACTGTATTCTGCTTCATTCATGAGCTACAGTCACACTCTACTACTGTCTTCTTTTATTTGAAGGCACCAAGCTTAGTACCACTTTTAGTCTTCGAAGAATATTCTTCTCTTCTGGAGAGCTTTTTCCTTACCTCTTTTAAAAGACCTGCTATGTCATGGTTTAGATCCACATTAAAGACACTCAGCTTTCCTTGATTGCCTGATCTAAATAGCTCCTCAAACCTTTCAAGTGTATCATCTTGTTTTATCTTTGTTACAGTATTTAGCACTACCTGATTGCTTCTTGATATTTGTTTAGTTTTCCATCCCTCTCCACTAGATGGTACAATTTTTAAAAACAGATACTTTGTTCATCTGTGACACAGACCCCCAAAAAGGCAAATAGAGGCTCAAGAGCATTTCTAAAGGGAATCAGATTTCTTCTTTATCTTTTCCCCTGGTATTCTTTAAAAATATTTCCTGAGAAAGTTGGTGTTAATAATATATTCATCTAAATTATCTTAAATGTTTAAAAATTAGTAGATTAATCATAAGGAGCAGCATTTTGAGACATAAATGTTGAAATTACTGTTGGTTTTAGGATATCCAAAGGCAGGTAATAGATTCTGCTAGAACCAAGCTGACGAAGAGACCGTAGCAGATCTTCCAAGATTTGCTGAAAATGCAGCCAAAGAAAAGGTGAGATGGAAGTAGGGCTAAGAGAAAGTTTTATTTTTCTTTGTAAAATGGAAGAAGTCTCTAAAAATGGTAAAGTGGCAAAGATTATATTAATTAGGACATGTTTTATAGACATTCGAGATTTATTTTTCATGTGTAAATTGCTATAAGTTACACAGAGAAAAATTATATTTCCAGAAGATGCTAATATGTAATTAGTGTCATAATTAAGATGAAGTTTTTAGATATTCAAGGAAGGAGGGATCAGAAAACATTTTGGTATACCACTTATTATGTGATAATAAGTGAAAAATGTACCTAAGTCTGGAGTGTAATAGGTAATTCACTTCTCTATTTATTCTGTATGTATTGTATCATATTGATGGGTGCTGCATCAGCGGGGCTCCAGTGGCCAGAGACTGGGAAAAATCCAATTGTTGAATAGATTTCTTCATTTTTAAAATGACAATATTTGGCATCATCTCTAAGGTCTCTAATGGATCTGAAAACTCTGTAATGAATTGGAATGTTACAGGTTTCAGAAGCAAAATATGCTGAAAGCAGAGGAAAGCTTACAAATGAGATCAGTGAAGGTAAAATTCATCCTCTCCAAATCTCTGATTGGATGGCCTTATGTGCCATGTGGAGAATGCATTAACTCTTTCAAAGTAGAGTAAATCAATGAACAAATAGCAACGAGAGGTCATGCCTAGCAATTTAAGATTGCAAAACTTTTTCTGGCAAAATCATGTGCTTTGTAGATAGAAGGGACCTAAAAAATGATTTGATGTAGCTTTTCTTTTTAATCTGTGATATGTAAGTATTATGAAAGTGAAGAAGTCACTCAGTCATGTCTGACTCTTTGTGATCCCATGGACTGTAGCCCACCAAGCTCCTCTGTCCATGGAATTCTCCCGGCAAGAACACTGTAGTGGGTTGCCATTTCCTTCTCCAGGGGATCTTCCTGACCCAGGAACTGAACCCAGGTCTCCCATGAGGAGGTAAAGGCAGACTCTTTACCTGCTGAGCCACCAGGGAAGACCAAGTATTATGAGATGTTAACAGGTATTATGTAACAAATGAGTTCTGTGTTTAAATAAGTATGGAAAACACTGCACACTATATTTGGCTGGAAAATCTCAAATCTGTGTATTAAAGGTCCTAGAAATTCATCAGTAAAGAAAATGAGTTAACTCTAAATATATATTTCATTCACTCAACATTTATCACATGCCCACTGTGTACCAGCAGCCAATGCTAAGGTAAGAACAAGTTCAATATTCAAGCAAAAGTAAGGGGACCGATATGGCTTAAGCAAAATGAGCCAGAGGGAGGGTCACAGGTGACGAGATGGAGAGGGTTGTTCATGATGATTCCTCTGGGCAGTTTAAAGCTTTTGGCTTTTTCTCTGAGTGAAATGGGGAGCCACTGCAAGACTTTAACTGGAGAAATAACTTTATTTAAGCCCTTAAAAGATTGTTTCAGTTGCTATGTTAAGAATAGACTATAGAGAATAGAGTTTCAAGGACAGAAACAAAGAAACCCATGAAGGGTCTGTTGGCATAATCCATGTGAGAGAACTTTATGATCTTGACTAGGAGGATAGCAGCTGCCATGGTGAAAGGGGTGAGATTTGCCTTACTAAAGGCTCTGTGGAAGAAACCACATTCAAGTTCATTCACATCATTGACTTAATTTAGTTCTTTGTAAGACTGAGGTTCTTGTTTCTTTACAGCTATTAGACAGGGGCTGGTTTTTGCTCCTAGAGGCTGCCCACATTTCTTCACTATACCTTTCATGTGGCCTTCTACTACAGTGGTGGGATGAGTCCTACTAACACTTGGATTCTCTCTAACTTCAGTCAAATAAAGTTCCTTGCTTTTAAGGACTCATGTGATTAGATTCAGCCAATGGAGATAATTTAGTATGATTTCTCTGTAACCTTAATCACAATTGCAAAGCCCCTTTGCCATGTAATTTATTCACAAATTCCAGGGATTAGGGCATGGACATCTTTGGGAGAGGGAGCATTTTGCCTCCCCATATCTTTCATTTAAAGATTAAAGGCATTTTTCAAAAAATATCCTATAATTTTAAGCTTTTTCCGTGAGATAAGAGATTATAGATAATACCCCATTTAGACAATCAAGAAGAGAAGCAAAAAAATAATTGTAATTTGCAAAATGTAATTAATTTCCTAAATATAATTTCTTTCCTTTTCTTGTTTTTCATTTGCATTTGATCCCATTTCATTCCATTCAATTCCACAGCTTTAGGTGAATAATTTCCATATGCCAGACACCAATGTTAGTTGCACTGGCTATAAAGACAGAAGACATATTTTTAGCTCTTCAGAAGCTCACAACTTATTTGGAGAAACCTCACAAATGCAATTTCAGCAACATGATATAGCAAATGAACGTTAGTGGCCAAATAAATTGAGTTAGAACTACTTGTACACCTAACGCTATACTGGACCACAGGAATATGTCCAAAGTAACTAGATTTTCAAGAAGCCGCAGCAGTCTCCATAAAACATTTTTCTCCTTTGCTTATATCTTCAGCTGCCAGTATCAGAATCTTTTGGGGCATTGCCTTGTGACTAAAAGGGAAAACATTTCAGACTTGGCATGAGCCTGCTCATCTTTCTATAACTTTATAAGGTCAAATACAAGCCTATAAAACCCAGGCTTCCCCTTGTGATCATTAGAGTGAGGGCATCAAGCTGGCAGCTGGGCTGGGGCCTGCATACGAGTCAATCCCCTAGGAGTACTCTGTCTGAACCTTTGGCATTCATTGTTGCTGTGCGTACATTGTAGGAGATTGCTGAGGTGCTCATTGGCAGAGCTCTGAAGCAATTATATAAACCCTGGCACTGTCCTTCACAGACAAAAATGTCTCAAGCTTTTATCAACACAATCAAGATATCTGTCTGGCTTTTGGTTGCCCTTTTGGGTACCAGTATTTCAGAGAAAATGTGATTTCCTCCTCAGATAGAATTCTTTCATATTGTTCATTAAATAATTTATTCATATGTTCATTTATTCCTTCATTTTGTTGTACGTCTCCAGAATATGACTCTAAGTTTTAGCTTGAAATGTATGCAGACTTCCCCACTGTTTTTTAAGGGAATTTAGAACTTGGTTTGGCCTAGCATGTGCAGTTAACCATTAGTTTGCAGGGATAAGAGGAAAGCAGGGATGCTCATATTTTTGAGCATACATAAGGCACTAACTGGAGAAGGCGATGGCACCTCACTCCAATACTCTTGCCCGGAAAATCCCATGGACAGAGGAGCCTGGTAGGCTGCAGTCCATGGGGTCATGAAGAGTTGGACACGACTGAGTGACTTCACTTTCACTTTTCACTTTCATGCACTGGAGGAGGAAATGGCAACCCACTCCAGTGTTGTTGCCTGGAGAATCCCAGGGACGGGGGAGCCTGGTGGGCTGCTGTCTATGGAGTCTCACAGAGTCGGACACGACTGAAGCGACTTAGCAGCAGCAGCAGCAGCATCAAGGCACTAACCAGTCCAAATACATGTCAGTCAGAGGTCTTGGGGAGTTCCTGACAACCCCTTGCGATAGCTGGTATGGCATTAACTTTTTAGTTTTGGGAAAATGGGTAGAAAGTTGACTTAGAGCTCAACATTCAGAAAACGAATATCATGGCACCTGATCTCATCACTTCATGAGAAATAGATGGGGAAACAGTGGAAACAATGTCAGACTTTATTTTGGGGGGCTCCAAAATCACTGCAGATGGTGACTGCAGCCATGAAATTAAAAGATGCTTACTCCTTGGAAGGAAAGTTATGACCAAACTAGATAGCATATTCAAAAGCAAAGACATTACTTTGCCGACTAAGATCCATCTAGTCAAGGCTATGGTTTTTCCAGTAGTCATGTATGGATGTGAGAGTTGGACTGTGAAGAAGGCTGAGTGCCGAAGAGTTGATGCTTTTGAACTGTGGTGTTAGAGAAGACTCTTTAGAGTCCCTTGGACTGCAAGGAGATCCAACCAGTCCATTCTGAAGGAGATCAACCCTGGGATTTCTTTGGAAGGAATGATGCTAAAGCTGAAACTCCAGTACTTTGGCCACCTCATGCGAAGAGTTGACTCATTGGAAAAGACTCTGATGCTGGGAGGGATTGGGGGCAGGAGGAGAAGGGGACGACCGAGGATGAGATGGCTGGATAGTATCACGGACTCAATGGATGTGAGTCTGAGTGAACTCTGGGAGTCGATAATGGACAGGGAGGCCTGGCGTGGTGCGATTCATGGGGTCGCAAAGAGTTGGACACGACTGAGTGACTGAACTGAACTGAACTGAACTGGAGGCTTTAGGTATCAGAGAAGAGGATATACTACTAATCAGTAGGAAAATATTTAGATATTTTAACACTTAGTATAGCTATACTGGTCGTGAGAGCTAAATATCAATCCTGAGTAAGAGTATTTACATGAATTAGCAGATGAGTTTGCTGTGGGCAATATCTTTCTGTTGTTTCTTTATTTTGACCTATTCACTCCTTTAAAACTGCCTATAAGAGCAATGTTTCCCAGATCTCCCTTTCCTTAAGAGTTACGGTGAGCTTTGTTTTAAATTTTGTTAGCTTTTTAAAAAATTAATTAATTAATTTTAATTGGAGGCTAATTACTTTACAATATTGTATTGGTTTTTGCCATTCATTGACATGAATCAGCCATGGGTGTACATGTGTCCCCCATCCTGAACCCCCCTCCCTCTTCCCTCCCCATCCCACCCCTCAGGGTTGTTAAAAAGGTAAATCACTTGTCCTACATTTCTACTTTGTGGAAACATATCCCAGAAGAATTCACTTTTACTATTCTAGTATTTAATTCTTCTAATGATTGCTTCCATAATTAAACACAGTAGCTTTATATCTATGATTCTTAACAATGTTAAGCAGTATTCAGTTAATTAAAGGGCCTTTAAATATATATATACAGATTACCAGCATCCTCCTTACTGTGGTCTGATTCAGGAAATCTATCCTGGATTTGGGAATATGAATTTTTTAAAAGTTCTGATGTGACATCTTTGTTCAGCCAGACTCAGAACTAATTTGCTAGAGAATTATTATCATGTATTACTGTAAAGATCTTTGTTGAACCAGCATGGCCATGGTTGGCAGAATTTTGCAACTTGGAAATTTCTCTTCATTTGGAAAACATCTTACCTTGCTTTCTTCTTCCTTTTCTGTTTTCACATTTTTTCATCCTTTCTCTAAATGTATTTGCCTTTTTTTGGTGTATCCTAGCTTATCTGATAATAATAAGCTTATCTGATAATAATATAGGGTTATAGCTTAACCCTCTATTCCTTGTTTTTATACCCAAATTTAGGGAGTTGACAAAATTGCTGTCATACATTATTGTCCAAAGAAAATTGACACAGTGAAAGGTCATTAAAATTGTAGACAGCTGAGCTCTCAAAAAAGATGATCAGAATTTTCTGGGAAAATGTATAATCTCATGATCAATTTAAAGGATACATGTTCTCAATAGTTGGAAACAACATATTGATTTAATGTAGCAACTTATATTTAGCAAAAATTACTTACACACTCAGGAGCATAAAATCTCTATACTCCTTCTGCTTGCCAAAGCATTTAATGCAGCCCTACTTGTTTATATAATAAGGATGGTGCTGAGTTTTCAAATAAAAATTTCTTCTGTAGGACACATTAAATCACTGGGAGTATTAGGTAGTAGAGAGCACAAATGCACTCAAAATAGGACATGGCATCTGTTAGACTTGGCTTGATAATGTTTCTAACCTCATGTTAAATCTCTGAGCATTATTAATATGCTTAACACAGGTAGTCAGCCTTACATTCTGGGTAAATGAAGCAACCAGGTCAGTTTCATCTGTTATATAAAAATTATTCTTAATAGAATCATGTCTGAATATTTTCTCAATATTGGAGTGTTGTTTTGTAGAAGATTTTTAGTTTAATCATATTTCCTACAGAAGGAGTTGCTCCTCTCAATTTTTACAAAGGAATCTATAATTATTTCTGGGAATCTACACCACACAAAAACAGATGAAGGTAAATTTTTTTTTTTAATACCATTTTTTTTCTTCTCAACCAGCTTCTTTATTTCACAGTTTAACAGCAGATTTTTCTGGTTGGACTCAGTATTTGATCCCCTCATCTCAGTTGCTTCCTATTCCCAATTCCAGCACTTCTAAAATCTGATTCTCCCTTTCAAATATTTTAGACAATGAAAAACTGGAAAGTAAAAATTTCAAAATACCATTTATAATAGTGTTAAAACCATAAAATACTTAAGGGATTATTTTTTTCTTAAGGTACATAAAATTGCCTCACTGGAAAACTACAACATGGTGCTGAAAGAAGTGTTAAAAGACTTATGTAAATAGGAAGAACTAATATATTTACTGGTTTGGAAGATGCTACTGTTAAGATGTCCATTCTCCCCACAATTTTATGTGTATGTGTGTATTCAACATAATTACAAATTGTCTAAATTCCCTGTGGGTTTTTAAAAAATCATCTAAATTCCCTGTGATTTTTAAAGTATATTTGGAAATGCAAAGGACCTAGAGTAGCAAAAAAAAAAAAAAAAAAAACAACAGTCCTCTAACAAAGCTAGCAATACCTGACCTCAGGATGTGTTTGTTACAAGGCTACAGTAGGAAAGATAGTAGACAAATATACTAAAATAATAATAGATAAATAAATTAAAATATAGTATCTCAAAAGAGACTCATACATACATATATGGTTAAGTAATTTTCAACAAAGGCATCAAAGTGATTCATTGAGGAGAGCAAAATCTTTTCACAAATAGTGCTAGAAAAACTAGGTATTTAAACAGAAAAAGCACTTCAACTTCTACCTCACTCCATACTCAGAAATTATCTGAAATGGACATAGACCTATAGATAAGTGCTGAAATTATAAAGCTTCTAGAACAATAAATTGGAAAATATCTTCATGAACTTGGAGCAGGCTAATATTTCTTAGGACAAAGAAATCACAAACTAGACTTCATTTCAGTTCAGTTCAGTCACTCAGTTGTGTCCAACTCTTTGCGACCCCATGAATCGCAGCACGCCAGGCCTCCCTGTCCATCACCATCTCCCAGAATTCACTCAGACTCACGTCCATCGAGTCCATGATGCCATCCAGCCATCTCATCCTCTGTCGTCCCCTTCTCCTCCTGCCCCCAATCCCTCCCAGCATCAGAGTCTTTTCCAATGAGTCAACTCTTCGCATGAGGTGGCCAAAGTACTGGAGTTTCAGCTTTAGCATCATTCCTTCCAAAGAAATCCCAGGGCTGATCTCCTTCAGAATGGATTGGTTGGATCTCCTTGCAGTCTTAGTTATAATCAAAAACTTCTGTTCATCGAAAGACAGTGTTAAGAAAACAAATATATAAAATAGCAGACTTTAAGAAAATAATCATAACAAATACATTTGACACAGGGCTTATAATATATAGAGACTATACATAGAATTCCTACAACTCAGTAATAGTGTCATAATTGTATGAAATATGGACAAAATATTTAAGTAAATACTTCACAAAAATCACATATGTATTACTGATGAGCACATTAAAAAGTATTCAACATCACTGATTCTCAAGGAAATGCAAATTAAAACACAAATTGATAAAAGATTGACAATACCAAAAGCTCTAGAGAACGTAGAACATCTGGAAATCTCATACGTGGCTATAAATATATAGAATGGTACAACACCTTTGGAAAGTAGCTGGGCAGTTCCTTTAAAAGTTAAACATACATATGTGCATCCTATGATTCAGGAGTTACACTCCTAGGTGTTTGTCTAAGAACTAGAAATATCTATCCACAAAAGCCTTGTTATATAATGTTTAAAACTACTTTATTTGTAGTAGCCTGAAACTGGGAAAAAAAAACCAGTGTCCATCAATAGGAGAACAATGATTAAATAAATTATTATATATTTATACAATGGAACAACAATAAGTGAAAAACTTCTTAGCACTTATCTCCATCTGGCTTATTATTTGTTTCTTTATTGTCTGCCTTCCCCTGCGAGGATGTACGTTCCATGAGATCAAGGCATTCATCTTCTTATGGTCACTCATGTATTTTAGCACTGAGAATCACTTAGATATAAGAAGGACTCAATAAATTTTGTGGAATTGATGAAAGTAATATTTATACCACTTCCTTCTTCTCTCAGAAGGTTACTATCTTCCTCTACTCTCATATCCACTCAATCTTTTTCACAAGCACCTATCCTTTCTTACCTATCTCAGTGAATAAATGTCCTATTCCTTCAAAGAGGATTCTTCTATGTTCTTCATCTCACCTTTGACTTTTAACCTGGAAATTTTCACAATTTATTCCCCATTTTCCCTATATCCTTAATTTCTCCTCTACACAGAGGTAAACTGCCCCTTTTCCTGGAGCCAATAAGCACACTTGAGTTTGTGCTACCTAAAAACAAAACAAAAAAGTTCTCTAGAATCCACATTCCCCAGTTGTGCTACTTTTTCTATATATCTATATCTATCTATACTTCCATTTGCAGCCAAGTTTCATGAGAAAGAATTCTATTTATATTATTTCCACTTTCTCATTGCTCATGTCATTCCTCAACCTACAGTATCCTGAATTCTTCTCTACCTACTCCACAAAGATTATTTTCATCTTAAAATTTACCATGATATTTGTAATGTCAAAGTCACAGTTGATGGACAGTGTGTTTCCGTATCCTAAGGGCCCTTCTAGGGCAGTGACCTGTTGAACATATCTATCTTCTTGACACTAGCATGATCCTTTTTTCTTGCTATCTTTCTGATTTTTTATGTTCTTTATTCTCTAACACAGACTCAGCTTCCTCAGCTTATTATTTAAATGTTGATGTCTCCCAGAATTTCAGATGCATCCTTTCACTCTATTCAGCTATGCCAGCCTTCTTCCTATTGCAAAAAAAAAAAAGCGTAAGCTTAACTCTTTCCTGCAGACTTATATTTGCTATCATTTCTGCCTGGAACACTTCTTTTTTGTCCTTCTTGTTCTAAGTCACCTTCTGTGTAACTATATCTCTCAGGATCCTCATAGCAAATATGTCATAGCAGAAAGGGAATAATTAAAGAATTTTAATAAAAATAGCATTTATGGGTAGGTATGGGTAGGATGTAGGGAAATTTACAAGGAACAGTAAAACACTCTGTTGCCTCTTGGCAACAGCAAAAAGTTGTGCATCAAAGAAAGACTAGCAGTAATGGTAATAGTTATAGCCACATAAGGGGGCTGCCTGGCAGAAGCTGTGTCCTTCAGATATACAGCCACTGACAAAGCATGGCCAAGCAAAAAGTGAGAAGGAAGACAGAATACTTTGACCTCTGCTTTCTCCCACTCTCTGACTGAGTGACCCTGTGGGAAGCCAGAGGACAAGGGGGCCTTTTTGATGTTGCCTATATGAGTCATTCCTGGAGGTTGAGAAGGACACAAAGTAGAATTGGAGGGGCCAACAGTGAATACCCAGTTTACCTCTTTTCTCTGTCAGCATCCATCAATGTTGTTTGTCAAGATGAACACCTTGTTCCAACACAGGAGAATAGCAAGTCTTATCAGTTAGCATGTCTTTTTGGAGTGATATCAATTCAGTCAGTCTTACCTGAAAGTTAAAATAGTAGCACCAGTGTATTTCATTTAAGGTAGCTATAGCATAAACCCTGACAGCTGGCTTTTCTTTCTATAACACAAGTACCTGACTTAAGCTTTGATTGCTCAGGCACCCACTTCAAAGAGTCGTCTACTTCAAAGATGGCATCCACTTCAAAGATGGCATCCACTTCAAAGATGGCTAAATTAAATATCTTGACTAAGCACATTGCCGGCCACATGACTAGATAAAGAGCCAATTCCACTTCCCTCCACCAAGGCTCCTTTGTTTTAGAAGTCTTGGTTGATTTTGAAAACTGACCATTTGGGCTGCTTGTTTTTTTTCTCTTTCCACGCTTTAAATTACCACTTTTATGTTTTAAATTCATCATTTAAAAGTGAGACTTGGCAACCTAGACCCCTATCCTGGACCTCAATAAAGCAGAGTCCTGGGCCTTCCCCCCCTCCTTCCTCCCCTGTTTCTGTCTCTCTTTCTCCCTCTTTCTCCCTACCTGTGACCTTGCTGTGTGGCTCTAGGTGTGCCCTTGCTTTTCAGGACCTGCGAATAATAAAACATTTCTTTTAAGTTTCCTGATGTTTATTGCCGAGATCATCTTGAAATTGTAATAAAAACAAGAAGTCCTGGTCCATCCACAGCATTGGTTATCAATAGGCTGATCAGCATGAAACAGTAGTGGTCCAAAAAGATGGAGAGAATTAATTAAAATAAAATTAGCCCTACAGTCCCTGATTCTGTTACTAGTCACAGGGACTACATATTCATATATTTCTTTCTCCATCAATCTTTCTGCGTTACCCTGTCTAATGGCATCTTGGCTGTTTTTATTTCCTCCTTTGTGATGACCCTTCTTCACCATAGAGTAAAAGTTCTCATTGATTGGTACGGTTTTCCCTTGATCGGAGCTATTGGGCTAATGATCACGGAGAAAGAATCCAGTAGATCCCTGCATACTAGTCTTCTTTGCCCTCACTGTATAGCTAAGTTTTCCCAGATAATAAGGATCAACTACCAATGTTCTCCTTCTTTGTTAGTTCAGAGTATGAAAAATACAAAATGATCTGATGGCAGTCTCAAATCACAAGTTAGTAGAATAATGACTATTCCTTAGTGGAAGCACTCCTCCATGAGGCACTAAGACCTCCAACTCTAGATCTCAAGGTCACTGAGACGAACCTTTCCTACCTCTGTTCTTTTGCCAGACCCTGAATTCTGGCTTTTGGTAAGATTTTACCATATATTGATCATTGCTGCTGCTGCTGCTAAGTTGCTTCAGTCGTGTCCGACTCTTAGCAACCCTATGGACTACAGCCTACCAGGCTCCTCCGTCCATAGGGTTTTCCAGGCAAGAGTACTGGAATGGGTTGCATTGCCTTCTGAGATATTGATCACTGGTATATAACAAATCTTGTAGAATGTCAGCTCAGCCTTTCAGGATGCTGACTCCAAGCTATCCCCATAAATAAATTTTCCTCAGGTATTCTAACTGACCTGTCAAGTCAGCCTCTTCTAGGTTACAAGGACTGTAAAACTAGTGAATTCTATGGCTGTGAGCTGACTGCAGCATTTCTTTTACTAGCAAATGAGTTCTTTGATCTGAGATGGTATCCTAATCTCAATTAGGATATAGTGATGAATAAGACTTTTTATTAAGATCAACAGGTTCACAGGTGATGGTGTTGACAGAGGCACTACAATCAGAAAAGAATCACCTTCACCCAAATTTTCACCAATTACTAGGAGGGCAATAACTTACCCTTGCTCACCACTTCATGATAGAATGGCTTTCCAAAATAATCCACATGGTACTAGGTGCCTGGACGGTACCTCAGAGGATGGGACAATCAGAACTCTATATTGTCCTTTGGTGTTGTCTGATCCAGTACTCACCTAAAGCTCTGAAAAGCCACCACACTTACCATCATGGCATCTTTGCATATGAGCCAATTGAGTTAGCACTGAGGTGGAGGATAAACAGGCAAGCATGCCATGCAGACCCATTCATAACCAGGTCCACAATTTTTGTTTCTTTGTTATTTGGTCAGAGGGAACTCTCTATGACACCACCTTACCATGACACCATGGGAGCCTCAGTCATCTACTCGTGAAGTTGACTCGCACCTTCCACATACTACTGTGTGTGTTCAACTTTATGTTTCAACAAATTAGATAACATTCTTGATGAACAATGTGGGTCACATAGTCACTTGGTGTCTCATTATTAGGTGTTCAGTCTTCTAGAGCTCAGGAGCAAATCTAGGGTTACTTTTCAAATGAAAAATGGTGCTTAGAGGCAGGTTTGATCTTAACCCCAGGTTGTAGAGATTTGTGTTGTGATTATTCTACTGAGTATTGCTAGAGGTTCCACTCAAGGTTTCTTCTACCATAGATAATTATGATACCATTGGGTCAACTGCTCATAAGATCTAAATGGTAGAGCTATTTATTCTAACACAGCTAGAACCCTCTGGAAAGCCTTTCTTTTCTTTTCTTTTTTTTTTTGGTCCAAGTCTCACCCATAGGGGAAGTTTTGTGTCATCTAATAGATGGTTTTGGAAAGCCCACCCAAATACATTAAATGTGGCCTCCTAAAACCAAAGAGTCCAAGCAATATGCCTCTTTCTTGATGGCAAGATATATGAGAGCAACTTACAACTTGTCACTCACATTATAGGATATATCTGTATGTGCCCATAGGCCACTAGACCTAGATATTTTTCTAATGAGCATTTCCCTGAACTCTTGCACTTATTTCCCATATTCTGATGGGCATATGTTTTAGCAGACATGTAGAGATGCTTTCTAATTTCTGCTCAACAGGTCCAAGTAGTGCCATGTTATATAATGGACCAGCATGATATTCTGGGTGGTATTAAGATGATGAAGGGACATCTAGATGATATATAACATAGAGCAGGAATAATGCCCTAACCCTGATGTCAAGATGATGAAGTCTACTGTAGCTCCTGCCACATGAAGAAATACTGTCATTGTCATAGATCTCTATGTTCAAAACAATCTGATTGCTACTCTAACCCTGAGGTTTATTATTTCACTTTCACCCACTTCATCTGATTATTACGTGATCACCAGTTCAAGATCCCAATATTCCTATTAAACCTGAGGATTCCAATTTCCTTGAGACAGACTCAATACTATCTCTGGCTTACAATTAACACATAGTTTTTCAAAGATAGTAGTATTACAACTTCTTATTGTGTAGATGAGGGAAATATCCTCTGAGTCCATACCATAGGGGATATGGTTAGGGGTGGCTATGCAGTTGGCATAAAAGAAGTTTACTTATATCCTTTTGATCCTTTTAGACTCCCTTTATCTAAAATGTGCCAGGAAAATTGCAGCACTGCCACCATTTTCCCATCACTTGCTGCAGGCCACCACTGAGTCCAGGCTTCAATTAATCAATCTAGTTCAAGAAGGTACCTGAAACTTCCACATGCATGAGTTAACACATTAAATTCTGAATCCTGAATGTACTCCCATATTAATAAATAAAACTGATGTCATCCTGTGAGTTGACTACCTTGGTCTAAACTATTAAGGTTAGTAAAAAACTAATTGCAGTTTTGGACCATGAATTTTAAATCATTATAACTAGCTCAAACACATCTTTATGAATAAAAATAGAAACCATTACAATCAACACATTTTTGCCAACTAGGAAAAATAAACAACTAAGTTTGTTTATTCCTATAGTGTGAAAATCCATGCTTCAGGATTTGATGAACTCTTAAACAGTATTTTCTGCATCTCTCTAGTTGTGGAAGCATTATTCCTGAAAAAAGTTGTTGAGATGCTTGAAGAAGTGGTAGCTGGTTGGCAAGAGGTCAGGTGCATATGGCAGATGAGGCAAAACTTTGTAGCCTAATTTGTTCAACTTTTGAAGCATTGGTTGTGCAACATGTGGTTGGGTGTTATTGTGGAGAAGAATTGGGCCCAATCTATTGACCAATGCTGGCTGCAGGCATTGCAGTTGTTGGTGCATCAATCTGCTGTGCATATTTCTCAGATGTAACGGTTGTGCTGGAATTCAGAAAGCTGTAGTGGATCAGACCGGCAACAGACCACCAGTGACCATGACCTCCTTTTGTGCAAGTTTGGCTTTGGAAAGGACTTTGGAGCTTCTTTTCAGTCTAACCACTGAGCTGGTTGTTGCTAGTTGTATAAATCTGCTTTTCGCCACATATCACAATCCTATCAAGAAATGATTCATTCTTATTGCATAGAATAAGAATCAAAGTGATATATATATATTTTGTGATCTGCAGTCAGCTCATGAAGCATCCATTTATCAGACTTTTTCACCTTTCCAATTCTCTTCACATGCCAAACAACCATAGAATGGTCGACACTGAGTTCTTCGGCAAGTTCTTGTGTAGTTGTACAAGGATTGGCTTTGTTGATCCTCTCAGTTGGTTGTTGTCAACTTCTGATGGCTGGTCATTGCACTCCTCATCTTCAGGGCTCTCATCTCATTTGCAAAATTTCTTGAACCACCACTACACTGTATGTTCGTCAGCATTTTCTGGGCCAAATTTATTGTTGATGTTGTGAGTTGTCTCCACTGCTTTATGACCCATTTTGAACTTGAATAAGAAAATTGCTCAAATTTCCTTTTTGCCTAACACCATTTCCCTAGTCTAAAATAAATGTAAAATAGACAGCTAGTAATGTCATTAGCAAAAAACATAAAGCAAGAATGTGCATTAAAATGATGTATAACATAACCACATTTATTTAAGAATGTATTCCAATGTACTTCAATAATTTGGCCACCTGATGCAAAGAACTGACTCATTAGAAAAGACCCTGATGCTGGGCAAGATGGAAGGCAGAAAAATAAGGGGATGACAGAGGGTAATATGTTTGGATGGCATCACCGATTCAATGGACATTAGTTTGAGCAAGCTCCAGGAGTTGGTGATGGACAGGGAAGCCTGGCATGCTCCAGTATATGGGGTCCTAAAAAGTCAGACACAACTGAGCAACTGAACTGAAATGATTCCAATATCAAACAGCAAAATTCAACAGTGGAACACTACAATTACTTTTGCACCAACGTAGATACTTAGAAGCTAATCCCATACATGCTCTCCAGAATTCTGCTTACATGAATCTGCCACTCCTTTTAGGCTTTGAATTTTTCCAACTGTGCAATGTTGGACTTGGCAGCAGTGAAGGGAAGTAAGTGCATATCTGAAAAAGAATCAGCATGTCCTTGTAAGCCACTTGCAGGGCTGGCCAATTAAACTATGTATGAGCCTCCATGAGTTTGCCTTTAGCCAACTGGATATTGACACCTAGAGTGGCCTTGGAACCATGTATTCCAGCAGACTGGGTCTCCACAGGACTGCGTGGAAAGAACCCCACATCACCCTACTCTACCAGCAAGCTGGCACCACCAGCAGACTGTCACATATGAAACTAACATCTATTGTGTTTGAGCTATTTTGTATTTCAGATCTACTGGTTATATCATTTTGCTTACTTTCAGTAAAACAGGGCCTTTTGCTTTCTTTTCTTTTTACTTGAAATGTGGTTTGTAAATTATTTTGAAAATGGGAAATTAATGATTCATAGAATTAATGTCATAGATGTCCTTTTCTCCCTGTACTCCTACATAAATTTGTAGATGTGACAACTCTAATGATAATTAGATATTATTAGTCTGCATGCCACTCTTAGAATGTTATTTATTCTTTCCCATTAGTATCACAGAGGCTACAATTTTCAATGCCAGGGGGATGCAAAACATACATAGAAAACCTTTAAGGAAAATATCATGTTGATGAGCAAAATGACATGAGTGACTATCAAAAAAGATCTTTATGCAGGACAAATGTTTCATTGTGCCTTTTTTTCCCCAGAGAAAAAGATATCCCTTTATACAAACATTATCAACATGTATTGCACCCAAACAGCTATGTATCATAAGTACTTCTTTTATTCCTTAATTCGGAACAAGATCACAAGGTAAGAAAAAACATTGAAATACCTACAGGTCCCCAATAACCCTATCAAGGTCTCTTTTCAGGCAGATTAAATAACCTTGAAATTTGAGACCTTGGAAAATTTTTACCAGAACTCTCTTTACCACATTTAAGTTTGTTATGCAGGTAGGTAACCCTACTGAGCTATGTGAGTAGAACCTTGAGTTACTTTTTCTAAGTAATGATAGCTTATTCTAAGTTATCTTATTATCTTATTATCTAAGTTATCTTATTCTAAGATAACAATTTCAAAGAAATGACAACTCTACCTTGATATTACACTCACTATAAACAAGGGCACCCTCACTTAGCATCAGCCAATTTCCTTTTATAGAATTCAATGTTTGACTTTGTTATACGTGCCCTTTGGTCAGGTTATTTCAGCGTATTCCTCTAAAACACTTAATTTTTAAAAAGTAAAACAGTTTTATCAGTCATTTATTAAAAACCTCCTTGTCTTTCTTTTTATTTTCTTTAAAGTGTCCATTGTAGAAGGCAGAGGGTCGAGTAGAAAATGATCTGAATATCAGGAAGCTGTGAGTTCTTATCCTGTCCCTGCTCCTTGCTATGGAATCCTGAGTAAGCTACTGACCCCACTAAGTCTTGTTTTCTCAGTCTCAAAATGAAAGCCTCTTAGGGTACTGATGAGGAGCTAGTATGTATAAAGCGCCTGATATACAGTTTCTTCTCATTCCTTTATTCTCTTTGGCTCTAGCCTGATTCTTCTTGATTGAACTAACATGATTTCTCAATGACTTGCATATCAAATCAACTGGGCAGAGTTGTCATGTGCTCCAGGCACAGTTATCACTCAGAACACTTGTCCTTTGGATCTGGTTCATGCACTATTTAAAAAGAAGCATAATTTGTTGATTAAATTAAATGTGTAGACTTTAAATATTAAAATATATTTAAATTCACCATTTAATATTAAAGGCAGTCTGATGTTGAAATCATCTTCTCACATTGGCAGAGAGACATACTCACCTTTTTGGGATCAGTAGAGGCAGGCATCACCTGTCTAGGCCAAGGATATCCTTGGATCTCTGTAGCTGCAAATCAATAAAACTTCAATGCAATACAGCACAAAACAATACAATGCAAATTCAATAAAGGATGAATTTTCTGAATACTTTACTCAAAGCAATATTCTTATTTTCCATTACCCTTTCTTGTCATCCAAGTACTTAAAACCTTTCTTCTTTATAAGAAGATATGGATATGTATAAAGCCAAGCTTGAGTAGAGAAGGCTCCCATAATGTAGTCTACTCTGTATCTCCACTTTCTTATTGTCCTTTCAGTCCTCAGTTCCCTGCAAACTGGTTTTGATGTTGTCTATTTTAGTGAAACTATCCTTGAAAGTAGCACATAGTCTCCAAGTTAATAGGAACACTTTTCAGCCCTTAGTGTATTGTACCCACTAGCTGCATTTCAAACTGTACATAAAATGTGAATACTTCCATCGTAACTCTCATAAACTTCTCTCTCTGGTTTTTACTATCACTTTAACCCTCTTGATGTGTTTCAAAGTCTCTCCCCTACTCAGCTTATTTCCATTAATTTTCCCTCATGATTTCATTTTCAGCTCGCTATTCTAAATGTATGTGCTCTTTCTTGACATGACTCTAGTTTGAACTGTGATCTGTGGGACCACCCTGTTGATGTATCCAGTCCTACCCTCCCTACTGACATTTAATAACTGTAAATGTCTTAACTGTACATCTCCACTTAAGACGTGTTGTTGCTGAGGCTGCTGCTAAGTCGTTTCAGTCGTGTCCGACTGTGCAACCCCATAGACGGCAGCCCACCAGTGTTAGGGGCCTATATTAAACACCTGTTGGCATTTCTGTCTAGTTTGGAACATTATTTCTGAGCACTACTCCTGACATACTATTGTAGTAGACTCTGCTTGTGGTCTCCTTAAGTTCTTGTTCTATCTTACTAATAGAACTTTCATTTTATTTGGGTGTCAATGTGCCCAGCTACTAAATTAAACATCAAAACAAGGCCAATGTGACATGGGTGAAGTCTTCTAAAGATTTTAGAAGTCTTTGAATCACCTCTTCCTTCTTGTTGCTTCCTTCTTTTTCTTTCTACCTGGAATGTAATTGAAAGCTGAATGAGGAATTGTTATTTAGCTGCAATGAGGTGGCTATAAGGATGGGAGCAAGAGTGGTAGGTCAGAAAGAGAGAAACAGACTGGAACATTGCAGAACTTTACATCTTCTGCACCAGCCCAGACTGTATTAGAATAATTTCAGTTGCGAGTATAATAAAGTCTCAAAATAGTAGTGGTATAACAGTATATAAGTTCATTTCTCTTCGGTGTGAATGAAGTTGTGGTTTGACAGGGGCTGATATAGTGATTCATTAATCACTGGGCACTGAGACTCCTTACATTTTCTTGCTTATAACTTTGGGAATAAGAAGGGCACTTAGTCAAATAATCTAGTTATTATATCCACATGTAATTCATGAACAAGAAAGAGAACAAAAGAAGGACACATGTCTCCTTTTTAAAATACAGAAGTCACGTAATCTCTTCTATTCAGATCCATCAGCCAGAAATTAATCATGCAGTAACCACAAAGTAGCCATGCATTCAGGCTTCCCTGGTGACTCAGCAGTAAAGACTCCACCCACAATGCAGGAGTCACAGGAGATGCAGGTTTGATCCCTGGGTCAAGAAGATCCTCTGGAGGATTGCGTGGCAATTCACTCCAGTATCCCTGTCTGGAGAATCCCATGGACAGAGGAGTCTGGTGGGCTTCAACCCATAGGGTCACAAAGAGTTGGACACAACTGAAGCAACTTAAAATGCACACGCACACACCCCAAGCCATGTATTCAGCTAAAAGTCATGAATGCTGTGGCAACCCCAGTTGCTCATCTTTGACTTTTTGATATGTCAAAAAAATTCCCCATTTGATTAAACATAAAATTGTGATTCAATTACATGAAGCCAAATGCAGTCCTTAATTAATTCAGAATTTAGATCTTACATGAGACCACGAAGAATAACAGAAGATAAAATATGGAATTGACTAAAGGAAGAAAGTGGTGCTTTGGACAATAAGGACTCATATACTGAATGCCCCAAAACTGGTGGTGATCATTCTGTGGAATTAGGTCAAACTGTTGTCTGTTGCATTTTAGGAGGTAGGCCACATCAATCCCCAGGCTATTAGGAAAAATGGAAGGGCAATTCAGACTACTGCAACACCAAATGGTTCAAAACAGTAATTAATACTGCTATGGTTCTTATGGGATGACTGGGCTCAGCCAGGTGATTTTCCTATAGGGTCTTGCATGCAATTTCACGTCAGATAGTAAATGGGAATGGAGATACCTGATGTACTGACTGATCTGGACATCCAAGAAGGCTTTTCTCCTTATATATCTGATGCTTTAGCTAGGTAGCTGGGGTCTGTGGATCTCTCTCTCCATGCAGCCTCTTCTCACAGCTAAATTGGACTTCCTCACAGCATGACTATTGTGCTCCTTACAGAGTTGTTGGCTATCCCCAGACTGAGTGTATGAGAGACCTAGCTCAAAGTTACTAGACTTCTTATAATCTACCCTTGGAAAGAATATAGCTTTGCTTCTGTCACATTCTACAATCACTGTGAATTATAGGGCCAACCCTGATCCAAAAAGTGGGGACTACATAAGTTTGCGAATCCCAGGAAGCATGCTTCGTAAGAGTTGGGGTTCTTTCTTTGGAAAGAGAATAAAAACCTGCTGAAAGAGTTGCTTTAGGCCTGTGTCTGGAAATCTAAATTTCATGCTGAATTTAGATACTGGAAGATTGTTTTAAAAATTGTCCTTACATTCTAAACAAATTCCATGGCAGTGGCAACCTTGGCAAGAGCAAAGACTGACCCAAGCAACTTTCCTTAAGTGTCCTCTATCAAACACAGGTTTTGGCTTTGAAGCAAAAGATGGGATTAATAAGGTTGTCATCTAGAAAGAGGCTGTTTTAAATGTAAATTGCATAATCACGAAGACTCACCATGTGTGCTGGTAGGGAATGATGTCTAACATAGACTCACAAGTCAGGTAGCTATATCCTGGTTTACAGGGGACAGTCATGGTTCACCCCTGGGGTCCTAGTACAATTACTAATTATATCATTTTCACCCTTAAATTGGCCAATTGAAATGATAAATTATGTTTATCTTATTGTTAAATTACAAAACATAAGATAGAGAATAGTGTTTATGTCAGTATGTATAATACGACCTATTCAAAACCACATAAATTTTAATTTAAAGAAAAGTTATGGCCAACATTTTAGCAAAAAGGAGAACTTGTGGAAACATAATACTTGTGGAATAGGATACTTTACATATGATAACAGTGGATGCCTGTGGAGCAGGATCAGGAAACTTCCAGTCCTGTGGCTAGAAGACAAGGGTCAGAGACTTACTTTTCTTTGTAAACCCATGTGCCCTACTAGAATTCTGCGCCTTATCCATGTATTGCCTGTTTGGAAGAGCAATTTAAAACAACGAAATTCATTTTCAATACGATGTGAGTCATGCCATCGGAGCTATTACCATATTAGTTTCCGTTCATTGGGTTCTTACTCTGCCAGCACAGGTCCAACCACTGTACATACATTAGATTAATTAATTTTCACATCAAACCTGAGATAAGTAGCACTACTATTAGCTGTGTGATTAAGAAAAGTTGCCTGATTTTTTCTATAAAACTCATTATTTTATCCTATTTATACTGTTCTTATTCCTGCTGATTCCATGATACCACATGATAATGCTGAATGTTTGCTAAGTTAGTGGCTATAGTAGGAAGTGTTCTTTCTATATTTGAAGTCCTGAACCCTTTCTCTTGGGCTTCCCAGGTGGCTCAGTGTAAAGAATCCTTCTGCCAATGCAGGAGATACAGGAAACGAGGGTTCTATCCCTGGGTCTGGAAGATCCCCTAGAGGAGGTAATGGCAACCCACTCCAGTATTCTTGCCTGGAAAATTCCATGGACAGAGGAGCCTGACAGGCTGCAGTCCATAGGGGTGCAAAAGAGTTGGACATAACTGAGCATACCCTTTTTCTTGCTCAGCTACTTACTACCTATGCAAATCTCAGCGAACCACTTTCTGAGAAAGGCTGGGTTTTCACGATAGAATGAAAACAAGGTGCCTCTTTATTTTACTTCCTGGTAGCTCAGATGGTAAAGCGTCTGCCTGCAGTGCGGGAGACCCGGGTTCAATCCCTGGGTTGGGAAGATCCCCTGGAGAAGGAAATGGCAACCCACTCCAGTACACTTGCCTGGAAAATTCCATGGACTGAGGAGCCTGGTGGGCTGCAGTCCATGGGGTCACAAAGAGTCGGACACGACTGAGCAACTTCAATTTCACTTTCACATTTTACTGGCTTACTGTGAGGATCAAATAAAGGCATTCATATCAAAGTAGGTTAAGAATGTAGCATAGGAATTTGAGTTACTATTATTATTAATGACCTAGTGTGACACTTCTGTCAGAAAGCCATAAATCAATAGAGATGTAACTGAAAACAATTTGAAGACCATTTTCATTTTCAGCACAAGTGGCATTTCCTCATTGCTTGTTGCTTTATATAGTCAATAGTTTTATGCAAAGCAACAGCCTTGGATCAGCAAGTACGTAATGAACATACTTTAACCAGGAAATGTTAAATGATCCATGTCTGTTGTTATGAGCTAAGCCTCGATTAATTCAGGAGGTGGTTTTCTCAGTTGAAAAGAAAGCAAATGACCTCATGTCATTTATTGTACATAAATAAATTCAACTGATGATACAATGGCAAGATAAGTTTGTGGCGTTTTCTCTTAAGAAAGCCTTGGAAATATTGTACAGTATTTATTTAGCTTCACTCCCTTTTCTTTTGCCTAATTTGGGAGCAGACTTTATTCCTCCTTCTCTTCCACCTCCCTTGCCTCCTCCTTCTTGGTCTTCTTTTCAGGAACAAAACAAGTATGTAAAATACTGCAAAATAATGACAAAAAGTCTTACTAGAAATCAAACAGAAAAAAAAATAAAGTAATTTGCTTTAATAAATAACATCTTTGAAAATATATGCAGAGTTTTCTAGAGGGTTTATCAAATTAAAAACCTTTCAAACTGTCATATATAAAAACGGAATTGTTAGAGAAATGAAAAGAAAGGTAAAATATATAACTTAGTTGTTTTTGCAGCTTTGGAAAGTTACCTGGCAGACTCGCCTATGGTTTGGTTTATTTTAGCTTTTCTTGGCTCTTATAATAGTTGAAATCCAGAAAAATCTCATAGAGACCTTTATCTCACTGGCGATTTAAAAATTCATAACACCAGTAGGCCTCAACAGCTTAGTTTATTTTTGCATAGAAGTTTTATTTTTCTTTCAACAGTGTCCTGTCTCCCTCTCCCCTCCACCTCCCTCATGGAACCCCTCATCCCTCTGCAGTGGCCCTCTGGGAAGCAGCTTTCTAAGGGGAGAAGGGATGTTTGAAATGTTGGGGAAGATGTGAACTACAACCCACAGGATAATCTTTATTTAGATAATTTTTATCTGGAGATTTAAAAAATGCCAACCAAGGTACTCAGTCCTATTTTCTTAATGGAAGAATAAAGCAAGAATGTGGAAAATGCTTAGTACACCTGCACCTTGGTTGGAATTCAACATTTCCTCTTATTTAGGGATTTATTTCTTAACTATTATCTTCTATCCAGAACTCACAGAATCAGTAGACAAAAGCTTTCTGGGAGGCAATTTCTGAGTGTGGGTTTTGGAGTCAACCTGACCTCACTTCAGATGTCTTGAGTATTTTTAGGCCAGAGAGTTTAGCCACCTCAGCAGAAGGAACCAGAATTTTTACCCTATCCAAAAGAAACAAAACTAACTAAGACAAAATTTCAAACAAAAATAGTAACAACAACTGAAGCAAAATGGTCAAAATGTATGTTTACTGTAATGAAAAGAGATTGCATGTGAGGTCAGGAATCTGCCTGTAATTGCCTAGAATAGGTACTCACAGGAGATGTGATCTTAGACTCCTTGGCCTCTTTCTTCATTTGTTTGGCTGGAGAACTCCATGGACAGAGGAGCCTGGTGGGCTACAGTCCATGGGGTCACAAAGAGTCAGACATGATTGAATGACTAACACACACACACAGTGACTACTTGCCTAACTTCTTGTACAGATTGAACAATGGTATATCTCGGAGGTCAGCAAGTTTCTTGGTAAAGAACCGGAGGGTAAATATTTTAGATTTGTGGGGCATTATTGTTTATACTGCAACTGCTCAACTGAACTGTTACAGCGTAAAAGTAGCCAGGGACGATACGTTAAGGGATGTGTCTGTGTTCCCCAAAATATATATATGAACACTAAAACTTGTATTTTGTAGAAGTTTGCCCTGATATGCAGACAGATGTCTCCGGATGTTATTAAGGGAGAAAGTGGTCACAATATTGTGGAACTGGTGCTGGATTAGTAATTGTATATTTATACTCTCTACCTTTGAAAGACTGAGTTCTGAAGTGAGAATTAGGCAAAATTTTGAAAAGCAGGCAAAGTTTATCTTGCCTTAAAAGGGAAGGCAGGGGGCTTCCCTGGTGGCTCCAGTGATAAAGAATCCATCTGCCAGTGCAGGATACATGGGTTTGATTCCTGGTCCGGGAAGATCCCACATGCCTCGGAGCAACTAAGCCCGTGAGCCACAGCTACTGAGCTCTAGAGCCTGTGAGCCCAACTACTAAGCCCACACACCTAGAGCCCATGCTCCGAAACAAGAGAAGCCACTGCAATGGGAAGCCTACACACTGCAACTAGGGATAAGTGTTTAGGGTTGAAACATTTTAGGCTTCACGACAGGCAGTGTAGAGGAGAAGCTATTTTTAGGGAGGGGCCCAGGATCAATGTTTCCTAGACCATACCATGTACATGCAAGCTAGTACATATACTCTCAAACACCATTTGCAGTAAAAATGGAATAGAACTTGCAATCAGGAGATATAGATTTCAATCCTGGCTCTGTCACACATTCTTTCTGTCCTGAAGCAAAACAATGGCATGATTATATATTTAGAAAACACAAAAGTATACTCAAAACTACTAGAAACTAGAGAAGAAGTCAGCAGATCATTGGTTACAAAATTTATATGTAGAAATCAATAGTTTTACTATATACTGAGAGTAACTGGTTAGGAAATTTAGTGGAGAAAAAGTTTTCCCTTATAACAGCAGCAAAAACAATAAATATAACACAAAACGTTCAGAACCAAAATTTAAAAATGAAAAATGAAAATCTTTCTATGAGTTATAGTAAAACAACAACAAAAGCAGCTAAACTGAATGAAATATTTTGCTGGGAAATAAAAACTGTAAATGTGTTTGTTTTCCCTAAATTCATGTCTATACATGATATGCTGTGAATCAAAGTCCTAACAGGATTTTGGAGAACATACAAAGCGATTCTAAAATTAATTAGGATGAAGAAACATGTGAAAACAGCCAGGAAATTTTTGAAAAGTAAGAGGAAAGAGGAAAAAATCTTGCCTTATCAGATGCTTTTAGAAAACTTCATGTATTAGCTCCATGGCTGCAGAACAGTGCTTGAGCAGTCAATGGATGAAAGAATGACTAAGCTTCTTTAGATGCAAATGTAGATAACCCTTCATTTTCCAGTGATGCAGAGGATGGGACAATACAAAACAAAGTATCACTGCTGAAGAAGCACTGATTCTGAAGTTGAAGTTTCTGGGTTTGAATCCTGATTCCATTCCTTGCCAGCTGAAAGGCCTTGCTTAAATTCCTTAACTTCTTGTTGCCTCAGTTTCTTTATCTCTAAACTAAGGATGACAGCGGTACTTACCTCATACAGTTGAGAGTAATTCTATTATCCAACTAAAGCCTGTGAAGGACACCTAGCACAGAATAGTTCTCAGGCAATTGGTAGAATAAAGAAATGAAGGATGAAAATTTTGGGTTTCCCAGGTGGCACTAGTTGTAAAGAACTGGCCTGCCAGTGCAAGAGATGTAAGAGATGTGAGTTTGATCCCTAGGTTGGGAAGATCCTCTGGAGGAGGGCATGGCAACCCACTCCAGTATTCTTGCCTGGATAATCCCATGAACAGAGGAACCTGACGGGCTAGAGTCCATAGGGTCTCAAAGAGTCAGACATGACTGAAGCAACTTAGCACACTCACACAGCCTTTCTCAAAGGTCAGTGATACAGCATCTTAAATCTAAACATCTGCTTTCATGTGAATGACCTAATATACTAGTCTCAAAGTTCTTTTACTGCCTTTTATTCCAGCTATGCACCCATAAACCACTTTACCAACCTACTTACATGGTCTCAACCAAACTTATTGTCACTTCAATTTAATTCTTTCTGGAACCTTATGTAACAATCTCTGTCCACTCAGATGTACTAATTTCTGCCTGTAACCTTATAGTCTTTCACCATGTGCACTCTTTTATACCCACTCCAACTGCTCCTTCACTTTTCCTAGCATCTTAAACCTCTCCCTTTCTTTCAGCCCCTCACTACCTCATGGATTTTCTTCTTCCTTATCGGACTTAGATACAACATCTTGTCAGTGTGGGCGTTTGTACTCAGTCGCTCAGTCACGTCCGACTCTTTGGGACCCCATGCATTGCAGCCAACCAGGCTCCCCTGTCCATGGGATTTCCCAGGCAAGAAAACTGGAGTAAGTTGCCATTTCTGCCTCCAAAAGATCTTCCTGACCCAGGGATCAAACCCTCATCTCCTGGGTGTCCTGCTTTGGCAGGCAGATTCTTTATCACTGAGCCACCTGGGAAAGTCTCTTGTCAGTACAACAGTTTTATTTTCCTCTGTATTTCTCTTGCACTTGTCATGAAAATACTATAACTGGACAGCTGAAGGGCAGAATTCCTAATGTCAGCACAGATTTACTGGGTCTCCAACCTCAATTTGCCTTTTGGTAGCACATAGTGATACCTTTAACACATCCTTCTTCAATCCCTGGCATGCTGCAGTTTCTGTTAAGTAGTTTCAGTTTGTGTTAAGTATCCTAAGCTTCTTCGTTTCTCAAATTTTCTTAAACATTTTGATTCATTTCTTAATTTTCTAGAGTTTTTAGTCAAGTATTTTTTTCAAGAAGGACTTAAAGGCATAATATTTTCTGAATTATTTCATACTTGAGAATGTCTGCTTCTACTTGAAAAATATCTTGACTGTATATAATATTCTTAGGTTCTTGCCTTCAGAACTTCATTGTTTCTAGCATTGAATATTTGTTGACAGAAATTGATGCCAGCCTAATTTTTCTCTCTTGGACATTTTTGTTATTGTGTGTGGATGCTTAAAATTACATAACTTCATGATATGCCTTGATGCTGAAAATTTGCCTTCAACTTTTCCTGCTATCCTTAGTGCTAAATGTTTGGAATCAAAATTTCCTAGAACCAATGTGCCCTGTGAATGGCAATTTCAGGTGTTGCTTCATTTGGGGGGATTTTCTTATATTTTTTTCTTTCATTTGTAGTGTTCCATGTTTCAGGGGCACCAGTTACGCTTACTGGAAAGATTGCTTATTACAGCTATCAGCTTTATTCTGACTGTTCTAATCTCTTTGTCTCTTCCATCTACATTTTCAGAAGTGAGGTTACTCCAAAGCTTTATTTATACCAGCACTTCAATTTTCAGACATATCTATTCTGTTTTATATTGCTTTTAATTTATATATGAGCTTTTCATCATGGAATGTGTTCCCTCTGTTCTTTGTTCCTCCCTTTCTCTTTTACTGCATTCAATTATGCTTATCAAGCATATTTTGGTATTCTACCTTATCTCCTCTACTGAGCTATGTTTGTAGCTATACCTCATTGCATTATTTGTGTGTGTGTGTGTGTGTGTGTATTCTCTAAGTTTAGAATCATGAAATTTGTCTGGAGACCTTATTAAAACACATATTGCTGGTACCAATTTCAGGGTTTTTATTTAAAAAGTAGGAGATAAGAGCTGAGAATTTATATTTCCAACAAGTTCCAGGATAATATATCAAGAACCAGTTTTCTAGAGAGTATATTATGCATCTTTAACTTATCACAATTTACTATCAAATGATTGACCTCATGAGCACTATAAAAAAACTGAAAAGTGCAAAATCCATTTTATCCTTTACTCCTCTTTTGCTGTTGTTGACATGTGTTTTACTTCTATGAATGCTAAAATTCCATTATATAGTGATTATTTTTGTTTTAATCTGTGAGCAGTTTTTAAAATTAATTTTAAAATATATTACAGGTAATAAAAACATTTTTTATATTTACCTATGTGATAGACAGGCCCTGGGGTGCCCACCACCATGATTCCTGTGTTTGGGTCTATATGCCCTTTTATAATCTGCTCTACTTTAGAGTGGGCAGGAAGTCTGACCTGCTTCTAACCAATAGAAGATGGCAAATATAATAGGATGTCACACCCGTGATTACATTGTATGAGATGCTGTCTTGTTAGCAGACTGATTCTAGAGACCCCCTTGGTGGTTATGAAGTTACTGGCCATGTAGCAATTAACTGCAAGCTGCCTCTAAAACTTCTGGTAGCCTCTCAGAACTGTGACCAATAGCCAGCAGGAAACCAGGGTTCTCAGTCTTACAACCTCAAGGAAATGAATTCTGCTAGCAACCTGAGTGATCCTGGAAGCATATTCCTCCCCAGTCAAATTTGTTGTTGTTCAGTTGCAGGGTCATGTCAGACTCTTTGCAACCTCATGGATTGCAGCACTCCAGACTTCCTTGTCCTTCAATATCTCCTGGAATTTGCTCAAACTCATGACCATTGAGTTGATGATGCCATCCAACCATCTCATTCTCTGTTTCCTACTTCTTCTGCTTTTAATCTTTTTTAGCATCAGGATCTTTTCCAACGGTTGACTCTTCCCATCAGGGGGCCAAACTGTTGTAGCTTCAACTTTAGCATTAGTCCTCCCAATGAATATTCAGGGTTGATTTCCCTTAGGATTGACTGGTTTGATCTCCTTGCTTTCCAAGGGACTCTCAAGAGTCTTCTCCAACACCACATTTCAAAAGCATCAATTCTTCGGTTCTCAGCCTTCTTTATGGTCCAACTCTTACATCTGTACATGACTACTGGAAAAACTATAGCTTTGACTATACGCACCCTTGTCAGCAAAGTGATATCTTTGCTTTTTAATACACTGTCTACATTAGCCATAGCTTTTCTAAGTTACCAAAAGAGAAAGCAGCTTGGCTCACACCTTGATTGCTGCCTTGTGAGACCCTGAGCAGACAATGCAGTTAAACTGTACCTGGATGCCTAACTCACAGAAACTGTGAAATAACAAATGTGCACTGTTTTGAGCTGCAAACATCTGTGATGTTACATAGAATAGAAAATGAATACAACCTATATACTTTTCCTTTATTATGCTTTTCTTTTCTGATGAGGCTTCCTCTGATATCATTTTCCTTCTGCCAGAACTTCCTTCAACATTTCTTGTAGTGCAGGATGGTTGGAGATTAAAACTTCTATTTTTGTCTGTTTGAAAATGTTTTTATTGAGTTTTATTTCTGGAGCATATTTCCATTGGCTATAGACTTACAGGTTAACAATACATTTTTCCTTCAGCATATTAAAGATATTCATTGCCTTTTGGGAGCCATTGTTTCTAATGAGAAATCAGCTATCAGTCAAAGAGTAGGCATACTGTAAAATATATGCTACTATAGATAAAATAGATAACTAACACAGTCCAACTGTAGTATAGTACAGGGAACTCTATTCAATACTCTGCAATGGCCTATACAAGAAAAGAATCTAAAAAACAGTGGATATATGTGTGTGTGTATATATATATATATATATACACATACATACCTGAAACTAACACATCATTGTAAATTGACTGTACTTTGATAAGAATTATTATTAAAAATAATAATTTAAAAAATATGGCTGAAGAAAATAAGGTTGTAAGTCCCACTTAAAAATATGTCTTTCAAAATTAATTCTAAAGAGGACATTTTATACTATAATAAAATAGTTAGCTGGCATCACTGATTTTATTTCTCAAGGGTCCAAGACTAACTAAGATTTCTGTATTAAACTTCAATTTAAAAAAGAATCTCACTTTTGCATTCTATACCCTTGCTTTTTAACAGAAATTTAAGAATCATTTTGAATTATGTTACTGATTTGCTTCATTAGCAAATAAACAACAAATAAATTTATTTAAGACAGGAGATACACACAAAAAATAGGTACTATATTTTTATAAAACTCACATATGAATTAAGGTCAGAGTGGAAGTTATTGATTGAATATCAATAGCAACATAAATTTATTATCAAATTAAAGTGAACTTAAGGTTTAGAGAAGAGTATGAACAGATAAAAAGAGAAAAAAATACAGGAAAATGTATATTATTAGGAACTGAAGAATATAGGAATGAAAGGGAATAAAAAGTGTTTTGTTTTGTTTGTTTGTTTTTGGTGTTTGTCATTCAGTCAGTACTTAAAGGGGTCCTATGAGCATATTCTATTCACTTGAAATCAACAACAAAATACTGTGTGATAAGAAAGTAAGGTATAATTGAAAGAGTTTGAATTTGTTTCTGAACTTTCAAAGTTATTTACTTTATCATTTTATTAAATTTTTAAAACACTTAGATTTATCCACCTTCAACAAAATGAAAGACAACATTCCAGAACTTGGGAATGTAAATGTACTGGATGATATAGAAGTTAAATTTTACCATGTTCAGAAATTGGGGAGCTCTTTTAATATATGATAAAAAAAAAAGTGTTTGCATTTACAGAATTCTTGGGTCCTCCTCACCTGTGCTGCTGCTGCTAAGTCGCTTCAGCTGTGTCCGACTCTGTACGACCCCATAGATGGCAGCCCACCAGGCTCCCCCGTCCCTGAGATTCTCCAGGCAAGAACACTGGGGTGGGTTGCCATTTCCTTCTCCAATGACTGAAAGTGAAAATTGAAAGTGAAGTCGCTCAGTCGTGTCCGACTCTTCGAGACCCCCTGGACTGCAGCCTACCAGGCTCCTCCATCCATGGGATTTTCCAGGCAAGAGTACTGGAGTGGGGTGCCATTGCCTTCTCCTCCTCCTCACCTGTATGTTTTAGTAAATAGCACATGGGAAATCACTTCATCTCTTGGTTTCCCTTTCTGACTTAAAAATAGATGGAAGTGACTGAATCTGTTACAGTATATTCTTGAGATATTTAACATCAGTGTTTTTGTTTGAACAAGGACCTGAAACTTATCAAATCAACATGTTCATTCCTTACAATCTAAGATACATATCTGCAAATTTAGAGGAACAGAGTGAGACCACTGCTTGAAATAAAATCATTTTTTCTTCATAAGGCTACACCTAACATCTCCTTGTAATTATGTTCAAAATGACTGGGTTGGGACATGTTACAGGAACTCTGAAAATGATACTAAATTGGGGAAATGTTTCTTTTACCTGGTAAAGCAGAAGTTCCAAGCTTATAGCACCAACACTGCTCATTATTCCCAGCAGACCTCTGCTTTGACCACAGACCTCAGTAATTCCATAAATCATTTTTTTTCCTTAAGAGTTGGTGATTATACCCAAAGGAGCATTACTAGAAGAGGATAAGATTATAGGCTGTTCTTTCATTTCCTAATTTGGAGTCTACAAACTCAGCATTTAAGAAGCCAGGTAGTTCTTACTGCTGGCAGTAAGAGACAGTGATGCCTGATTAGGATTACTCAGGCTAAATGGTGAGGATCATCCTTGATGTCGATAATTTAAAGATAAGAAATATGTAGCCTTAATTTAGTGAAATCCCTTTAAAAGAAGTATATAATATTCTCTTTGTATTACTATATAGTGTTCCACAGATTTATACATCAATATTTACCTCAACACACAAAAAATAATATGGTGATTGATTTTCAAATATTATAATATTCTGAAGATATGTTATTTTGCTGTCTTTTTAAGGGTATTCATATGCTTACATATGGGGTGAATTAATTAATTACTTTTATCAGAGAAAAGACCTTAACAAAGTTGACTTAAGTGCTTGCTGCTATAAATTGCTTCTCTTTTATTTTTTTTTAAACCAATAAATTGCTTTTATTGCCTTCAAGAAGCAGCCATGTATGTACTTTTAAATTTTATGTGGTTGTTACAGAGAAAATGAGCCTAACAGTGCCAGAATTAACAATATATTAATGTGGTCAATTTTCCTATGACTTCCTTGGTCAGGTCTTTTATTTTACCCTGTTTATTTTATTATTTTTTTTTAATTTTTGTTTTTACTTTATTTTACTTTAGAATACTGTATTGGTTTTGCCATACATTGACATAAATCTGCCATGGGTGTACATGAGTTCCCAATCCTGAACCCCCTTCCCACCTCCCACCTCATATCATCTCTCTGGATCATCGCTATGCACCAGCCCTAAGCATCCTGTATCCTGTATCGAACATAGACTGGTGATTCATTTCTTACATGATAGTATACATGTTTCAGTTCCATTCTCCCAAATCATCCCACCCTCTCTCTCTCCCTCAGAGTCCAAAAGTCCGTTCTATACATCTGTGTCTCTTTTGCTGTCTTGCATACAGTAGTTTACCCTGTTTAAATTAGGAGCAATTTCACCTTAGTAAATGCTTTGAAATTTACTCTGGAGTCTATACCATTACTGGCTTAGTTAGTACTGAATCATTTATGTATTGAACTCTGCGTATTTCACTTGTCTATTGAATTGTGCTTTTTTCTCGTGTTATCAAGAAAGAAAGTGAAGGTGTTAGTCACTCAGTCACATCCAGCTCTTTGTGAACCCATGGACTATAGCCTACCAGGCTCCTCCATCCATGGGATTTCCCAGGCAAGAATACTAGAGTGGGTTGCCATTTCCTTCTCCAGGAGATCTTCCTGACCCAGGGATCTAACCTGAGTCTCCTTCATTGCAGGCAGATTCTTTACTATCTGAGCCACCAGAAATTAAATTCTTTTTTCCCCCTGCTCTGAGCATTTTAAAATGACAGTTTTATTTTTTTAATTTAAATTTATTTATTTTAATTGGAGGCTAATTACTTTACAATATTGTTTTGGTTTTGTCATACATCAACATGAATCTGCCACGGGTATACACGTGTTCCCCATCCTGAATCCCCCTCCCACTCCCTCCCCATACCATCCCTCTGGGTCATCCCAGTGCACCAGCCCCAAGCATCCTGTATCCTGCATTGAACCTGGACTGGCGATTATATGATATTATATAATATGATATTATATGATATTATACATGTTTCAATGCCATTCTCCCAAATCATCCCACCCTCTCCCTCTCCCACAGAGTCCAAAAGATACATCTATGTCTCTTTTTGCTGTCTTGCATACAGGGTTATCATTACCATCTTTCTCAATTCCATATATATGCATTAGTATACTGTATTGGTGTTTTTCTTTATGGCTTACTTCACTCTGTATAATAGGCTCCCGTTTCATCCACCTCATTAAAACTGATTTAAATATATTCTTTTTAATGGCTGAGTAATACTTCATTGTGTATATATATGTACCATTCATTCGTCTGCTGATGGACATCTAGATTGCTTCCATGTCCTGGCTATTATAAACAGTGCTGTGATGAACATTGGGATACACGTGTTTCTTTCAGTTCTGGTTTCCTCCATGTGTATGCCCAACAGTGGGATTGCTGGGTCATAAGGCAGTTCTATTTCCAGTTTTTTAAGGAATCTCCACACTGTTCTCCATAGTGGCTGTATTAGTTTGCTTTCCCACCAAGAGTGTAAGAGGGTTCCCTTTTCTCCACACCCTCTCCAGTATTTATTGCTTGTAGACTTTTGGATCGCAGCCATTCTGACTGGCATGAAATGGTACCTCATTGTGGTTTTGATTTGCATTTCTCTGATAATGAGTGATGTTGAGCATCTTTTCATGTGTTTGTTAGCCATCTGTATGTCTTCTTTGGAGAAATGTCTATTTAGTTCATTGGCCCATTTTTTGATTGGGTCATTTATTTTTCTGAAATTGAGCTGCAGGTGTTGCTTGTATATTTTTGAGATTAGTTGTTTGTCAGTTGCTTCATTTGCTATTATTTTCTCCCATTCCAAAGGCTGTCTTTTCACCTTGCTTATAGTTTCCTTTGTTGTACAGAAGCTTTTAATTTTAGTTAGGTCCCATTTCTTTATTTTTGTTTTTATTTCCAGTATTCTGGAAGGTGGGTCATAGACGATCCTGCTGTGATTTATGTCGGAGAGTGTTTTGCCTATGTTCTCCTCTAGGAGTTTTATAGTTTCTGGTCTTACGTTTAGATCTTTAATCCATTTTGAGTTTATTTTTGTGAATGGTGTTAGAAAGTGTTCTAGTTTCATTCTTTTACAAGTTGTTGACCAGTTTTCCCAGCACCACTTGTTAAAGAGGTTGTCTTTAATCCGTTGTATATTCTTGCCTCCTTTGTCAAAGATAAGGTGTCCATAGGTGCATTTTGAGCTATATTTCTGTCTTTGTGCCAGTACCATACTGTCTTGATGACTGTGGCTTTGTAGTAGAGCCTGAAGTCAGGCAGGTTGATTCCTCCAGTTCCATTCTTCTTTCTCAAGATTTCTTTGGCTATTCGAGGTTTTTTGTATTTCCATACAAATTGTGAAATTATTTGTTCTAGCTCTGTGAAAAATACCGTTGGTAGCTTGATAGGGATTGCATTGAATCTATAAATTGCTTTGGGTAATATACTCATTTTCACTATATTGATTCTTCCAATCCATGAACATGGTATATTTCTCCATCTATTAGTGTCCTCTTTGATTTCTTTCACCAGTGTTTTATAGTTTTCAATATATAGATCTTTAGTTTCTTTAGGTAGATATATTCCTAAGTATTTTATTCTTTTCGTTGCAACAGAAATCCCTTGCATTCCTATACACTACTAATGAGAAAATAGAAAGATAAATTAAGGAAAATGACATTTTTAAAAGCAGAATATCTTTCAAACAGTTATACAGCTACAATCTTAGAGATATCAGTAGCTATAACATATCATTTGGTGAATTCTATAAGAATTTTCTAATAACTCAAAAGTAAATTTAACAGAAAATTTCCAGTTTCAGGAATAGTTTGGAAATTACCATAATAATCCCTTTATTAAAAGAAAAACCACCACAAAGTAAAAACAGAGCAAGTATACTTTTAAATGCATAGCAGAAACAAAGGTGATGCTGAAAACCAGTAAGTGAACAAGCAAACTGAGCTCTCTGCCTACCTGCAGGATCCATCGTATTTACATCCTCCATGAAGGCAAGTATTAGGAAAACTCCACCCACCAGGCATAACTCTCTTGACTTGCATTAGGGGAAGGACTGACACATGTAAAGACAGTTCACAAAACAGGAAATGCAAATGGCCAATAAGCTTATGAAAAGATATGTAATCACCTTGGTAATGGAGGAAAACCAAATTAAGAGAGTAAGATATACAAATACCCTTTTCCCATCTTACATTTACTTTGAGCTATGCACTCAGAGGGTGGAATTGTGAACAGAGTCATGGATACTATTCCAAACATATACATATTGGTGCTAGTGGTAAAGAACCCACCTGCCAATGCAGGAGACACAAGAGACGAGGGTTTGATCCTGGGTCGGGAAGATCCCCTGGAGCAGGGCGTGGCAACCCACTCCAGTATTCTTACTTAGAGAATCGCATAGACAGAGGAGCCTGACAGGCTACAGTCCATGGGGTCACAAAGAGTCAGACACGACTGAAGTGACTTAGCACACAAACACATATGGTCAAAAAAATGTGGTATAATAAATACATTAAATTGAACGATTATATATGTTTGACTTATAACAAGAGTGATTTGATATGACTTGATCATCCAATACACCTGATGACTGGATTAGAAGGGCACACTGACATTCAGACCCCATAATAGATCTGTTGATACCAAGTGGTACCCTCAAGAAGCTTAGATAAAGCAGAACAAGGCTCAAGCTAGTGTCTTGGGATTGGCAATGTGGGATGAAAAGCCCAGTGCACCAGAGAAGCAATGCTGGGTCTCATGGGCCTTGCTGGTCACAGATCCTATCTTAGGAGATGAGTTGCCAATAGCAGAGCTAGACGATTATTAGCAAGTCCATTCAGAGTGTGGTTTTGACAGAATGCATTCATTGGCAGGAGTGTGAGAGGCAGCAAGTGCTTGTGGCTTGCTTCTGCTCTGACTGCAACATTAACTTGTCTTAACCTTTACTTGGATGAGTGCCTGAAGCTCTCCTTAGAAGAGATGCAATTATCCTCTTGCCCTTTTTCAGAGTCTCTCCTTGTCACTTTGTAGTCTGGCTGCAGCAATGTCATACCTGATGACTGGTGTCTAACACGATCTCTGGCCAAGGCTGTCATTAACTGGAGAGGGTACAGTGATGTAACTCTATACAATGATCTATAGTGAACTATCCTGTGTTGCTACAACCCCCAAAGCTTTTACTGGTTCAACACTCAAGCCAAGCTGCTGTGCAGAAGGCAAAGTATCTGGTCAGAACTGGCTGGACTATTTCAGCTAAAGGATCATCCTCTGATTGCAGGTCAGATACACCAGGTCCTGAATTCCTGAATTAAGCAAAAAACCAGGGCTCTGTCTCATTGTTTCTCTGTCTGTCTGTCTGACTGTATCTTTTTCTCTCCCTCCCTCTGAATACTATGAGACCCTTCTTTGAGAAGAAATCCAGCTACCCAGAACCTTTCCTAGAAGCTTTTTAACAACTCTTTACTTGTGTAGGGTCCTTCGTGAGTCATTTTGCTCTATGTGTTTCAGTTTTCACCAAAGCCGCAGTCTTTATTAACTTTTATCCTTTGCAAGAGAATCTCACTGAATTCATTTACCAAATTTTTGTTTCTATTCATTCATGAACCCATTCCTCCATTAATCTAATAAACATCTTTAGTGTAACTGATACAATATTAGATTCTGCATGCTATCATGGTTAAAAACATGGTTTCTGGAGTAAGAAACCTGAGCTTCAGTCCAGGATCATCTACTTACCTTATGTTTTTAAATAAGAGCCATAGGAATAGTTCTACAGCTATGCCATGCCTGAAGCAAAGAGGCCTTTTTCATATTATTGGAGGATATTTTAGCAGCATCTAAATTGACTCTCTTCTCAAGAAAATCACCTTGACCTGAAAACTGATAGTCTCAGATCCAAGAGAGGCCTCTGTTCACAGAGTGAAGTGAAAGTCACTCAGTTGTGTTTAACTCTTTGCGACCCCATGGACTATACATGTCCATGGAATTCTCCAGGCCAGAATACTGGAGTGGGGAGCCTTTCCCTTCTCCAGGGGATCTTCCCAACCCAGGGATCAAACCCAGGTCTCCTGCATTGCAGGCAGATTCTTTACCAACTGAGCTACAAGGGAATCCCATTCCCATTCTTCTGTTCACAGAAGACACAGGAAAAAGAAATGTTACTCTTGTCCCATCTCCCCATCTATTCAAATCCAGGCTCCTCTGTCCATGGAATTCTCCAGGAAAGAATACTGGAGTGGGTTGCCATTCCCTTCCCCAGGGGATCTTCCCAACTCAGAGATCAAACCCAGGTCTCCCACATTGCAGGCAGACTTTTTTTTTTTTTAATTTTATTTTTTTTTACAATACTGTATTGGTTTTGCCATACATTGACATGAATCCACCACAGGTGTACATGAGTTCCCAACCCTGAACCCCCCTCCCACCACCCTCCCCATATCATCTCTCTGGGTCATCCCAGTGCACCAGGCCCAAGCATCCTGTATCAAATCTAGACTAGCGATTCGTTTCTTACATGATAGTATACCTGTTTCAATGCCATTCTCCCAAATCATCCCACCCTCTCCCTCTCCCACAGACTCCAAAAGTCTGTTCTTTACATCTGTGTCTCTTTTGCTGTCTCGCATATAGGGTTATCATTACCATCTTTCTAAATTCCATATATATGTGTTAGTATACTGTATTGGTGTTTTTCTTTCTGGCTTACTTCACTCTGTATAATAGGCTCCAGTTTCATCCACCTCATTAGAACTGACTCAAATGTATTCTTTTTAATGGCTGAGTAATACTCCATTGTGTATATGTACCACAGCTTTCTTATCCATTCATCTGCTGATGGACATCTAGATTGCTTCCATGTCCTGGCTATTATAAACAGTGCTGCAATGAACATTGGGGTACACGTTTCTCTTTCAATTTGCAGGCAGACTTTTTAATGTCTAAGCCACCAGGGAAGCTCATTCAAATTATATGCAGTCCAAAAACTCTTCCTGGCCAAGTAACTAAGTTTTTTTTTTTTTCTACTTAGTCCTTTCAGGTTAATATTCATAACATCAACCAAACTTTGCCAAGGTCAGGCAATTCCTTTATTTAAAATATTTATTTCAAGGGTTCGTTCTAAAAAAATATAAAAATAACTTCCTTCCAAAAAAATTAATTAGCTCCTGTTTGTATCATATCACAACACAGAACAGGCCTAGCCAAAGGGGTTGGTCCCTTTCTGCATAGCTTTTGGGAAGAAAGGCCAATAAAGATTATAAAACAACTTTTTGGAAGGTAAAAAAAAAAAAAGAATCCTTTTCGACCTAAAGTAATGCTTCCTACTATGCTTCTTAACTAATTACAATTAAATGCAGTAATGTTTGAAAATGATTTAGCAGTGTTTCATTGTTTTTGCTATTAACACTAAAGATGAAAGTTGATAGAATGGGCATAATTTTAAACAGGATTTATTTGCACACAAATAAAGCTGGCATAGACAATAATCTCCATCATCTCTCCAAGCACACATGACTACATTTTCAGAGATTCAAAGAATAAAAGTACATAATACACCCTGACATGAGGGACTTCAGCCTCCATCATGCTGGATTACCTCCAACATGAAGGAAAATATCCTCCATTGTTTTATATATTTTCCTAAGGACAAATAGCTGATTTTCATGAACAGGCTGAAAACCCTTCAAAGCAAACTTAGTAATACACAAGGTCAGGGCTTATTGTAAGCTCCACATTTTCTTTTAATTTCTTAATCTGTTCTTCCTTTCAGACTTTCTCATGAGAACTTAGAAATTTGTCAGTCCAACCATGTGGGTAGACCCTACCTTGATGACACTTTCAGTGACCTGAACGACAGCATTTATCTTCCCACCATCATCAGCTTTCAGGTCTCAGTCCAAGTGTCACTTCACCATATTATAGTTTCATCTCTCCCCATGCTTTTCCCTTTTGTTTTATCATGAATTTAATTATTTTCATATGTGGTTTATTCACACCTGTCTTCTCCACTAGATTAAAATTCCTTGAGGATAGATAGCTTCTGGGTTGGTTTTTCTTCCCTTTATGTTCTATTTGCCTATCAAAACTCCTAGAACACTAGAGTCAATCAGTGAAAACTATTGAATGAATGAAAGAATGAATTTCCTCCAAATTTTTTTCTTTCATTGTGCCTTACTACAGTCTTCCAGATATTTCCTAGTTCATATTTCTCATGGAATGAAACTATCTCATGTAACTGGCTGAATTGTAATTAAACCCTTCCTCTCTTCCCATTGATGAATATAAGAAACCAACCTTTTCCCCATTGTAACACTCCCATATGTTATATCTCAAATCAGCTCAGATAAAGTAGGCATTATGAGTCAGCCACAATAAACACAAACCCCAAGCAGTTAAAGGCAAAGAGCTGCATTTTAGATAAATTCTGAAAAATGCTAACTTTGCTTCTAAAGTGCTAAAAATTTTGTCCTGGGATTTAGATAAATAAACACAAATCTAGGCATGACAAAGTTTGCATAGTATTGGAATGTTTTTAAAAAATTAATTCTAATATTTAGAATTTAATTACCAGTAGAGATTTTATAAATAATATAAAAGAAACAATAGCTCATTGAGATTTGAATTTGTGGTTTAGATTAGTAGTGATGACTATGAAGGGCACCAGAATGTATTCACTTATAACTTGGGTAAGAATGTCTACCCTTAATGGTAGTTTTTAAAATATAACTTTATTTATTTATTTATTTTTGGCTGCGCTGTCTTGGTTGCTCTGTGGACTTTCTCTAGTTGCAGCTAGAGGGGGCTACTCTCTATTTGTGGTACATGCTTCTCTTTGCAGTGGCTTCTCTTACTGCAGAGCACAGGCTCTGGGGTGCATGGGCTTCAGTAGTCGTGGCTCCCAGGCTCTAGAGCACAAGCTCAATAGTTGTGGGGCATGGGCTTAGTTGCTCTGCAGCATGTAGGATCTCCTCAGATCAAGGATCAATCCTGTGTCTCATGCATTGACAGGTGGATTCTTTACCACTGAGCCACCAGAGAAGCTTCTTGACGGTGCTTTGAGAAATAAATATATACAAACACCTAGCATTCAAAGCAGGTATTCAAGGTACTTCTCTAGTGAAAGGTCTAATTCTCTGATCAGTATCTTTATTTCAGTTAATGAAATGTGTATCTGATTTCTTGAAACCAGGATGATCTTCAGTTATTCCACAGCCAGGTATAGGTCTACCTACTGTTTGTATAGTCTTAGAATTAAACAGCAATTCTTCCATCTAGTAACCTTACATGTTTCTGATTATTTAAATAGTCCTTCATGCACACAGTTTAACATGACAGTACTTAGGAAAAAAGGAACAACCATTCCTCTCAACTACTGGTGCCTCCTCTATGTGGGCATCAACAGAGGGGTAATGCCAAGGGGCCTGCCCTTTTCTTCTATGTCCTATCCTTAAATTCCCCCTGGCTCTACTAATATGAGGCTGTTATCTATGGCTGACTTGCATGAAAGGCTTGAAGACATTGAAAGAGAACATATAGAATAATTAGGAACAGGGACCAGCTTAATATTAAATATGTAACATCTCTGATATTCAGACTCTTCACCCATCTTTGCAACTGGGAATTTGAATAAGTAGGCTTTTCCTTCTGAGTCCTCTAACCTCTTTCCTGGGCCCTCTCCCTCTGCCCTTTTCTCCCTTTGTCCTCTTTTCTCCCTAGATACCTATACCCAACTCTCAAGTTCTTCATATTTATCATATAGAATAGTTTTACTTTTCACTCACTCTCCCTGAGAAAGAAGAGGTTCAGTCTGTGAGTAACAAGCTACGAAGTGAGCCATTCTTTTTTAAAACCAATATGGCTTAGCACAGTAAGAAAATAAGTTAGTAATTTTTCTACTAATCTGAGTTCCAAAGATTGGCAAAGAGAGAAAAGAAAGCCTTCCTCAGTGATCAATGCAAAGAAATAGAGGAAAACAACAGAATGGGAAAGACTAGAGATCTCTTCAAGAAAATTAGAGATACCAAGGGAACATTTCATGCAAAGATGGGCTCAATAAGGGACAGAAATGGTATGGACCTAACAAAAGCAAAAGATATTAAGAAGAGATGGCAAGAATACACAGAAGAACTGTACAAAAAAAGATCTTCATGACCCAGACAATCACAATGGTGTGTCACTCACCTAGAGCCAGACATCCTGGAATGTGAAGTCAAATGGGCTTTCGGAAGCATCACTATGAACAAAGCTAGTGGAGGTGATGGAATTCCAGTTGAGTAATTTCAAATCCTTAAAGATGATGCTGGGAAGTGCTGCACTCAATATGCCAGCAAATTTGGAAAACTCAGCAGTGGCCACAGGACTGGAAAAGGTCAGTTTTCATTCCAATCCCAAAGAAAGGCAATGCCAAAGAATGCTCAAACTACTGCACAATTGTACTCATCTCACATGCTAGTAAAGTAATGCTCAAAATTCTCCAACCCAGGCTTCAGCAATACGTGAGCCATGAACTTTCAGATGTTCAAGCTGGTTTAAAAAAGGCAGGGGAACCAGAGATCAAATTGCCAACATCCCCTGGATCATCAAAAAAGCAAGAGAGTTCCAGAAAGACATCTGTTTCTGCTTTATTGACTATGCCAAAGCCTTTGACTGTGTGGATCACAATAAACTGTGGGAAATTCTGAGAGAGATTGGAATACCAAACCACCTGACCTGCCTCTTGAGAAATCTGTATGCAGGTCAGGAAGCAACAGTTAGAACTGGACATGGAACAACAGACTGGTTCCAAACAGGAAAAGGAGTCCGTCAAGGCTGTATATTGTCACCCTGCTTATTTAAGTTATATGCAGAGTACATCATGAGAAATGCTGGCTGGATGGAACACAAGCTGGAATCAAGATTCCTGGGAGAAATATCAGTAAGCTCAGATATGAAGATGACACCACCCTTATGGCAGAAAGCAAAGAGGAACTAAAGAACACTTGATGAAAGTGAAAGAGGAGAGTGAAAAAGTTGGTTTAAAACTCAAAATTCAAAATACTAAGATCATAGCTTCTGGTCCCATCATTTCATGGCAAATACATGGGGAAACAGTAGAAGACTTTATTTTGGGGGGCTCCAAAATCACTGCAAATGGTGACTGCAGCCATGAAATTAAAAGATGCTTACTCCTTGAAAGGAAAGTTATGACCAGCCTAGACAGCATATTAAAACACAGACATACTTTGCCAACAAAGGCCCATCTAGTCAAGGCTATGGTTTTTCCAGTAGTAATGTATGGACGTGAGACTTGGACTATAAAGAAAGCTGAGCACCGAAGAATTGATGCTTTTGAACTGTGGTGTTGGAGAAGACTCTTGAGAGTCCCTTGGACTGTAAGGAGATCCAACCAGTCCATCCTGAAGGAGATCAGTCCTGAGTGTTCATTGGAAGGACTGATGTTGAAGCTGAAACTCAATTACTTTGGCCACATGATGCAAAGAGCTGACTCATTTGAAAAGACCCTGATGCTGGGAAAGATTGAAGCCAGGAGGAGAAGGGGACAACAGAGGATGAAATGGTTGGATGGCATCACCAACTCAATGGAGATGAGTTGAGTAAACTCTGGCAGTTGGTGATGGACCGGGAGGCCTGGATTGCTGTGTTCCATGGGATCACGACGAGTCAGACACGACTGAGCGACTGAACTGAATTGAACTGTTTTCCTATTGCAATTGGATAGAAATTAACAACAATAATATCAACTTCCAAAGTAACTACAGGCCTCTTGGCAAATAATATTTTTGATTGTTAAACAGGTATTTCTTTTTCCTTGACGTATATTCTGACGCGAAACCTAAACTTGTAAAAGCCCTAAAAGAAGAGGAAGGAAAACTGATAAAGTACAGCTCAGCCCAAATATAATGCCATCTAGCTACCAAATAAATTATTCATCGTAGCTATTTATACGGTGTAATTCTTATACTTACCTGACAATGTGCTGACGAGTTCTTTCTACTATATTTTCCTCAGTCAACTTATTCAAATTCAAGTCTGAGAAAAAAGTGAGGGAACAGTGGACTCTTCTTAGAAAGTATTTTGATTATGTTTGTTATTCTAGGTTGTAGATTAAAATATTAAATTATTATAATAACAGGAAGGAGAGTCTCATCTATGTGGCTCCTTTAAAGGATGAGTATAAATGTAATTAGGGGACAAACTGGGTCATGAAAACCTGCTTTATTATTTCATGAATCACTGACTCATAGGCCTGGCAGGGATCTTGAGAGTCACACCACCAATCTCAGAAAGATGACATTACATATAACAGACCATCAATCCCATTTTTATTGTCCCATCTCACTGAGAACTTCCCACATTTTGCCTTTTAACTGTTAGTGTAATAATCCTGAATATCACAATAGTCTTCCCTAATGAATAGCTGAAATTTTCTTGTTGCTTTCTTATCTTCTTATATGAGCCCACAGAAGTCTGGGTAATTAGCTCTTAATTTTCTCCAATTAAAACTTATTTTACTTTCTGGTTTTAAAAACCTTTCACAATGGTAGTATAGTTAAATACATGGGCTCAAATCCTGCTTCCACAACTTACTATCTGTGTGACCTTGGGGAAATTTTTAAACCCTTCTGCTTTCATCATCAATAACACTGAGGTAACAACAGTACCTACCGATTAAGGTTCTTCAGTCAGTTCAGTTCAGTTCAGTAGCTCAGTCGTGTCTGACTCCTTGATTCACCCCATGAATCACAGCACACCAGGGCTCCCTGTCCATCACCAACTCCCAGAGTTCACTCAAACTCATGTCCATCAAGTCGGTGATGCCATCCAGCCATCTTATCCTCTGTCATGCCCTTCTCCTCCTGCACCCAATCCCTCCCAGCATCAGGGTCTTTTCCAGTGAGTCAACTCTTTGCATCACGTGGCCAAAGTATTGGAGTTTCAGCTTCAACATTAGTCCTTCCAATGAATACCCAGGATTAATCTCCTTTAGGATGGACTGGTTGGACCTCCTTGCAGTCCACGGGACTCCCAAGAGTCCTCTCCAACACCACAGTTCAAAAGCATCAATTCTTTGGTGCTCAGTCCATACATGACCACTGGAAAAACCATAGCCTTGACTAGATGGACTTTTGTTGGCAAAGTAATATCTCTGCTTTTTATATTAGGGTTCTTATGAGGGTGAAATTAAATGAGTTAATATCTGTAAATCCTTTGGATAAATATTGTGTGTCCTTCATCATTCAGTCGTGTTCAACTCTTTGCAATTCCATGGATTGTAGCCCCTCTGTCCATAGGATTCTCCAGGCAAGAATACAAGAGTTGGTAGCCATTCCCTTCTCTAGGGGATCTTCCCAACCCAGGAATAGAACACTTGGTCTCCTGCATTGGCAGGCATATTCTTTACCATCTGAGACATCAGGGAAACCCAAATACTGTATTATAAAAATGTTTGGTAAAAAATTTAAAGCACATTTAAAAATAAAATCTATAAAATACAACAACAACAAAAAAGAAATCACCAATAATCCCACTCTAGAGATAACTACATTTTGATGTTTCCTTCTGTCTTATGTATATATGAATAACATCAATAGCACACAATTGGGATGATGCTATATTTGAAAAAAGGTTCTAAATAAAGAACTTCTTTACTTAATGTTATTTTATGGGCATTTCTCCATATCCTTAAAAATCTCTGCAAATCATGTTTAGGGGTTTTACAGTGATCCATTTTACGGGCTTACCCTATCTCAGAAATCCTCCTATTATAGAACTATGAGATTGTTTTCAATATTTCATTGTTTTAGTTAATGCAGTGATAAATATCTTTATAAATAATTATATCTATCTCTTTGACTATTTCTACTCAACTTGTCTTGAAATGATATTCTGAAACTCCATTTCTATTGGAAGTAAATGATTCTGAATATCATCTATTAAAAATTAGTGAAGTTTTATTAAGTTATGCCTTAGCCTTTGGCTCTGCAAGTGGAAGTCATTGTTCTTTACAATCACTGTGTCATGGTTTCCAACGTTAATCCACTTTGTAGTGCTCCTCTAGGGTGTTTTTCTGTTGTTGGGTTCTTTTCTTATCCTGGTTTTCAGGATAAGAGGCAACTTTATTATGGGGCGAGATTATGTTTTTGCAAGAATTTATAAATCAGGAGAATTTATCATGTTCCTATTTATGCAAATCATGAATAATCACCAAGTGACTGGTATAGTATTAATGTTAATCTAGAGAATATGGTGGAGAAAGAAATGGCACCCCACTCCAGTACTCTTGCCAGGAAAATCCCATGGACAGAGGAGCCTGGTGGGCTGCAGTCCATAGGGTCGCTGAGAGTAGACAGGACTGAGCAACTTCACTTTCAATTTTCACTTTTATGCATTGGAGAAGGAAATGGCAACCCACTCCAGTGTTCTTGCCTGGAGAATCCCAGGGATGGGGGAGCCTGGTGGGCTGCCATCTATGGGTTTGCACAGAGTTGGGCACAACTGAAGCAACTTAGCAGCAGCAGCAGCAAGGACTATGGAGGTAAGTGAGGTTCATGTCCTCCCAGAGTTTAATGTCTAACTGGAGAGAAATGCCTAATCCATGAAACAGTGATCAATACAAGCCATCCTGGGCCTCCCTGGTGGCTCAGATGGTAAATAATCTGCCTACAATGCAGGAGATGCAGGTTCAATCCCTGGGTCAGGAAGATTCCCTGAAGAAAATAACGGAAACCCACTCCAGTATTCTTGCCATTTCCTACTCCAGGGAATCCCATAAACAGAGGAGCCTGGCAGGCTACAGTCCACTGGGTCACAAAGAGTCGAACACAACTAAGTGACTAATGCTATCACAAGGCAGCCTACATGGGTGAATTGTTGAATAGAGACACAGGTAGTAAGCGCTATGGTCATTTAAACAAAGGAGAAATCAATGGTGATGACAGTAATCATCAATGAGGTTGGCCTTGGCAGTGAGAAGGATGGGCATCAGGTGAAAATAACTACAGAAGTGAATGGCAGCTTAGTACAGATATAAAGAGCATGAATTTTTGTGTCAGACTTGGATGGGAAATCTCAACTCCACCATTTACTTTATTTAGCAAGTGTATTAACCAGTCAAACTCTGGATTTGAATCCCAGCTCTGCCACTTATAAACTATGTGACATAGCTAATAATTTGGGCAAGCTAATAATTTCTTGATAATGCTAAATCTACCTTTGTTCATGGATAACATCAGAATAATCAGAGAACCTACCTCATAGGATCATTGTGGGGATTAAATGAGCAAATATGAAAACTGGGGCATGGAACATTTTAAGTACTCAATAGTGTTAGTTTTCATCATTAACCTATTTAAGCATCAATTTAGTCAATCACTTGTTTATATGATGTAATAATGATTGTCAACCATAATAGATGTGGCTTCCCAGGTGGCACAGTGTTAAAGAATCCGTCTGCCAATTCAGGAGATGCAAGAGATGTAGGTTCGATCCTGGGAGGGGAAGACTCCCTGGAGTAGGAAATGGCAACCCACTTCAGTATTCTTGCTTGGAAAATCCATGGACAGAGGAGCCTGGAGGGCTACTGCTCATGGGATTACAAGAGTCGGACACAAATGAGCAACTGAATATGCACACACCATAATAGATAAATATGGGTGTTTCGAGAATTGGTCAGATTTGTCATTGCAAAGGTGAAAAAGAAACGGGATCTGGAGATTTTCCCCCAAATCATGGTGCACATTTTATATTTTGAAGTAGAATGCTTGCCTCTTCTTTTAAGGTCAGTTTATTGTTAATTATAGCCCATATTCACAGACCTAGCTAGGTCTCTCTCCATTCGGGCTTGAAAGCCTAAATTTTCTCTGCCAGACCCAAAGTCAGCTGACTTTTTAAAGATCAAATTCAGCACTCTTTTTAATACATCCAAATAAAAGATGTAATTAATATTCCTAAAAATGGGAATGTTAATTAAAATAGTAACTAAATAAAGGAGTTAATTAAAGTACCAATTAGCTAAAGAAGTATATTAGCAACACTAAAGCGGATGAAAGGATTTAGAAAAATAAAAACTCTGAGTGTGGAGGTTTTAAAATATAGGTACCTATTTCGACACTCTCTCCTTCATAAGGTGGAGCCTAGTTCCCCTTTCCTTGAATGTGGACTGGACTTACATAGAATGTGGTGGAAGGGACAGTGTTTGACTTCTGAAACTTGGCCATAGGAAACTTTGCAGCATTCTCTTTCTGTTTAGTATCTTTCTCTTCTGGGGACTCCAGCAGTAACCTTAAGAAGCCCTATGGAGAGGCCCGTGTGTTAAGAAACCAAGGTCTCCCACCAACAGCTAGCACATACTTGCCAGCCTCATGAGTGAGCTGTCTTGGAACTGACTCCTCCAGTCCCAGTCAGGCCTTGAAATGCTATAGCCCCAGCCAATATCTTGATTGCAACTTTAGGGGAGGCCCTGAGCCAAAACCACATAGCTAAGCTGGTCTCAAATAATAAAAGTTTATTTTTAAGTCATTAAGTTTGGGGATAATAATTGAACATAATAATGAGATACTTAACATAATTCACTTGAGGGAAAAACAAGTCAGATACTCATAGTTAATTAGATGAGGGTTTTGGTAAGCAAAAATGAAGAAAATAATTAGAAACAGTAAATATCAATCAGGAAATTGACTGGAACCAGGTCACACATTTTGGCAGGGATTATCTAGCCGTCCATCAAAGCCATTTCTTCTTTTTCCTGGATATACTGCTGGACAACATTTCTCAGACTCTTTTGCAGTTAGATGTGGCAATGAGGTTGAGTGCTAACCAACTGACATGAAAGTCTCCATGCTGTCTTTTTCCGTCTGCTGGCGAAATACTGACAACCAGGGTGATCTGGGAAGTCATACGCTGAAGATGACAGAGTCCTTATCAGCACAGTTTCCTGAATAACTGTGGAGTAGACAGCCCCCACCACCCCCACCCCAAACCTTGCTAATGGAGGGTTTGACATCTTCACTGTAGCTTCAAAGTTCTTCTTGGGCAGTGTATTAGTGTTTTCCACAGAAATAGAACCAATAGAAGATAGAAAAATATATTGATACAGATGTAGATATTTACAAAGATATGAGGGATAAGTTCATGTACTTAATAAGAGGCTAAAAAGTCCCACAATCTTCTGACTGTAAACTGGAGGCCCAAAAAGCTGATAATGTAGTTCAAGTCCATACCCAAAGGCCTGAGAACCAGGGGTGCCAATGCTGGGGGACAGGAGAAAATGAATGTCCCAGCATAAGTAGAGAACAAATACATCCCTCCTCTACCTTTTTTTATACAGGCCCTCAAAGGATTGGCGAAGAAGGCAATGGCAACCCACTCCAGTACTCTTGCCTGACAAATCCCATGGATGGAGGAGCCTGGTAGGCTGCAGTCCATGGAGTTGCTAGGAGTTGGACACGACTGAGCGACTTCACTTTCACTTTTCACTTTCATGCACTGGAGAAGGAAATGGCAGCCCACTCCAGTGTTCTTGCCTGGAGAATCCCAGGGACTGGGGAGCCTGGTGGGCTGCCGTCTATGGGGTTGCACAGAGTCGGACATGACTGAAGTGACTTAGCAGCAGCAGCAGCAGCAGCAAAGGATTAGATGATGCCCACCCACATTGATGAGGGCAATCTTTACTCAGTTTCCCCATTCAAAAGCTAATCTTTTCTAGGAACATCCTTACAGACACGTACAGAAATAATGCTTTACTTACTATCTGGGCATTTAGTCCAGTCAAGTTGACACAAAAAATTAACCATCAGCTTCATTCAGCTACCAGATTGGGGAGTGTGCAGGAATAAAAGTGTGCAGGTTCCTTAACTACTTCATCCAGGAAGTGACACACATCACTTGGCTCACATTTCATTGGTGAAAATTAGTCATTCAGCCTCACCTAAATGAAAAACATGCTGGGAAGTGTAGTCCCCGTTGGTCTACTGCTCTCTGGCAACAACTCTACTCAAAGAAAATGGGGTATGCTCTTTGGTTGGGCTGCTCGGATCTGTCTTTCCTGCTTACACACAGAGCATACACAGCTCCCCAGAGGGATGACTACAAGATCCATCTAGATACCGTTTCCAGCTCCAAGTCCAAGCCCTCCAGGGTGTGCACAGACTTCCTCATAAGGCATGTATGTCTCTTCTTCGAATCAAGAAAAGTATAAACCAGGAAGACAAGTTATCCTTCATATATAATATACAATGATGGTAGCAGGGACATGATAACCACGTGATAATCATATTATGGATCCACAGAAATGCTGAAACTCTGTCAGGCATTATATAGTTCTTTTGTCCTTAGTGAAGTCACTCAGTCGTGTCTGATTCCTTGGGACCCCATGAACTGTAGACCACCAGGCTGCTCTGTCTGGTGGATTTTCCAGGCAAGAATACTGGAGTGGGTTGCCATTTCCTTCTCCAGGAGATTTTCCCAACCCAGGGATTGAACCTGGGTCTCCCTCATTGTAGGCAGATGCTTTACCATCTGAGCCACCAGGGAAGATGGGGATGGTAAATTCTTTTATTAGGCTCTGTTCTGATTTCTGGAAGAAATTCACTTAATCTACCATTCCCAAAAGCCCCTGTTCAAGCCTCCAGGAGTTTGTTTCTTCCTTGCCATCTCTGGCCACATCTAAAATGGATATTCATGCTATGCCTTTCTTAGGGCCTATACAAATTTTCAGACCTGCTTCCTGCTAGTACAAGTATTGGGGCCCAAGTGTTGTTATAAAGGCTCACATATTTAAGGGCTTCTTTGGCAATAAAATTCCTTCAGCAACTTAGGCTTCTGTGCTACTTGTTTCCATCAGTTTCATGTTCCATTAACTAAACTCAAAATTTTCCTGCTTCCAGCCTGAATCATTTGCTGAGTTCTCAATCCGAGCTTCTCTTTCTCAGCTTAATGATGGCTCTTGAGATTAGCCAAAACAGCTATGCCCTTAATATAATCTCTGACATAAGGCTGTGTTGTTAATGAAACTTTTTCTCTCGAAGTCTCTCTCAGCCTCATCTATTACTGTTTAAAATCTAGCATCCGTCTCTCCCAATCCACTTTTATTCTGCTTGCAATCAAATCCTGGCTTTGCCCTCTTCCTTCTCTGGTGTCCCTGATTTCTCTGATATGGATCACTTAGAAGCAGGGGGCATAGCTGACTATGCCACTTAAATATCAAGAGAAAATAAAGTTTAATTTTTGGCAATTGATGTTAACGTTCTTAATTGCTCTTAATATCATCTGTATTCCAGAGCAGTTAATTTTCCTAATTTGGCAGATTGTGAGTAATTCAAACAAAATTCAAAGATAAATTCAATATAAGCACACACACACTCAGCTCTGGATGAATGGCACTAAAGAACAGCCTTTTGCCAGAGTGCTCACTGAATAGAATCATTTAAGTTTTAAAACTATGAATGTAAAATATATATATTTTTTCAACCAAATAAAAGGATTTTGTTGGAATTTCCTATGGCAAAACTCTTCTATTCAAAGAGATATCTGAGTTTTCTGCCACATAGCATGTGATGGTTAGAACTATTCACAATTAAGCAAAAGGCAATTTTCCAGACTGATTTTCTGTCTCATGATGGGAAATACAATTTGCTTTCTCAGACATATGTATGATGGTGAAATGTTAAAAGACCTGCAAATGAATGGTTTCCACATAGTTGATGATTATGGTAAAGGAAGAAAGAGGAGAGAAAAATAAGAGGAGGGGGCTAAGAAGAGGAAAAAGAGGAGAAGGGAAAAAGGAAAAGGAGAAGAAAGAAGAGGAGGAGATTATTTATGCTCATGATGATGACCCAATACAGAAGTTTGTCAGCAGCTCATGATCATGATTCCCAAGTACTTCCAAAAACCCAGGTTCTGCTGTTACAAAGCAGCACACATAAGATACTGTGGATCCAATGAGAGAATACCTAACAGGATTCTCTCTCAGACTTTGTCTAATTTATCTTAAGTTTCATTCAGTTCAGTTCCGTTCAGTTCAGTCGCTCAGTAGTGTCTGACTCCTTGCGACCCCATGAATCACAGCACGCCAGGCCTCCCTGTCCATCACCAACTCCCAGAGTTCACCCAAACTCACATCCATCGCGTCAGTGATGCCATCCAGCCATCTCATCCTCTGTCGTCCCCTTCTCCTCCTGTCCTCAATCCCTCCCAGCATCAGGGTCTTTTCCAATGAGTCAACTCTTCGCATGAAGTGGTCAAAGGACTGGAGTTTCAGCATCAGTCCTTCCAATGAACACCCAGGACTGATCTCCTTTAGGATAGACTGGTTGGATCTCCTTGCAGTCCAAGAGACTCTCAAGAGTCTTCTCCAACACCACAGTTCAAAAGCATCAATTCTTTGGTGCTCAGCTTTCTTCCAACTCTCACATCCATACATGACCACTGGAAAAACCATAGCCTTGACTAGACAGAACTTTGTTGGCAAAGTAATATCTCTGCTTCTAAGTTATCGGATATCTCTAAGTTTCATTAGAGTCCTGCAAAGCAAACAGTTTATACCTATTTTACAGATGAAAATGGCTCAGATGTGTGCCATTTCAGAGCACATACTAGAAATGCATTTCCTAGCATAAGTGGGACTATGTAGCTAGTCCTGGCTAACAAGTTGTGAGAAGGTACAATGTCTGTTTGAGACCTTTCTGACTCTCTTTTTTCCCTCTGAGTGCACAATCAGCAACATTTGAAATGTATCAGATTGGGTTCCTGGGAGGCTCCCTGCTGACCTCTGAGGGTCAGGTAGCAAGAGACCATGGAGTTATAGCACCATTGTGCAGCTCATTCTGAATGACCAGAGGTGGTTAACCAAAAAAAGTTCTTCTAGCAAAAAATATGTATGAAAAAGCACTAGATTTTCTTCTTTTATAGTAGATAAGAATCTGGATCCATTTGGTTTCAAACGAGTGGAGCAATAAACGGGGCCTCACTTCAAATTGTCCCTTTAGGATTCTCAACCTTGACAGCACTTACATATAGTAAGGATAAAATTCCACTTCATTACATACATTATTATCTATCTCTCAAATGAAAATGGAGACATCAAAATTACATTAAAAATTATTAAGAGCAGGAGCATGAGCTAATCCAATATTTGTTTCTCACCTCAAAGCTTTCTATATTTCTAGATGAGTGTATTTAAAATATTTATTCCTGTATTTTTTCCACATTGTGCAATTCATACTCTAAGTTCAATACTGAATAATTTGGAGAAACCCAAATAACTATTCATAGACTATTTCACATAAAGTAGAAAAAAATGAGGCATAGTTTACATTGTTCAATGATACGGTACCAAAAAGAATGTTCTACTTGAATCAAGGATAAATATTAATTTTAATTTTTTTACTGATAATTTCAAATGTAATTTGAAAAGACAAAATCAACATTACATATTCAGATTTAAATAAAAGTTAACACACACAATAAAACATCTTAATAGTTTTATTTTAAAATGATAATGACACACATACTATTAACATATACGGCATCAAATGCTCTAATAAAAAATCTAGAACCTGAATAACTTCCCTTTTTATAATATAAAAAACACATAATCAACATCAAATTATTTTTATTGTTTGGCAAGAAAGTAAAATGAAAAGCACGATGAGAACCATAAACTCTCAGTACACTGTATAGTAATAACTTGTCTTTGCTTTCTGGTATGACATTTATTTGGAGTCTGGCAAGGAAGCATGAAGATGGCAGTGGGAAAATAAGGCTGGCTCTTCCTGAAACACAGGAAAACTGCTAAAATGAAGCAAAGGAAAATACTGTCTGCTACCCATATTTCCTTAAAATGAAATAATAATCAGGGTAAAATAATTTCTAAATATGCCATACTTTTCTAAGCCTAAAACTGAGAGGGTAAAAAAAGAGTCAATTAAACATCTGCAGGAAGCTGAATAACCAAAAAAACAAATAAGCAAGAATCCATATAATTATGGCATCTCATTCTGAGGTTGATTCCAACTTCTTCATTCATGACATGTGAAAGATTTCTCTTGTCCTTAAAGTTAACATTAGGCATGCCAAGTTTCCCATAAGAAAATTATTCTAATAATAGCTTTAAATATTACAGTTTTATAGTTATAAATATTCTAATAAATACATAGACTTGAGTGTACATAAACTTGCACACTAAAAACAGAAAACATGGAGAGGTATGCTCTTAAGGGTAACCCATGGATTTTTGAAATCAATTTTTCATATTTAAAATAGCATCTTACTTTTTACAGTGCTATTGCATGAGCCAGGCAAATTACTTCCCAAGACTTATGCCTGTACAAGTTGGAAGGAAATACTACAGAAAACTAAGGACCATAAAATTGTACAGCTGAAAATCAGCTAAAAGATGAAGTGTTAATTCTCTTTATAAAACATCTTATACTGAGAAAAGCCAGTTAGACTTCCTTATAATTCTTTTTTATTATAGTCATTCTTTATGCCCCATTCTGGAAAAGGTTAAACCCCAATACAGAGAACTGTAAGGCTCTTATCACTTTGTCACAGTGGAATCTAGTTGGTGGTATTAAATCTTGCTAAACAGGTGAACCATTGCTGAAGGTTTTGAGTCTCTTTAGTGAGACGTTTTTGTGGTAGCAGTTATTGCAGCAATGCAACACAACCTTCAGACTGAAAAACCTTCTCCTAACAGATATATAGAACATTTTTCTTTAACTTTATACGAATAATCAAGGTTTTGCATGTGCCTATCACTGCACATGTGAAAGATGAAGGATAAAATGTTCAAAGGGTCCTGCCTAGAACTTTGTTACAAAGAAGTAACAAAAAGTAGAACCACTTGGATTCAGACTTTTAATTCCTGATATTCAACTGACATAATTCTGACTCACTCACTTATCCTTATACCCGGCAGCAAACGGAAGGCACAAGTGAACTTGGCAGGGCAGTCTTTGTCTAAACTGGCACATCGAAAGATATGTGCCTGTGCTGGGCCGGCTTGAGTCCCTAAAACAAATAAGTATGGGAGGAGTGGACTCAGGTGTTTTTAGGCAGACAGTAAAGCATGCGATATTGGTATCAATGCAAGTAGCTAGGCAGTAGAGCATCAAGCAGCATGGCAGTTTTGTGGGTAAAAGTACCCACAGCCACCAAGAATTTCATGATTCCAAGTAGTCCTGTAACCCTCTAAACTATGAATCAGCTATGAAATGGGAGCCTGGAGAAAAGACATTCTTCTTATGAAAGGTCCAGTACATCATATGATATGGAGCTCCAGATGGCTGAAAAGGACACACAAGACTGCAAAGAAATCACGTCAGCTCTGCCAAAACAGTTTAAGGTGCTCTGAAAAGGAACAGTTTTTATTAAAGTCATTAAGACAGTTAAACTGGCCACTAGCAGCCTGTAGATCCCAGCAGTCATGGAGAAAAGCAGCTCTCTTTCTGGTACTCACCCCTTCAGGCCTCCATGCTGAACAATGAGTTGCCTTCTTTTAAGATTAGGAAGGTGACTCTGGTTTTCTAAAACCTGGTAAAAAGTCAAAGACCTAAACTATGGACCTCTGAAAAAGTAGTTTTGCTTCTCTAGGTCTAGCAATAAAAGCTCTCAGTGGTAACAACCAGCACCATGTTAAAGAGACAGGCACAGGGTCACAAATCTCCATGAAGAATCCAAGACCCACACCATAGCTATGTTCTGTTCACTATCTGTAACAGTATAACCCGATCTTGCCAAAGTACTTCTAAATAAATATATTTAGAGCCCCAAACCCTCTTTATCAGATTGGAAACAACAATATCTAAAGTTCAGGGTCTTTTGTTAACTGTGTTACCACCACTTAAAATTCAATTAATTTTCGTCTTGAATTCAGGCACTGACAGTATAAACTAGAGCTACATAGCTGAACACCTGGAGAAATCATAACTGATGAAGGTGGTTATCTGAGTCATGTTAATGCAGCCCTAGAGACACCCAGATGATGTTCTGAATTGTTTCCTTTTGGTGTAATGGTCTGTCCTCATAGAAGGAGAAGATAAAAGAGATATGCCCCATATATGAGCAGATTTAAATAGTGGTAAAATAAGTTACCATATATGTGCACGCGTCCGTGCTATCACTTCAATCATGTCTGACTCTGCAACGTTTTGCAACTCTATGGACTGTAATCTACCATATACTTACTATATTTCAATTTTAAAATTTCAAAGGAAGAAATATACTCTGATTTAAGTCTTTTTTCCCTGAATACTTTTTCCTAATTGGGATATAAACATGTAGGGCTTCCCTAGTGACTCAGATGGTAAAGAATCTGCCTGCAACACAGATCTGGGTTCAATCTCTGGGTCAGGAAGATCCCTTGGGGAAGGAAATGGCTACTCACTCCAGTATTCTTGCCTGGAAAATCCCATGGACAGAGGAGCCTAGCAGGCTAGGGTTGCAAAGAGTCAGACACAACTGAGCAACTAAGCGTGTGTGTGTGTGTGTGTGTGTGTGTGTGTATAGGAATATATATCTTGTAGATCACATTGGAACTATATATAATTTGGTAGCACTACAAGAATCATAAAATACTTCCAAATGAAAAGCTTTGACTTTTCCTTTATCACCAGCTTTATAGAGCTGAAAAAATTTTCTCACATTTGAATCTCAAATTTGTTTTCCTTCACAACCTGAAATTCAGGCTTCTCATTAATTATGTCTGCAATTTGACTAATCTTGATTCATCAATAAATAAAGCTCAGAGGATGCCAATTAGTGTCTATGAATAAACATGTATTTTTTAAAAAATATATATATATATATTTTTTTTACTTTACAATTCTGTATTGGTTTTGCCATACATTGACATGAATCCACCACGGGTGTACATGACAGTATATTTTTTTAAAAAATAACACACAGCTCAGACCTACTAACTCAGCCAAAGAGATCATTCCCTTGTTACCTCAACATCATGCACTGTAGATCCTCAAGCAGACTAGAATCTGACAATTTATATTACATAAACCTTCAGGATAAGAAATTTATACTGCTGGGAAAAGCTGGCCTCAACACATGAGAGTCACAATAAAACAAAGTTTCTTCGAAAAGCACAGAGAACCAGCTATAGAAAGCAGAAATCATGTCTGTATTATCCCAATTATTTCCAAATCAGTAATGGTCTCTTATAAAGGATAAGGTAATCCAGTTACATCTAGCTTCTTCTGAGATCCATATAGTTTACCATTTTTAACCTAATAATTCTTTCACACATCTGTCCTCACTATTTTTATTATTCTCTGATCTTATCTTCTGCATTTCACTTTAACCCTTACCAACACAGTGTACCCAATTCATCAAATCAACCTGACACCCACAAGAGCTCATTCACATAAATATCCTGACTCATACACTCTGCCAGCCAGAGTCACCCACATACTCCACAGTCTTCAATAACAACAAAAACTTCAGACATTAGAATCAGGCTTTAGAATCTACAAAGAAATCACTTTCTCACTTCCCCTCCCCTGCTCTCCACCCTGATTCCCAGCTCTAGTCCTCTTTAAGAATGACCCAAACAACCCTGGTAACACAGTAACTGAAACTACTCTTAAAGTGGGAGGTTGAAAATACCTTGAAGAAGAGCTGTAAAATGCAAGATATTTCTGAGGCTGCATTCTCCCTCCATCCCCTTCTTGAACCATAACCCACAGAGACACTGAGTTAGCAGGGATTCTAGGTGTGTCTTTTGCAAAGTGGTTACTGTTTTTCTTATGGTGCTTCTAATAAAATAAGTCTGAATTTATGAGGCAAGATCTCACAGGTATGAGAGCCTGGATATACGGTGCTCAGAATGATGCCTTAGATGATTGTTAGCAGGAAGCAAGTTTGGGTGAGAAGTACAATTCCCATGGATTCAGTGTGTTCAGTCTCTCTTGTCTCATTTTAGTTTTTTATTTTTTGGCTGTGAGCTTAAGGACTGCTGCCATCCTGGGGCAAAGACTTGTTGCTTGACCTAGAACAAGTGATACCAGTTTCTAGGCACAGTCCTCACAAGTCTAGCTGCACTTATAGTGGAGGTTTTCTCCAAACAACGACCTGGGAGTGTGCCTGAGCCGATTATGACTCAACCTACCTTGATGTGTAGGTTTCTGGAAATAGGATAAAAACATCTTATGCTTACCTCTCTGGGGTGAGAACTGGGAAAGACTTCAGCATGTGTACCATATATGATGGCTAAATCACAAACAGAAAATGAGGTTTATATCAGCAGTTAATTTTACTTATCTAGAAAACAGGCATGTGACCCTGGCTAGTATCTGGCACTACCATTCTGGGTTAAATTCAGATTGGCTGATTCATATAATTTTATTAGAATGGTGATTCTAATGACTTAATTACCACTTCTGAGGACAGGAATAATTTTGAATATAACATATGTGTTTTTGCATTTTTTAATAATCAGTATCTTCAAGCTTCAAAATATTCCAATTCAAAACCCCATATTTTAATGTTTAGCCAAGTTACAGAAAGAATAAGTTGAGTAAGAAAGTGGATAAGCACCTTCAAGAATTAAATGTAAGCCTTATGTGATTAGTGCTTACATTCTTTTTCACAAAACAGGTTACTAATTGGTTCTCTACCTTCTAGTGTCTAAAGAAAAATATCCCGTATCATGTAAAAGAAATCATTTGAACACTGAATTGTTAGAAATATTTTGCTATAGAAGTATTAATAGAAGAAGCAGGTGGCCATTACAGATTAGCTAGTCTCAGCTCTTTAGAAGGACCAGTGTAGCTGGCTGTGGTTTCTTAATGCATCTTACATGGCTTTTCTTCTAAATAAAAAATACAAGAGCAAAAACTCTCACTGGCTGTTGGTTTGGGGAACAAACTTTTCTTGCCAGGCAAATACACTGCCCTAGTAATTTTAAGAAATGTGTTTTGCTTTGTTTTGTTCATATAAAATACCAAGGCAGACTCTCAAGAAATTCACAACCAGAATTAACTCTGTACAGCGAGAGCATCTTCCTCCACCAGTGACAGTTCCAGGGTGTTTTCATTAGTGCTTGTTTTCATCCTGAAGTTGAAGGAACCATAGAGTTTCGCAGACTCTTTAGAGGAGGCAAACCTGTCACGACGGTATAGCTCCCCCTTCCACATGGACATCATCAGCAAGCAGGACAGAACGACCCCCCCAAGCGTGAGCAGGCAGAGTCCGGCAATCACACAGCGGTCCAGGTGAGCCCCCAGCCTCGCGCTCTCCTTCTCCAGGCGTTCCATCTCCCGGGCCGCCACAGTGTTGGGGTCCACAGTCACGTCCCGTGGGACAATGTACGAGACGATCACCAGCAAGATGCCAGTGACCAAGAACAAGATGGCGCTTATGAAACCATAGTCTACTGACTTCCCTGAAGAGGTGGCTTCCGAGCTGGTATCATCTTCATCTTCGGAAATCAGGGATATGGCAGACTCATGGGACCACTCATTTGGATTTCCCCAGTCGAGGTCCCCCAGGTGATCACTCCCTTTTGCTGAAGGGGAGCGCCTGTTCCTTTGCTCCAGGTTGACATTCTCGTCCACGTAGGTAAAAGAGGTTTCTAATTCCTGACTGCAGCAGTGGCAGACTTTCTGTTCTGCTGTTATCTGGTTGTTCCCTGAGTTGAGAGGTCCTGGTGGCAACGAGTCTGTGTGGATAGCACTGTCTTGCAGTGAGGGGCAAGGGGATGCTGGGGAAGGGCTAAGTTTAGATGCTTCCATCTCCAATGCTCTTGGCTTCGAGGTACAACGTCTCTGGCAGCAGAGAGCAGCTCTGGTGGCTGTTGCATCTGACTGGTCCCCAGGAGGCCCTCTTGAACTCCAGTCAGCACCATCACACGGCGCTGCCTGGCTGCTCTTCTTAACAAGGTAGTGGAGCTCCATTCGAGCTAGTCAGACATCCCCCAGCAGCTTCCAGAGAGTCTGCCAATAGCAACACAGTTAGATAAGAACCCACCAGGAGCTAAGACCAGACCACCAGGAGTTCTGCTCCTGAGGCCCTCTTCTCCTTTGTAGCTACAGGTTTTGACACTTCAGCCCCAATTCCCCCTAAAATAGGTAAGAGAAAGGAGAAGCTACCTAGTGGCGGGAAAGTGTGAAAAGGGCAAAACTTAGGTCAGGGTAAAAAGGAACATGGAGGAAGTGGCAGTGTCTGGGAAGAAAGCATTGCCGTCACCAAGCCAAATTTATCCAAGGATCACACATTTCGGTGACAGGATCCCTCAAACGAGAAGGCAGGTTTCCTGCACAGAGATACAAATGAGAAAAGCAGGACCTTTTTCAGCGGAGCTGCTGATTTTCTGAAGAACTTGGGGAAGCACAGACTTCTCAATAATTCAGTTAAATTATAAGTGTTTACACTCTCTGTAGTTCAGAACAGATGCTAACACAGATTAGCATCGTTAGAGTATCACCATGGGTGAACCCATCAATATGTCACCAGCAGTTGGGCTCTACTGGAGCTCGGTATTTTGACTGGTTGGCTCTGAAGTGGGTGAAAGATGGCTGGCTTGATTAAGCCACCCTCCTAATGGTACACTTTGTACACCCAGAGACCCTAATCACACAGCCCTGTTCATTGTGATTCTATTCTCAGCTTACTGCTACACGATGGCAGCATGTTCTAGACCCAAAAATACGTAGACACACACCTCATAGGGTGATCTCTGAAAAATACAATGAGCTAGCCCACTCCTACACACACACACAGAGTTGCCTGTTTCAGGTAAAGGTCCACTACCCCTGCACTCCACATCTGAGTGAGTATGAGTTCCTCTCCCTCTGCACGCTTTGCTAACAAATGTGTACCGGACATCAACCATCTAGGAAGTTTTCACAAACCCCAGTCTAGAAATAAACTGACAATAAAATACAAATCATAAACCCACAGAGTCACAGTTCTGTTGAGGCCAATAGAGGAGAAACTATTTCCAGGGTTACCTCTGGAATTTTGCCCTACCTCACCACAGCAAGGCACCTTCATGGGAAAAAATTTTGCGTTGAGCAGAAAACCGTTTGCCTGTCCTTTTCTGCCTCTGCCATCTTTCTGAGGAATAAAAATTTACTTTCTACTATCAGAAAGTACAGAGGTTTCAAGTAAATTCCCCTTTTATTTTGCTTCCAAGTCCAGGATAATAACAGATTTAACTCATGTCTTAGAGGTTTATTATGCTTCAAAATCCACAGCTCCAACGGCTGGTAACCTACACAGAAACACAGGTGAGGTGAAGCAGAAATCCACCTGGCAACTCATTTAAAATATGAGAGGGGAAATCCACATGTTTTATGCTCTACATTAGAGTTTGTTTAAAGCACACACACACACACACACACACACACACTTGTCCTATTATCGCAGTTTCTTTGCAGCTAAAACAGGAAAACAAACAAAAAATCAGATGCAGGAAAACCACAACTGAACCAGAGCTTTCCTTTAGTAAGTGCATAGACCCCCCACCCCCACCCGACCCTCCACTGCGGGATCCCTCAGTGAAGGAAGCAATGGTAACGGGTTTGATCGATTACTGAAATGAGAAATCTAGCAGTTCCCTCAAACATTAGATGCGCTGATTAACCTTTGGCACAATTAGCCCATCAAATTGGATTACTTTAGATAAAAATCGGCAGAGCTCCTTATGGGACTTCCAATTTATAACAAAGAGAGGGAGAGAGAAATCTCCACTTAATTCCCTTCTTCTGCCTCTATCTCTTAAAAGAGAGACTCCGCTTGTTCCGTCGGCACAAGCTGCACAGTCGATTTCCTTTGCAGCTCGGTAATCCGGGGCTTCCATTCTCAGGGGAGAATGGATAATCCCAGGGGACCAGCCAAAGGCTCTTTCCTTCAGCCTCCTCCCTCTCTCCTCTCTGGTTTAAGAGCGCAGTTAATAAAACTGCACCCGCAGAACGCGGAGACAGCACTTTTCCTCGTCCGTCCGCCAGCAATTAAGAGCATTAATATCTGCATGGGAACTAACTGACACGGGCGAGGCTGGTCTAGCGATCTCGGGATCCGTCCTGCGCGCGCTGTGCTGAAAGGGCGCGCCGCAAGCACCGGGCAGCGATCGATGTTCCCCACCGACTCAATCAACCCATGCCGGGTGAGCTCCGCGTCCGCCGTGGTGCCCTGAGTTGGGATGCGTTCGCCAAATACCCAAAGGCTAGGCAGGCACCTTAGGCAGGGACGAGGGACGTGCTCCCCAGCTCCGCCAGGCTCTCGGGGTCTCTCGCGCGCTCCAGCGCCTCCTCCCCGTTCCACTCGCCGCCACTCACCTCCTGCCTTGGCCACCCAGTGAGCCTAGAGCACCGCGCGCTAGTCCTTGAGCTGCTCCTCGGGAAAGTACCCCGCTCAGCAGCCGCAGCACTTGTAGCCTCTGCGCGCCGCCCGCTTCGTGGGGTGGGCAGCGCCTGCGGTGCCCGCGGGGCGGGGCTGGGCGGGGCTCTCCCTCTTGCTGAGCATCCCGGGAGATGTAGTCTGGGTCGGCCGCCCTGCCTCCCTCCTCTCTTTCTCCTCTCTCTCGATCTCTCTCTATCTCTCTTCTCGCTGAAATCACCGGCTCCTAAACTCAAATCAATGGCTACTAAACTCAGAGTAAGGTCTTCTATTCTCCGTGTTATGAGGGAATATTTGAGTATTCTGGGTGTATATTTAGTTACAACTGTGTGCCGGGCAGTACGCATATTTAGTTTTATTTAAGTGAAAGTGAAGTCGCTCAGTCGTGTCCGACTCTTTGCCACCCCGTGGACTGTAGCCTACCAGGTTCCTCCGTCCATGGGATTCTCCAGGCAAGAATACTGGAGTAGGTTGCCATTTCCTTCTCCAGGAGATCTTACCGACCCAGGAATCGAACCCGGGTCTCCCGCATTGGAGGCACACGCTTTAACCTCTGAGCCACCGTCATAACAAATCCTCCACGGTTTTGTTAATTCTCATTTTACAAATGAAGAAAGAGGCTCAGAGAAATTAATACCTCATCCAGGGTAAAAAAGACAATAAACGATCTCTAATATTGTGCTCAAAAATCTGTTTCCAAAGTCATTGCCTTGCCCACAAAATCTGGAGAAATGTGAACATTGAAGGCAAGCGATTGTCCTGTTGATTTCTGTTTCCCCTGTGCCTAGCAGAGTGTCTGAATAATCAGTTCTGTTCAATCGCTCAGGCATGGACTGCGACCCCACGGACTGCAGCACACCAGGCATCCCTGTCCATCACCAACTCCCGGAGTTTACTCAAACTCATGTCCATTCAGTTGGTGATGCCATCCAACCATCTCATCCTCTGTCATCCCCTTCTCCTCCCGCCTTTATTCTTTCCCAGCATCAGGGTCTTTTCTAGTGAGTCAGTTCTTCTCATCAGGTAGCCCAAGTATTGTAGTTTCAGCTTCAGCAGCAGTCCTTCCAATGAATATTCAGGACTGATTTCCTTTAGAATAGATTGGTTGGATCTCCTTGCTGTCCAAAGGACTCTCAAGAGTCTTCTCCAACGCCACAGTTCAAAAGCATCAATTCTTCGGCATTCAGCTTTCTTTTATATATATTTATTTATTTATTTATTTATTTATTTATTTATTTATTTATTTTAATTGGAGACTAATTACTTTATAGCCCAACTCTCACATTCATACATGACTACTGGAAAAACCAGAGCTTTGACTAGATGGACTTTTCTTGGCAAAGTAATGTCTCTGCCTTTTAATATTCTGTCTAGGTTGGTCATAGCTTTCCTTCCAAGGAGCAAGCGTCTTTTAATTTCATGGCTGTAGTCACCATCTGCAGTGATTGTGAAGCCCAAAAAAATAAAGTCTGTCATTGTTTCCACTGTTTCCCCATCCATTTGCCATGAAGTGATTGGACCAGATGCCATGATCTTAGTTTTCTGAATGTTGAGTTTTAAGCCAACTTTTTCACTCTCCTCTTTCACTCTCATCAAGAGGCTCTTTAGTTTTTCTTCACTTTCTACCATAAGTGAGGTGTCATCTGCATATCTGAGGTTAATGATATTTCTCCCGGCAATCTTGATTCCAGCTTGTGCTTCATCCAGCCGAGAATTTCTCATGTACTCTGCATATAAGTTAAATAAGCAAAATGACAATATGCAGCCTTGGCGTACTCCTTTCATAATTTGGAACCAGTGCATTGTTCCATGTCCCGTTCTAACTGTTGCTTCTTTGACCTGCATACAGATTTCTCAGGAGGCAGGTCAGATGGTCTGGTATTCCCACCTCTTTAAAAATTTTCCAGTTTGTTGTGATCCACACAGTCAAAGGTTTTGGCGTAGCCAATAAAGCAAAAGTAGATGTTTTTCTGGAACTCTCTTGCTTTTTTGATGATCCAATGGATGTTGGCAATTTGATCTCTGGTTCCTCTGCCTTTTCTAAAACTAGCTTGTACTTCTGGAAGTTCACAATTCACATACTGTTGAAGCCTGGCTTGGAGAATTTTGAGCATTACTTTGCTAGCGTGTGAGATGAGTGCAATGGTGCAGTAGTTTGAACATTCTTTTGCATTGCCTTTCTTTGGGATTGGAATGAAAACTGAATTTTTCCAGTCAATAATAATGACCCAAAATAACAATAATTAACATACAAAGCACTTACTATTGTCAGGCTATCTTCTAAACACTGCTGATATAACTCAGTTAATGGTCACAGTTAATCTTTACAACATTCAGAAAACGAAGATCATGGCATCCGGTCCCATCACTCCATGGGAAATAGATGGGGAAACAGTGGAAACAGTGTCAGACTTTATTTTGGGGGGCTCCAAAATCACTGCAGATGGTGACTGCAGCCATGAAATTTAAAAGACGCTTATTCCTTGGAAGAAAAGTAATGAGCAACCTAGATAGTATATTCAAAAGCAAGACATTACTTGGCCTACTAAGGTCCGTCTAGTCAAGGCTATGGTTTTTCCAGTAGTCACGTATGGATGTAATAGTTGAACTGTGAAGAAGGCTGAGCGCCGAAGAATTGATGCTTTTGAACTGTGGTGTTGGAGAAGACTCTTGAGAGTCCTTTGGACTGCAAGGCGATCCAACCAGTCCATTCTGAAGGAGATCAGCCCTGGGATTTCTTTGGAAGGAATGATGCTGAAGCTGAAACTCCAGTACTTTGGCCACCTCATGCGAAGAGTTGACTCATTGGAGAAGACTCTGATGCTGGGAGGGATTGGGGGCAGGAAGAGAAGGGGACGACAGAGGATGAGATGGCTGGATGGCATCCCTGACTCGATGGACGTGAGTCTGAGTGAACTCCGGGAGTTGGTGATGGACAGGGAGGCCTGGCATGCTGCGATTCATGGGGCCACAAAGAGTCGGACATGACTGAGTGACTGAACTGAATCTTTTTTTTTTTTTTTTGCTCTTTATTTTTTATTTTTTTACTTTACAATACTGTATTGGTTTTGGCATACATTGACATGAATCCACCATAGTCGTACATGAGTTCCCAATCCTGAACCCCCTTCCCACCACCCTCCCCATATCATCTCTCTGGGTCATCCCAGTGCACCAGCCCCAAGCATCCTGTATCCTGTATTGAACCTAGACTGGCGATTTGTTTCTTATATGATAGTATACATATTTCAATGCCATTCTCCCAAATCATCCCACCCTCTCCCTCTCCCACAAAGTCCAAAAGTCTGTTCTATATATCTGTGTCTCTTTTGTTGTCTTGCATACAGGGTTATCATTACTATCTTTCTAAATTCCATATATATGTGTTGGTATACTGTATTGGTGTTTTTCTTTCTGGCTTACTGAATCTTTAAAATTCTGTAAAATTCCTCTTTTGCAAGAGTGGATTTTTAGAAAAGACAAAACTGAAATACAAAGAAGCTGAAACTGCCCAAAGTGAAAGTGAAAGTGAAGTCACTCAGTCGTGTCCAACTCTTTGCAATCCCATGGTCTGTAACCTATTAGGCTCCTCTGTCCATGGGATTTTCCAGGCAATAGCACGGGAGTGGACTGCCATTTCCTTCTTCCTGACCCAGGGATCGAACCCAGGTCTCCCACACTGTAGACAGACGCTTTACTGTCTGAGCCACCAGGGAAGTCGGGGGATTATTGATTGTTTAATCTAAGGGGAACAAGAGAAGGGTTATATTATAATATGACATTTTGCTGCTTGTGAGTAGCTCACGTGAATTTTGGGGTTGCTTTCGAGTAATAGAGCAGTCTCCTATCATGATGACTTAGTTGGTTTTCCTTTAGTGTAGTGTAGCCTGTGTGTTCAGTCATGTCCAGCCCCATGAACTGTGGCCCATCAGGCTGCTCTGTCCATGAAATTTTCCAGGCAAGATTACTGGAGTGCGTTACGATTTCCTGCCCTACGGGATCTTCCTAATCCAAGGATCAAACCCACATCTTTTGTGTCTCCTGTATTGGCAGGTAGATTCTTTACCACTCCGCCACCTAAGAATGGCTTTGGTTTTCCTTTATATTGATAGAATTCATAGTTTCCTAGTTCCAGGGTTGTCATAACAGAGCTTTTAAATCTTTTCTCAGCATGACTCTCTTTTAGCTAGTTAAGCCCATTTACTGTTAAACATGATGTATCTATTATGGCTTCTTCTCCTTTGCTCACTAATTACACTGTTCTCCAGTGAGAATATCCTTTTTTCATTCCCTTATTTCCTCCACCTTTCAAAGATTAGCTCATCAAGCCACATTTGCTGGGGTACATTCTTAGTATTAATACTGTATATTTGAAAGGGAGCCCAAAGACACCATATGTTGTCCAGAAGCAAGCAACTGAGAAGTTGAAGAACCTTGAACTCATGTTGGATGAGACACTGAAGGAACTTGGGATATTTAGCCAGAGGAGGAGACTTAGAGGAAACAAAAACCAACTAAACAATTAGATGTTTGTGAATAAGAATTCTATATCATGGTTAAAAGGGGGGAAAGCAGAACCAATGACAATAAAAGCATTTATTAGTCCTAATGGGTTATCTTTAATTCTTACATCAGCGCCTTAAGGGAGTTATTATTATCATACCCATTTACATGTAGAAATTGAGGATTGAAAATGTTTCTTTTCAAAGGTATTAGAAGTAATAAATAACTGGTAGAGCCAAGATTCTAACTTGAGTCTATGTGATTCCAGAACTTGGATCTCTTCACCACTATGCTATACTGAGCAGTACTTCACACTCATTGTCACTGCGACAATGTTTATTGCCCTGGGATAAACACAGGAAGTTTCTCATGGCCATCATTCTGGTGTTGTGGCTACTTGAGCCCCTGCAAGACAGCTAGGGCTGCCAAGAGAAGAGATAACCCAGCACCTCTATAGTCCACTGGGGCACCTGAGAATGATGGACACAGGGTCTAGGGGGCTCTGGGTAGCACTATCAGACTTAACAAGGAGGTTAATTTGGGGCTGAGCATAAAGAAGAACATTCTCTTTAAGTTCTTGAAACAGGGTGTCTCATGAAAGTGAATTTTATTATTACTAGAGAGGATAAAAAAAGAAGAACCATTTATTAGTGATGTGGTAGAAGGGATTCATCTAGTTGGATTAGAGGAACTCTACGGTTTCCCTGCTGAAATGATTCTAGTTACATCTCGCTCATGAAGCCATTTTTCTCCAAGCCAGCGCCCAAAGATTCTACCTCCTATGAACTATACTAGGACTTGTCAGCACTAATAATTTTTATACTTTTCAGCCACTACCCTGTGACATTTCTAGTATGTCTAGGTAACTACTGTGTATCGTTTAACTTGTCACTTAGGTGCCCAAACCTCTAATATCAATTTTAAGTTCCTTAAGGTCAGTATCCATATATTAAATGTCTTATTATCTCCTACAGAAAGTAAAATATTTCTGTTGAATAGAGTGATGGAAAAATGCCAAGACTGAACTGAGACTGGAGATGATTATCTCTTCACATTATTCTCTCTCATTTCCTATTTCTGAATATAGTACACTCGACTGTCTACATATTCTTGAGCTTTAAAATAAAATCAACTCTATGCCAACATGCTACAAAATCTCCTACAAAATTCTTCAGAAAAAGAGTAAATGTGGATTTAGCTCCTGGAAATAAAAGCTCTGCAGAAAATACCACTTGCAGGAATAACTTCAACACTCTTTCTTATCAGTCCATGTCTACACTTTTATCAAAATCTCACCCCAGACCCTTTTTCAAGAGCCTTTCTTGTTCATAACCCCCCAATTCTTATTGCTGTTCTAATTGGCATTCTGGTATAATATACACAGTGGTATAATATACTTCCTTTTATCCTGTCATCTTACATGTAGGGAAGTATTTCATGTATATTTTACACAGCTTTCTATGTGTCTCTCTTCCCAGATAAAATTTAAGCCCTTTGAGAACCAATATTTTCTTCCTATAAATTTGAAGCTATACATGGACATGAAACAACAAAAATACATGGTCAACAATGGTTCTTCACTAGATGTTAAATGTGCACACAATGATTCACACTGATAAAAAGACGATAATAAAGTCTAAGTACAATTTTGATCCTACATAATTTTTAAGGTAGTTCTTATTTTCCTGTTTACTTATACTCCATGAGGTATAGGAGGTGTAATCATGATTACATCGAGTAGAAAAATAATTTCTGAGAAGTAAATTTACCATGTGAGTCAAGGGTAACGCAGGGAATTTTAACAAAAGCGTCTCTTGTAATGATAACTGAGGATACTTTCCAGTTTTTAGTCTTCAGCAATAATAATAAGGACTGATTGTAAACAAATATTCTTAGTGGATTTAGAGTTATCAGGAGAAGCTAGGCTGTTGGGAGGTAAGAAAGACATTGGCAGGATAGAGGCTCAGTCATTTAATGGGACTAGTACAAGGAATATTATTTACTTCATATCTACTTCTAAATGATGAAGAAAAGAATGAAAATGGTCAAATTTTAAAGTAGTGAAAATCTCATTTACTAAAAAATTCTAGGAACAACATAAAAGTAGTATTAAATTTTAAATTTTTAAATTTAAATTTTTATTTAAATAAAAAATAAAAATGCTCTAGTGGCCAAGATACCTTGTTATTTAAATGAGTAAAGTGGATGGGTACAGACACTAGGGGTGAGGGAAGACTGTAGCCAAATTGAGAGCAAGTGCTTTTCCTAAGGGTACAGCATCCCCTGTTTATCTTTACCTGATGTTTATCTTGAGTGAATTCAGACATCAATATAAATCAGATATCCCACTTTTTATTTAAAAATTCAGTCTTTAAAATTTAAATTGAAACATTTTAAAATCTGTATAGGTCAAAGAAAACATAACTATAGGAAACATTTTTTTCTGATAATAGCAGATAAGGTGATTGAGACCCCACTCACTGCTGGGGATAATTAGAGAATGGGGACAAAATGTACAAAAAATCACTTGCTTGAAGACAAGTAAATTTAACAAGAGAGAGAAAAATTACTGTGTTAGAGTCCATAAAATAAGAGAGGCTCATGAAGGCAAGTCAGGCACTTGAAGCTTTGTTTTACTTGAGGGTGATAAGTGATTCCAGGAGACAAAGTTGAGAGGCTAAGAAGCTGAGAGTGGAGACTGGGTTCCTGAGCCTACCAAGGGAAGGATCATAGTGAATCCACTCTGCTCCTTAAACTTTGGGTTAAAATGCGACAAAGGTCTGTCCTAGCAGTGTGAAGCCATTAGATAGTCCTTCACAAGGAGTGCCTCTCACGTTGTTAAGATTTCAGTCTTTAAACTTTAACTAAGGTAGTTTCAGAGTGCTAGAATACCAGGTACTTGGCATCAGAAGCAATCTTTGGAAAGGCGGCGGGGCAGGGGGGTGCGGGGGGAATATAGCATCACCTCAAACCAGTTTTATAATTTTGCAAATGTATTGACTCACAATAAAAAATTAATGAAAAAAGCCAGTTTCTAAAGATCACATCCTGTATTATTCTCTCCACAACTCCGCCTCCCCCAGTATATAAAAAGATGGAAAACAGATTGGTGGTTTCCATGGGTAGGGATTACACAGGTTATAGGGGTGCATGGAACCATAACTTTAAGGGAGAGCATGGGCGAGATCTTTGTGGGGATGGAATAGTTCTGTATCTTGATAGGGATAGTGGCTACATGAATCTATGGTTTACCAGTTTACCAACCTGGGTTGATATTACATACAGTTACACAAAATGTAACCAGTGGGGGGAACTGAGTGAGAGGTACACACGATTTTTCTGTAATATCTTTGTAGTGTTTCAAGAATCGATAATTATTTTAGAATATAAAATATAAAGTCTTTTAATATTTTTTTATATTTCATATACTTTAAAATATAAAAATAATGCAAACAAAAAGCCCAAATACATCAAAAGATTAGATCACAAGTATGAAAACAAATAGAAACATAAAACAATAGAAAAAGACCAATGGGAGACTTCAGATATTAGAAATTTTTAAATAACTCTATTTACTCTGGGCTTCCCTAGTGGTTCAGTGGTAAAGAATCCGCCTGCAATGCAGGAGATGCAGGTTCAACCCCTGGATGGGAAAGATCCCACGGAGAAGGAAATGGCAACCCTTGCCAGGATTCTTGCCTGGGAAATCCCATGGACAGAGGAGCCTGGTGGGCTACAGTCCATGGGGTCACAAAAGAGATGACTTAGCAACTAAACAACGTATTTACTGTGCTCAACAAAATGAGACAAAATTTAGAATTTTATCAGGTAACTGGGAACAAAAATGAAAATTATCATGATCAAAATTAAGAACTCAGGGAAAGATTAAGAAGGGAATTAGTAAACTGGAGATAGATCAGAATAAAACATCTTAAGAATAAGGCACAAAGAAACAAAGGATGAAAAAGACAAAAATGAGTGTAAAAAGACATAGAGAATAAACGATCAAGTTTCAGTCAGAGATCCATGTGCCCAAAGAGTGAAGTTTTTCTTTTTCCTTTTTGGGAAGGGAGGAAAAGGAAGCCTTTTCTAGCTCCTATGTATAAGCAGACAAGTTTTTCCCCTCTCTGCTTCTCATCTCTGAGACAGACTTCGAAGTTTGTATGCAAAAATTCGACTTGGCTTTCATTGTATTGCCCAGGGGTAAAAAGTGGAGTGTTGGGAACCAAATGATCATTATTTTTGAATCATAGTAATATGCCTCTGAATCAAATACCGTGCACACATTCTGGATAAGTGAATATTTTAAAAACCCAAAAGTTAGAATGAAGAAAAGAAGCTAGCCACTAAAAAATGCTAATATGTAAGTTCATTTCTATTGTTAGCTAAAGAGGCAAAATTATACCAGAGTATTTTGCGATACTGGTGAAATAATGTGAAAAGCAAGGATGTGATTACCATAAATTTTAAGATAGAGGCTACATATTCAAAGGAGAGAGGAAATAGTGATTTGGAGAAAGCAAAAGGACAGGCTTTGGGGCACCACACTTTTCTACTTCTTGACTTAGATATGCTTATATGAGCATTCTTCTTGAGTTAAATATTGAAGGTGACACTATCTCATGCACAGTTCTGTATGTAGTAGCTCATAACAAAAGATCAGTTTACTTTTGGAGAGAATTCAACTTTCGAGTACCTGATTTGAATCTCTAAGAGCTTATGTTATAATCTAAGAACTTTATTCTCTCATCTTAAGAAGAACTAGAAAAGGATTTTCTCTGGCTTGGAATCACCAAGCATCTTGCTGTGCATGGAGGGTGGGAGAGCATACAGTCGTATGGTCCCTCAAACACCAAGTCACCACGCTCTCCTTTGTCATTTTTTCAAGAAATGTTCAACTGACTTCAACTTTCTCCCTGTCCTTTCACTTCTCTTTTTCAAGATATGAACCAGCTAATGGGTCTATTACTGCACCAAAGTTTCTTGCTGAAGTCATTAATAATATTCAAAAATTCAGCCACTCACTCAACAAGTATTAATTAAATATCAAAGGATTCTATGGTAAGTGCCAGATGTACAACCGTGAACTGAATGGATACATCCTAACTTTGAGGGAATTTACAATCTGATGGGGGATGTGCCAATTTAATAGGCAAGTATAATGCCAATTTATCAGTGCTGTGATAAAGGAACAGACAGTATGGTGGGACCATAAAGGAAGAGGACTTAATTCAGAATTTACAGGTCTAAGTAGACTTTTCGATGATAGAATATCCAAGTGAAATAAATATAGAAAGAAGTTAGTCCTTTGAAGAATGAGGTAGCATGATGAACAGTGGGAGGCAATTCAGAAGTTAAATTACTGGAGTTGAAAAAAGTTCAATATGTCTATAGAATGAAATGTGAGGGAAAGTATGTAAGTAACAATATTGGAAGTGTCCTAGAGGACAGATCATCTTTGGACTTATAATTAAGGATAAGGTGTGTGGACTTAATTTTAAAAACAAAATGTCAGTGATGGTTTTTAAGCAGGATAATAAAAGCATACTTGAATTTTTTAAAGACCATGCTGGGGAATAGACTGAAAAGGAACTAGTTTAGTGTAATCAAATAGCATATAAAAACCATCTTCAAGCTAGAGATAATGACAGTGAAATTTAGATATAATGATACAGATAAATTACAGGAAAAAAATATGTATCTTGCAGACATTAATCAGAAGAAAGCTGAAGTGGCCATATTAAAGTGGGCTTCAGGATGACAAATATTACCAGCGATGAAAGGAAATAAAAATGATAAAAAGGTCATTCGTCAGGAAGATACACCAATCAAAGCTATGAATGTGCTCCTCAACATCTCTGTGGGGCCACATTTCTGGCTCTGGTAAATAGAATGTGTATGGAAATGATATGTGTTAACTTCCAGTGTAAGACAGTTAAGGGTCTGATGTTTCTGTTTCATGCCATGTGCTATCTGGATGATGCTAAAATGACCTTGAAGCCATAATATGAAGGCAGTCTGGGATGCTGAACCACAACTTAGAAGAGTCTGATCCGTATCAGACTCAGATGTGAGCATAAAACAAGCTTCTATTGTGGTGGTGAGGTTTTGAACTTGTTTAGCACAGCAGTTAGCTTTCTTTCCTTAATTGCAGCCCCTCCTGAGCCAAAAAGGAGCTCAGATGGGGGACAGAAAGAATCTGGTTATCTAACAATGGAGAGTGGTTTAAGCAATTATTGTATTTTGCTTTCCTTTAACATTAAAGAGAGTAAAGACTTTAGATTTATTATTACAGCTAATCTTTTGAGTAATATTATTAATACTTACACTGTTATGTTCTATTTGAATTTTCCTCATTTATCCTCACAGCCTCCTTTTCTATAAAATATTTGAAAGGCGTAATAACACTTTACAGCTATATCTCACACTTTGAATATAAAGCATATGAATAATAAAAGTTGGATTCCTATGAATGCATTAATATATGCCGCTAAAATTGTATGCATGCATGAGAGCTAAGTTGCTTCAGTTGTGTCTGACTCTTTGAGACCCTATGGACTGTAGCCCACCAGGCTTCTCTGTCCGTGGGATTTTCCAGGCAAGAATACTGGAGTGGGTTGCCATGTCCTCCTCCAGGGGATTTTCCTGACCCAGGGATTGAACCTGCATCTCCTGTGGCTCCTGCATTGTGGGCAGATTCTATTTCCATATATATGTATATAAATATGTATATATATGGAGAAGGCAATGGCAACCCACTTCAGTACTCTTGCCTGGGAAATCCCGTGGACAGAGGAGCCTTGTAGGCTGCAGTCCACGGGGTCGCTAGGAGTCAGACACAACTGAGCGACTTCACTTTGACTTTTCACTTTCATGCATTGGAGAAGGAAATGGCAACCCACTCCAGTATTCTTGCCTGGAGAATCCCAGGGACAGAGGAGCCTGGTGGGCTGCCGTCTATGGGGTCGCACAGAGTCGGACACGACTGAAACAACTTAGCAGCATATATATATGTATATATATATATACATATATATATATGCATATATATATATAATTAGTGCCATGGGATGTAACTAAATATTTCTGAAGAACATTCCATTCTAAAACTTCAGCATATTTCATTATTATAATACTTCTGAGACTCTTTAATTTGCTAAGGTATAATTTGAGGCTCTAAGGGTAAACCCTGTTTTTAAAGTTTTCCCAACCTTGTAAGATTATGAATCTTTAACTTTCCACAAATCATCTTATAGAACTAGTGTTATGTAATAAACTTTGGGATATACTGCTATAAAGAAATTACTATTTTGTTTTCAACACTTGTATTGGATAAGAATATTTCATATTTTGATTTGTATTTTTCATGACACTTTGTGATTCAGTTCTTCTATGCTACTGTTGGAGACCCTAGATTAACAAATGTTTTAGGTGGTGGCTGTACTTCGTTAACTTTTTTTAATGTCCTTAAACTTTTATGGTATGTGATGTGACCTTTTGGTATCTCACCATTATTATTAGCATCAGTTTTCTGACTCTGTGCTTGGTTGTTCTTCCTTACCCCTCCTTCTTCAGTGTAGACTCATTGTCTCTTGTCTAGACTACTGCAACTATTTGATAAGTAGTACCTTGCCTATAATCTTGAACCTGTAACTCATGCTTAATGCTGCCTGTGAATTGATCTTTATGAAAGAAAAAAGTCTGATTATGGCAATCCTCTTCTTAAATCCTAAACTTTGTCTCCGTTGTCCAAATTGTCTTGTTTAGCACTTAATCACTTCTCTTAAATGAAGAATCTTACCTTTTTTTAATTCTAAGAAATTTTAACTCTCATACATTTAGATATTGCTTTCTTTTCGTCGGGGTTCCCTGATAGCTCACACTAAGCTCTTAGAGGCTGTAGCTTCTAGATCTGTTCTCCTTGTTCTTAACCTTTATTTCTTTATACCCATCTTTTTATCTTCTTGTATTGCATTCTAAAGTGATTCTTAGATTCAGTCTTCTGTATGCTATACAGTGGTTAGTATGTGTTCTCTGGGGTTGATGTGGTTTTTAGTGAGTTTTATAAGTACTGCAGTTTAACTTTTTATTTAAAATAAAGATCATAATAGTATTGCTTATTTGACTGTTGTGAGGAAGAAGTAAATAAAATGTATACACAGCACTTAGAAGTGCTTGACATTTAAGTGATCCAGTAAGTGTCAGTATGTTATTTTTTTTTAACTTTTAATTAGCTTTTCAGCTGCTTCCATTATGCTGTGCAGTTCATCTATTAATTGTTTAATTTCAACAATTATATTTTTCACTTCCTGGCCATTTTGTTTCTTTCTTATTTGTAATTGTCTATGCTATTTCTTATTTTCTAAATGTAATATCCTCCCTTAAATTTCCATGAATCTTAATTATAGAATATATTCAAATTTATAACTATATCCATTTTGATTATTCTTTGAACTATTTATTGGGTATAAGGTCTTCGATTTTGTCTCTCTTTCTCGGAATATCTTTCCTCAGATCTTTGGTCATTTTTTTTTTTTATTATGCCCTTCTTCATGGTGGAGATTTCGTGCTGAATTTATTCCTCCATCTGTTTTGATAGCTTCTGTTTAGTGGTCTTATATTTCTTCCATCACACCCTATCTGCTTTTCATATTTTTGAAGTTTCTTGACTTCTGTTCCACTGACAGTCTTATACATATTTGAAATCTTATTTCAGAGAAAGTTTTCTTATGACTTGGCCTTTGCCTAACTCCTCTTCCTCATCTCCCATCATATGCTCCAGCTTCATAAACTATATGTAATTCACTGATATTCCCAGTTGAACCCACAGTGTTCCTTTTCAAAAGCTGCCTCCCCTACTTAGATCAGCTGGTTCTGAATTTCATTCCCCACATGTCACTATAGGTCAGCTCTTCCAGAACATGGTTTCTCTATAAACTTCTTTAACAACGCTTCACTACCCTGGACTGAATTGATCACTACTTTCTTTGTATCTCAGCCTAACTGATCTTTTACACTCCTGTTGGAGCATCAGTAATATATCATTATCTATATTTGGTTATAAGTGTGAAAGGGTAGAACATTAGTCATTATTTTTAGCTCTTGATCTCCAATCTCCACTTCCCTTCAAAAGAAAGCAAATGTCAAGGAATATCTTTCAACTCGCTGAGCTGTGTGATACACGAAGGTGCAAACTGGGGAGCTGAGAAAGATAGAAGTAGTACTATTTAAGGAAAAAGGTGGTGGAGGAAAATCCCAGAGTGGGAGGGAGGCTGAAGTCAGACACTGAGAGGCTGCAAGAGAGGGATTTTGAAGGAGGAGGGAGAAGGGAAATTAAAAAAAAAAACAACTGTGTAAGAAGATTAGGGAAGATTCTTCATGAGTAGGATGGCAAGCGGGAAAAAAATGGGGGTGACGTTCTGTGCAAAATAATTTTTGGGTCCCCAAATTCTTGAGTCTGATATTTTCAAAAGTCAAGTGATCTGTTTGTTTTGGTTCTGGTTCAATCTGAGATTTTCTTTATATAATTTAAAAAAGCTAAAACTTTGCACATATATATGTATACAATTTTATATGTATATGTATACAAGTATATATATGTATGTAAGTATATATATATATAAAATATATATTTTGGCTGTATTGGGTCTTCACTGCTGCACACGGGCTTTCTCCAGCTGCAGCAAGCAAGCGCTGCTTATTCTTCTTAGTGGTGCCCAGGCTTCTCATTGAGGTGGCTTCTCTTGTTGCAGAGCATGTGCTCTAGGCATGTGGGCTTCAGTAGTTGCAGCTCGTGGGCTCTAGAACTCAGACTCAGTCGTTGTGGCACACGGTCTTCGTTGCTCCACGGCATGCGGAATCTTCCCAGACCAGGAATCAAACCCATGTCGCCCGCACTGGCAGGTGGATTGCTATCTACCATATCACTAGGGAAGTTCATTTATAATATATTTTGTAAAATCCCCAGTAGGACCTGCAGCAGCAGCCTGTCATCAAGCACATTAATATATTTTTCAGTAAAGTAGATATTCACACTAGTTTGGATAAAGAAAGAGTGTAAGTAGCCTTTCAATAAATTTAGATTTGTTTTTGCTGCCAAATGGATTTACTGAAAATTAATAAAAATGCTTTTGTTTTTAAGAGTTTATTGGATTGCAGAATCACGACTAAACAACCTTGGCTCTACATAAATCCTTGCTGTGCCCTCCCTATCAGATCCTTCTGGTCCAGACTAGGCTCACTCATGTGTCTGTGGTCAATGCTAGGACACTGATTGGTCTGGGATGGCCTGAGCTGGAATGACCGATTGTCTCTGTGTGGACTTCCAGCCTTCGGCCAACCAGATTGGGCTAGTTCACAGGGTGGCGGCAGCAGGGTTCCAAGAGTGAGTGGAAGTACATTAAGCCTTTTGGGAAGCAAGCATAGAACAGGATCATTTCCATGGCATTATTGTGTTAAATGAAATCACCAGCTTAGCACCGATTTATGAAATAGAAGAATATACTTTCTCTTGCTGCAAGAACCTACAAAGTCATATTACTTGGCACGTAGAATTATTTGAACAATTTTGTAATCAGGATACCATAATAATAAAATGCTGAGTCTGAACATGAAGGGGGAGTGGGTGGAAAACTGATGCCGTCCAGATCGTCACTGGCTGCCTTACCAATGCCAATTTCCCATTTTACCATTCTCTTTTGTTACACTACTTGAACCTTCCTCTAAGTAACTGTTTTTCTCTTTTGCTTGGTAGCTTTGTGGTTTGGGGGACACCACCTCTACCCTCTGCTAAAGGGCACAAATCAATAAGACTTATCACGTTCTCTCAGGGAATAGCAATTAGTTAAGGAAAAGGAAGCCAGAAACAGGGACTCCTCTAGCCACACTTGACTCAGAAGTATTCCAATCAAGCTAAAGTGTATAATTTTCATGATGGTTGAAAATGGAGGAAGCACAGAGTCCCTGCTTCTATTTAGAACCACCAGATAAGTTAGCCTGAGGATAAATCAATATATGGGAGAAGGCAAGAGGCTAAAGCAGCACAAAGAAACAGAATAAAAGTCAAGGTTAGATTGTGCTGACTTTTCTCCTACCTTTGAGCTCCTTGATAGCAAGTCAACAAAATGCCAGCTTGAGTTGGGTTTTCTAATACCTATGAAAGCATTTGAATATGACGTATTTTCATACATTTTTCTATCTCCTTAGACTCCTTGAAGTAGGTACCAGGTTTAATTAATTCCCAACTCCCCAGGTGGAGCATAGTGTCTATTTCATCATAAGTCTGAAATAAGTGTTTGGTCAAGGACCCTAAATAATCTGCAGTGTGCTATAATATAGTTCTCAGTTTTGGATAGAATAGAAACAGTATCTATAAATAAGAAAACAAAATACAGTAAGTAGACTCCAACTTATAGGGCTCAATTCAAATTTATAAATGAATGTGTAAATAAATTGGTAAGTGAAGAATTTAAACCTGAAATCTATCATTTCATATAATTCTCCTATTTTGATACCATGATAGCTAAAATGAATAGGTACAAATAAATGCTTTTGGTTAAAAAACATCTGAACATTGAAACATAGAAAATAAAAGGCTCTAATCAAAAAAGAAGGAAATGCTCCAGAAAAAAAAAAAAGCCCAATCCAATCTTTTTTTTTTTTAATGGATAGTGGGTTTCAAATAAAAATAAGAAAAGGAAAAGGAAAATAAGCGACAGAAGAATTGAAGTATAAGTTCATAGTAAAATGTCAGGAACATAGCAGTTCTACAAACAGCATCCTCATTTTGCTAAATGTATAAGCAAGATAAGCCTGATTCACTAGTCCTTATTAGCATTTTGATTTTAGTGTTACAAGAAAAAGGGAATTTGGTAATCTGGCAATGGTTGTAGCAGAAATTAACTAAAATAGATGCTTTGCTAAAATGAGAACCAAATAGCAATGTGAAATGTTAGTTCTGTGAGACAGAGATAGAGCTCTTATTGGTAAGAATTCTATCTTTTTTTGATCTTAATGGGAATTAGAATGTAATGCATGTCTCAGCCTACAAGATAAAATCCATCCTTTTAAAAGTCAAGACAAAAATAAAAAAACTGTAGCCCACCAGGCTCCTCTATCCGTGGGATTTTCCAGGCAAGAATGCTGGAGTGCAGTGCCCTCCTCCAGTGGATCTTCCCAACCCAGGAACTGAACCCCCATTTTTTGGGTCTCCTGCTTTGTCAGGCAGACTCTACCACTGAGCCACCTGGGAAGCCCCCCAAAATCAAGACAAAGTAAGTTTAAGTAGCAGCAGAAACCAAGGCTAAATATTGGGGGGAAAAACACCATAATAAACTGTAAAATATGTAATGAAAGAGTCTGTCATTGCAAAAGCAATCTCACTGTCACATCTGCTAAGTTGTGACATGTGTCTATCAAAAATACCTTAGAAATAATCAAGTGGATCATTACTGTATTACTCTATCTCCCCTTCACAGTGTAGGCAGACTAAGGAACTCATTACCAAATTCTCTTAACTCAGCGGAGTCTTCGTTTCTATTTTTGTACATTTATTAAAGTCTTATATATTCCTTATAGTCATGTCAGATGAGACTATGGCATGTATTTCTTCAAGATTTATTATTAGGATGGTAAAAACAGATGCTATCTTAGAATAATACCAAGGAAAATGAAATTGCACATTTCAAATTCACAAGGCAACTTAATTTGTCCACCCCTTACCTAGCTATCTCAGAGAAGGCAATGGCAATCCACGCCAGTACTCTTGCCCGGAAAATCTCATGGACAGAGGAGCCTGGTAGGCTGCAGTCCATGGGGTCACCAACAGTCAGGCACGACTGGGCAACTTCACTTTCACTTTTCACTTTCATGCATTAGAGAAGGAAATGGCAACCCACTCCAGTATTCTTGCCTGGAGAATCCCAGGGACAGAGGCTAGGTATGTGCTTCCCTTGTGGCTCAGCTGGTAAAGAATTTGCCTGCAATGTGGGAGACCTGGGTTCAATCCCTGGGTTGGGAAGATCCCCTGGAGAAGGGAAAGGCTACCCACTCTAGTATTCTGGCCTAGAGAATTCCATGGACTGTATAGTCCACGGGGTTGCAAAGAGACACAACTGAGTGACTTTCACTTTACCTAGCTATACTTGGTAATTATTTTTTATTATGTTGCAGTCTACACATCACATTTATTGCTTCACACATTAAGTGAAATTTATTGAGCACACACTCTGGTCAGGCACTAGGCTAGATGCTGGTAGTTAGAGACGAGAGACATATTATTAACATCTCTACTTGCAAATGCTTCCCAGTGCAATACATGCCAGCTTGTAGACGGGACACTTGCCTATCTTATCAGTCTTTCTAAAAATGCCAGAGAAGTCCCAGTGGTTTATTCTATAAGCAGTTGTTCCTGTGTATTAAATGTCTTACTGCCCATTTACCTCCTCCTAAGATGTTCTAAACACCTCCCAACTTAGCCAGTTGTTCAGCTGAATCACTTTAGATACCTGGCATTCTACTGAGTAGAATATGCTAATGATCTTTCATAAACTGGAGTCCCTTTTTCTACTGCCTTCTCTCAACAACAGTAAAGATCAAAATTCTCTTGAGGGAAAGATACAGAGAAACTACCTTAAAATTATCAGAAAATCAAGCATTCATCTGATCCTCAAGCTAAACCAAAAGGGAAATGGTTGGTACATTTTGTCATAGTAATTATACTGAAGTAAAAGACTCCAAAGTATTCTCGTTCCATCTAGCTGTGAATTAATAGTTTGTTTTTTTTTTTTAAAAAAAAACACCTTTAAAGGCCTTTTACCCTCATAAATATTTTAAATTTTATGACCAGATGTGCTATTTCTTTTTAAATTGAACTCTGAGAATCCAGTCACTGGAGTGAGTTAGCACTTCTAACAATCTTAAGGGATTTCCTGCTATACCAAAGAAGCTGACTTCAATGGTTTGATTATTGGAAGGAGACAGAAGTTGATTTCAAATTAATGCATATTTTCAGATGTTTGTATAAGTGTGGAAAATAGTATTTTTAAAAGAATATTATTTTTAAGAGATAAGCTGATTTATATTTTGAAACTCATGATCCAGAAATGTGTGGGTGCCATAGTCATGTATCTCAGACCTTAAATTTGTTCCTTCTGTCTTTGAATATGAATTTGCCCTGTCCCCTCTCAAGTAACTAAGATGTTGAGGCACTTCAATCTTGCCTCATTGCTCCCATAATCCTCTTCATATATCTCTGCAATCATATTTACCACACACCTGTCAGTTTCAGTTCCCATCTTTGCCAACAAAATGAAAATTCCTGTAGAGCAGGGAATATGGTTTATTTATTTCAGTGTCCCCAGTGCCAAGCAGAGTTGGGAACCAGAAGTCAAAGCATGTTGGATAAGAAAGGAAGGAAGAGAGTATGGGGGTGGAAAGAAGGGAGGAATAAAAATAAGGAAATATGGAAGAGAAGAATATGACAATCAACAAGTGGAAAAGTATTTAATAATTGGGTAGTAGGTGGTTAGAAACTCTCTGTTGTAACATATACTTGACAAAAGCATCATGTTTGTTAAAAGCTTAAGGTAGAAGAGGTTGTCAAAAAGAAATAAATATTCAGGTAGAAATAGACTACAATGGGGCTAACCTCTTTAAAGCATAGGGACTCAAAATAACTATTTACTCTGAAACCTCAAAAATGCCACAAATATTACAATATAAACTTGGCCTATAACAACTTGACCTCAACATTTACACTTCTTGTGGCTTTTAAGACAAATAGTCACAAGTTTTTTGACCTGACTTAGAATAATAACATTTTTTTCTGATAAAAAAGCAAGTTTAAAAGAATTTTGCCTTAATTTTTTTTTGAAGAAACTGAATCTAAATAGTTTGAATTAGTGAAGGAGAATAGCTTAACATGGGAGAATATTAGTCACATGCATCATTTTTAAAAAATTGAAATAATTGGGTATTTGGCAGAGTTTATTGATTTAAGAAGCAAACTTGGATAATTTGGTTTGCCCTATTAACATATACATTCATCTCCTACTAACCCATACATTCATCTTTAAACATTTGTAAGCCTCATAACATCAATAACCTCAGATATGCAGATGAAGCCACTCTTATGGCAGAAAGCGAAGAGGAATTAAAGAGCCTCTTGATTAAAGTGAAAGAGGACAGTGGAAAAGCTGGCTTAAAACTCGACATTCAAAAAACTAAGATCATGGCATCTGGTCCCATCACTTCATGGCAAATAGATGGGGAAAGAATGGAAATAGTGACAGACTTTATTTTCTTGGGCTCCAAAATTACTGCAGATGGTGACTGCAGTCATGAAATTAAAAGACACTTGTTCCTTGGAAGAAAAGTTATAACCAACCTAGACAGCATATTAAAAAACAGAGACATTACTTTGCTGACCAAGGTCCAACTAGTCAAAGCTATGGTTTTTCCAGTAGTCGTGTATGAATGCAAGAGTTGTACTATAAAGAAAAGCCAAGTGCCGAAGAATTGATGCTTTTGAACTGTGGTGTTGGAGAAGACTCTTGAGAGTCCCTTGGATTGCAAGGAGATCCAACCAGTCAATCCTAAAGGAAATCAGTCCTAAATATTCACTGGAAGCTGAAGCTGAAACTCCAATACTTTGGTCACCTGATACGAAGAACTGACTCATTGGAAAATACCCTGATGCTGGGAAAGATTGAAGGTAGGAGGAGAAGGGGACAACAGAGGATGAGATGGTTGGATGGCATCACTGACTTGATGAACATGAGTTTGAACAAGCTCTGGTAGTTGGTGGTGGACAGCAAAGCCTGACGTGCTACAGTCCATGGTGTTACAGAGTCGGACACAACTGAGAGACTGAATTGAAGTGACTGAACTGAAGCCTCAAAACAGCAGTTACAGTTGAAGTATGTGTGATAGACACAAAAGGCAGAAAAGACAGAAAAACCCATAGAACAAAAAGCTAAGTAATATTTTAGCCAAACTGAATAAAAATGCTATTTTTTCTATAAGCAAAGGATATTTAAGTAATACAAACCTGAAGATAGTCATTAAAGAATAATTTAGGAATCAATATTTTAAAAGAAGTCACATATGGTCAGAAAGAAGGAAAATGGAGAACCTAGTGAATTTTTTTAACCCCCACAAAGTCTTCAAATTATCTTATGAATACTGACGTGTTTTTTTTCCCCCAGTTTTTTATTGTATAGCAGTTTAATGTGAAGTTTGTCGTAATCACCAGATATTGGAAAAACCCCTTTTGACAATTCTGGATCTTAAATGTCTTTTGAAACTTGAAGTAGCTTAAAAAATAACAAACTCTACAAATGAAAGTAGCATGGATGGTTTATACAGAGTGTTTCTGCCACATCCTCCCAAGAGCCTGCCCAAGTAGCCAAGCCCTTCACATCGTCTGGAAGCATTTCCAGGGCCGTCATCCCAGCGTCATTGTCCTCTTGTCCAGGTTTCACTATGTGTCTTATTTCTACTTGTGCTTTTTTAGGTGTTGTTGCCTAGATTTTCCTATGATTTCTATTTCCTTAAAAATTACAGAACATATCAGTTGACTAAAGACCATTAATTTTAAATATTGATGATTCCCAACTTACTTTCTAAGTTGCTTGGGTCCTAAGGAAGATACTCTTGATGGCTTGGTGGGTTGGTAGATGATGGTATAAATAAAGTTGGTAAGTGAATAAAATTTGCCTCTTTGGCCACTTCCTTGTACATATAATTTCTCCTCCAGAAGAATCATTTTAATGGGCTTTTCCAGCTTTGCAATTTTAAGGGTCTTATACACCCATAGTCTTAGGGGAATGATATTAGAAGATGTTTGCAGACTTGAGAAAGGATGTTCCTCTGAATACTAGCCCTCGCTATGTGGTTCTGGTTGCTGGGAAAAAGGTAAACATAAGGACCAAGGACCCCTTCTTTCAAAATTCAAGGACAGTTATGACAGATGGAGATGGTCTTACTAATGTTTTATGGCTGGAAAAGAAATCAAGACCCGGAAAAAAAATCTCAGGAATGGAGAAGTCTGGACTGGTGACTCTGGTTCAGTAGCTAGACTCAAGTGATGAAGGCAAGGGCTGTGTTTAGTTCAGTGTTCTAGTGGTTGAATTGTCATTATGGAACTCAAATCATGGGCACTACTGTGAGCTGTTCTGGGCTTCCCAGGTGGCACTGGTGGTAAAGAACCCACCTGCCAATGCAGGAGACACAAGAGATGTGGGTTCTATCCCTGGGTCAGGAAGATCCCATGGAAGAGGGCATGGCAACCCACTTCAGTATTCTTGCCTGGAGAATGCCATGGACAGAGGAGCCTGGCGGCCTATAGTCCATGGGGTCACATAGCGTCGGACACAACTGAAGTGACTTAGCAGCAGCAGCAGCATGACCTGTTCAGATCTGGGGCCAATTAGGGATTCACTGAAGCATAGGATTCTGTAGGCCTAGTGTTAACTTCTTGTTGTAGCAACAGAGCAACATAGGCAGAAAGCTGGTCTCCACTGGCAAATCAATCTGATATGTACATTTTCTATGCTTAGTGTTTAAAAGCAGAATGGACTTTTTGCAAAGATTAAAGCAAAAGTGTTCTTAAATAATTTAGGGGTAGAATGTGACCTCAAGAAGGGGATTATTAGTTATCTGCTCATTTGGCTGTGTGGAAACTGGATTACTTAATTTAAAAATAAAATAAAGGTGACTGTTATGAACCGAATGTTTTTGTGCTCCCAACATTCATGTTGTAGCCCTTATTCCCAGTGTGACAATACTTGGAGTTTTTTGGAGGTAACTAAAGTTAAATGGGAACTCATAAGGATTGGGCCCAGTGGTCAGCTTAACATTGTGTGCAGTTGGCCATCTCTTATCTGAAGCTAACTAATATGACATTTTAAAAGGCCAGCCAAAAAAAGGCACATTTTCCTTGTGGTCTGAATATTGCCCATACAAAGTCCTGGAGTGTTTTTTTAAGAATCTCCATATCTCTGAGATATATTTATGCATGGCAATTTGTGTAAATATCTTCTTTTTCCTTATTCTTATAGGAAAGGAAAGTGGAATGAAAATTTATTGAGATCAATGGTTTGTAACTAAATTCTGGAATGATTAAATAATTAAAACACGTTGCCTAGGGCTTCCCTGGTAGCTCTGCTGGTAAAGAATCCACCTGCAATGCAGGAGACCCCGGTTTGATTCTGGGTCTGGAAGATCCACTGGAGAAGAGATAGGCTCTCTCTCCAGTGTTCTTGGGCTACTCTGGAGGCTCAGATGGTAAAGAATCCGGCTGAAATGCAGGAGCCCTGGATTCAAGCCCTGGGTGGGGAAGATCCCCTGAAGGAGGGCATGGAAACCCACTCTAGTATTCTTGCCTGGAGAATCCCTATGGAGCCTGGCGGACTGCAGTTCATGGGGTCGCAAAGAGTTGGCCACAACTGAGCAACTAAGCACACATGAGCATTTAAGATGATACAATACTTCTGCCGTGGGAAGTCACAAATAAAATTCCATTACACTACAATGCTTCTTTTTTTCTTTATAAACTAAGATGGACTCTGTTTTATTTGCTATTTAAAAAAAGCATGGTTGGTGATGAGGTAGCTATATAGAGTGATGGGGCAAATGACCTTTCTAGGATCAGTGCAGTGGTTCACTAATGTCTGACCAATATTTCTTCCTACATGACAGCCTGAAAGAATAGAAACATCATGAAAAGATTTACTGAGCTTGTTTTTGTTGTTCAGCCACCAAGTTGTATCTGACTCTGTGACTCCATGGATTACAGCATATCAGGAGTTTGCTCAAATTCATGTCCATTGAGTTGGTGATGCTATCCAACCATTTCATCCTCTGCTTCCCCCTTCTCCTTTTGCCTGCAATCTTTCTCAGCATCGAGATCTTCTCCAATGAGTTGGTTCTTCATGTCAGGTGGCCAATGGACTGGAGCTTCAGCTTCAGCTTCAGGAGCAGTCCTTCTAATGAATATTCAAGGTTGATTTCCTTTAGGATTGACTAGTTTGATCTCCTTGCAGTCCAAGGGACTCTCAAGAGTCTTCTCCAGCATCACAATTCAAGAACATCAATTCTTTGGTGCTCAGCCTTCTTTATGGTCCAACTCTCACATCCATATAAGACTAGTGGGAAAAACCATAGCCTTAACTATACAGACCTTTGTCAGAAAAGTGATGCCTCTGGTTTTTAATATGCTTTCTAGGTTTGTCATAGCTTAGGACACATACAGTTTTTTAATTAATTTTCAGTTAGCATTGAAAGAAAACAATTTTGATTCATGGTTGATTTCTTGGTCATTTGGAAATGTTAAGAACTGTAATGTACCCTTTGAGGGAAATTTTAAAAATTAGGATTTTTAAAGAAAAAGAAAACACTAATTTATTCCTCTGGATAAGTGATAACCTACTCAGTTTTCTCTTCTGTGTCAAGGTCAATGTCTTAAGTCAGCTAGGTATGGATTTGATTCTGGGCCCCACCATAGCTATATATCCTTGGACATTCATTTTTTTCTCATCTATAAAGTATGGTTGGACGGTAGTGAAGATGAAATGGCCATATACACAGGAAAAGTATAACACAGGACCCAGCCCATGGCAGCCTTTCAGTAAACCACAGCTACTGTTGTGAAGGGCCTGCTGATGCTGCCGATGGTGACAAGTATGCTAAGGTAAGAGTAGTAAGAATGTTCATCCTCTATTTGTCATATTCACTCAACATTGTTTCTTCAAATATTCATGAAGCCATGAGTCTGATCCTGGGTTAGACACCTGGCATAAAGATACACTTGACTCCTGTGTTCATGGAGCTTATGGGCGAGTCATGAGGCAGATGATAAACTGAGAGTCATACACATAAGTGTAGAAATGCAAATAAGTATGTTTTATAAAGAAAAACTCACAGTAATATAGGAAAATATAAAAGGGGCACAAACACAGATGGGGGTGAAGAACAGCCTCTTTGAGGAAACATTGCTGAGACCATCTGAAATAGAATGTGATAACAGGCAAATAGATTGGTGAGGTGAACTCCCGGCGGAGGGAAGAAACACATGCCCCTGAAGAACTGCAGGGAGACTACAAGGCTGAAATTTAGCTGTGGGGTGGGGAGGCCTGGTACCACATGAAGAAAGAGAAGTAGACAGGATCTAGACTGGGCTTATTAAAGCCTGGGTTTTTTCCTAAATGCGATGAAAAGTCATTCATGATCTAGTTTACATTCATGTTGAGGTTTGACAGAAGACAACGGAATTCTGGAAAGCAATTATCCTTCAATAAAAAAAATTTTTAAAAAGAAAGAAATGAAGAAAGTAAAAAAAAAAAGCACTTGGATAGCTTTGTGAATAATGGAGATGAACGATACAGGAGCAGAACAGAATGATGACCAGTTAAAAGCTGTTGTATTATTCCAAGAAGAATATAACAGCTGAAGGAAGCATCATAGCAGAGAAGAAAGAGATGAATGAATATTTTACATATAAATTGCCTGGCATTTTATATTATTACAATAGTAATCATTATAAATTTTAAATGCAGCTGAAGAGGTATGTATACATTTTCATATATGTGTATATATACATTTTCAGCTGTACTTCTTTTTTACAGTAACTATTGATGATAATAATAGTATATTTGCCAAGCAATTTATCAAGCCCTTTCAAATGCATTATACCATTTAATCCTTAGAACCTCTTTAAAAGGCATTAAAATAACTTGATCAAGGCCAAACAGATATAAAGCAACACTGCTGGGATCTGACTTTATTTCTGTCTTGAGTCTAAAACCCATATCCTTAAGCTTTATTCTGTGCTTACCATCTGATCTAGATGTACAGGTACCAGGGATTCCTTTCAACTTCCAAACTCCCAGGCTTTGGGGTGACTGTGGGGACGGAGCTGTGCTGGGAGCATCTGTGTGAGGCAGCTGCAGTCAGCTTCAAGTCTGCCCAACACCTGCGTCACCAGCAGCTCCAGGAGCTCTCCCCCAGAATGCTCTGGGGCTTCAGAAAAGGGGCCTTTAGAAAACGTGGTGAGAGGATTATTGAAGCTTTACCCTTGCGCATTAGGAACAATGAAGTGGTAGTTGTTTATATTGTATGGTTCTTCAGATAATCAAACAGAGGGGTTAGAATAAGTGTTTTGAAAGGAATATGGGAGATCACCAAACCAGAAGTGTTTTAGTCTTAATGAGGATAACAGGATCCAAAATTTGAGTGACATGAAGTGGTGAATAGATAACTGAGAGGATGTACCTTTCCAGGGGGCAGTTGGGAGGGAGAGAACAGACTGATGAATGAAGTATAAATATCTTGACGTTGCTGCAGAGAAGAAACATGGAAAAGTATGTCAGATGTAAGAGAGCGGAAAGTACAACAATAATTGATACCACTATTGAAAGGTTACTGTATGCTGTATGCAATTAATTGTGCCATCTAGTTTATCAGAATAACATTATTTACTGAGGCTCAAGGATATCGATAAAATCTCCTTGTCTTAGGCAGCTAATAAGCTGGGGAGTCAGGAATGATGTCTGTTTGTCCTCAGTGTTGAACTCAAATACTACATTCTCCTAACACAAAAGAGGAGGAGAGAGGCATGGATTTTGAATGAATTCTGTCTGTGATTCTTGTCTCTAATCCTAAAGGGGAAGGGAGCTCAAAAAGGAGAGAACAAAAGAGCAAAGGAAAATACATTACCTGAATAGGGTTTAGAATGACCTCTCTTTAGAAGACAACCAGTCTAGCTGAGAGATTAAAGTGAAAGCTGCAAGCTTGACAAACAATACAGGCAAATCCTAAAAGGCTGTATCTCTAGTGACAGAATGAGGTTTCTTGGGAGTTATTGCAGATACCAGACAAACAGTAGTGCATTGGAATCATGCATGGGGAATAATAGGAGTGATGAGATTTCTGTTCTTGCTGTCTCCTTCTTTAGTTTGACATATTGTATGAGGGTGGGAGGGGACTTACATTAGAGCTTACAAATATTAAAATGTGTTAGATGCTACCAGTCAGAATTTAACTGGTTGCCATTTGGTCAAAGAAGCCTATTTCTAGTTAAAGAATACTTTATCAGAGAGATAAGAAACTTCTAGATCAAAGGCCAGTGCTGTTGAGAAGGAAGACAGTGAGCTCCTAAGGTCTGTGACTTGCAGTGGTCACATGGCTAGTTGTTGATTATGACAGCTGCCTTTCATCAAGCACTTCCCAATCTAGGCACCTCTCTTAGAGCTCCCAATGCTTTACTATAGTATCATTCAATTCTCAGGGCTTCCCGGGTGGCTCAGACAGTAAAGAATTCACCTGAATGAGGGAGACCTGGGTTCGATCCCTGGATTGGGAAGATCCCCTGGAGGAGGGCATGGCAACCCACTCCAGTATTCTTACCTGAAGAATCACCATGGACAGAGGAGCCTAGCGGGCTACAGTCCACAAGGTCACAAAGAGTCAGATATGACTGAGCGACTAAGCATGGCACACATTCAACAGAAGCAGAGAAAAAAAAGTTAAGAAATGTGTCTAAAGATGTACTGCTAGTAGGTACTACAAATGGGATCTGAGTCTAGGAGACTTAACTCTGTAGCCTGTACTACGCGCTCGCTCTTTATTGTAAATCTATGTCTGCTTTTCCGTTTTCTGAGTGGCATTTGGATTTGGGGTATATACATCTCACTTGCTTTAACATTCTAGCATTCCTAAAGTCAGTAATGCGGATTAGATCTTTTCTGAGCCCCTCCTCACTTTGCTTATATTAAAAATGGTAAAAAGTCATTTTTCCAGTGAACAGTGAAGGGACATATATATACATATATATACATACATTTATGTGTCTATCAGATACATATATATACATACATATATGTGTCTATCAGACACATATATATACATATACATATATACATACATACATATACATACATATATAAAAACATATATATGTACATACATATACGTGTCTGTCAGAACATTGTTAGTCAGCTATACCCCAATATAAAATTAAAAAAATTTTTTTAAAGTAAAATAAAATAAATAAATAATTAAAATTTAAAAAGTCATTTTTAAGAAGCGTTGAAAATTAACTGACTCCAACAAACTTCTTTACTCTGAAGCTCTCTACAACAAGTCTTCTTTTTTATACGTAAAGATGGAACCCTAGGGATTGAAGAGTTTATTGCATAGTTTAACACACAAAAACACATATTAAATGTTGTTTGAAGAGAATGCATGAGAACTGCCATACTTAAACATGTCTAAATTTATAAAGGTCTTTAGGGCTTCGCAGGTGGTGCTGGTGGTAAGTCATCTGCGTGCCAGTGCAGGAGACAGAGGAGCCTGGTTTCCATCCTCGGGTCCAGTAGACCCCCTGTAGTAGGATATGGCAACCCGCTCCAGTACTCTCGCCTGGAAAATTCCACGGACAGAGGACCCTGGTGGGCTACAGTCCATGGGGTTTCACAGAGTCGGATATGACTGAGTGACTGAACATGCATGCATAAAGGTTTTTTATTTTTCCTTTAAAAAAAGGTAGACAACTTTCCCTCTCTGAGTAGGTATGTTGGGGGTTGGCTTGGTTGGAAGTGGCTTAGTGGATCAAGACTTAAAAGCGAGTGTTTTCCCTTAAAGCTATTGCAAATGATGACATGAAAAGGTGAGACACAGCCAAAGGTTAAGAGCAATATTCATTCCCCAAAACCGGGGAAGGGAAGCCAAATGGGCCACCAGCCTAGAGACCAAAACTAATACGGAAATCTAGAGTCCAGTGTCATCGTGATTATCAAGAAACAGCAGTCAAAGTAAGCAGAAATTACCTGACTAGTAGTGTTGTCACCAAAGCTTCTATGTAGCCTCTGCTGCTTAGAGTTGCTTGGGAGAGCTGACTCTACAGAAGGGCAGCGACGGGTCAAGTGGACTCCATTTTGAAACTAGGTACCAATGGAAGGAGAGCACAGAGTAGTATGACAACATCCTCCTTTAGTAAAAACTGTGATAGCTTTTCCTTCAAAACTTCACTTGTATCATTGTACATGTTCTTGACTTCTCTCATTACAGCCACTCTCCATAGTGTTATCTAAGTTTTCTTCCCCTATACTACAAAAGGCAGAAATGAAATTTTTAGCTTTCTGCTTTCAACAACATCTCTACAGAATCCTGGGAGACAAGAGCTTTTCTATTTTCAGCCTGAACTATATTCAATCGAGTGGGAGTCAAAAGAGGGTTAAGAGCAAAAGTTTTGGTATCACACATTCTGGGCTCCAAATACTTGTTCTCTCCTACTCTGACTGCACGGTCCTGTGCAAGGTTATCTGCTCTGTAAAGTTTTACAACCATTCCAACTTCATAAAACTGGATAATTGAATTAGAGGATGCAAATGAGGTTTAAGCATAGAAAGTGAAGTCACTCAGTCGTGTCCAACTCTTTGCAACCCCATGGACTGTAGCCTATCAGGCTCCTCCATCCATGGGATTTTCCAGGCAAGAGTGCTGGAGTGGATTGCCATTTCCTTCTCCAGGGGATCTTCCCAACCCAGGAATAGAACCCAGGTCTCCCACATTGCAGGCAGACGCTTTACCGTCTGAGCCACCAGGAAGATCTGGTATAGGCATAGTAGGTACCTAACAGATGGTTGCTATTAATTTATTGATATTACTGTTATCACTGAAAATGGTCAACCATTTTATGGTTTACATGGCGGGAGGAGAAAGAGCTTATTTAAAGCATTGTCAGTCCCTCCTGGCATACAGCAAGCTATATTTCAAGCATAGAAAATGACTATCTCACCTCAACAAGGGCCATTTTCTAATTTAAAGTATTTGATGACTTACTGGAATAAAACAGAGGAAAAAACATATAGCAATGTTTAATTTAAGTTAATAATATTTCATCCTCTTTATTTGGAGTGCAAGGCCTGGGGGCTAGATTCCTCCAGCCTCTATTAAGGAACACCTGGTTAATTTGAAATAAGCATTCTAGCTTGACAATGGAAAACATAGGGCTCATCCATCTCAAGGTGCTTACAGAAATGAACTGATAAGCTTCAATGTTAGAGTGGAGCAACAGGAATAAAAAGAAGAAGAAATTTATAGAGAATACTTAAATCCTAAAATTATTATAAAAATAGTACCATGGCATTTATTAATGTAAGTTTGAAAATTTCCAAATAGAAGATTCAGCCAAATTTCCATTTACTCATTCATATTTTCATTCAACAGAGATTTATTCAGTGCTCATTATGTCATGGATGCTTGAAATTTATACTGCCTCCAACAATGGGTCATGGAATTAGCCTGACTGGTAACAATAAAACAATACCAATAAAAACAAAAAGCTAATGGCCAAATAGAACCTTACAATAATCTTGAGTTATACTCCTTCAGTGATTTTTTTTTTAATTTCGCAAGTTTACTTCTTTTCACTTTGCACCCCAATCCCCATCTCCTTGCCTCATCCAACCTCAGCCCGAGATGATGGAGAGAGATTGGACGGCAGGAGTAGAGAGGGCAGAGAATTGCCATGCCCATCTTGCTTGCCTTCTTCATGACCCTTCCTTCTCTCACTTAGTTCCAGCAGCACTATTTCTTCCCCTTGCTTCTTCTAGCTGAGAACTGGTAATGCCTTTCACTTTTTGGTATTGATAGTATGTCAGTGCTTCTGCAGCCTTTGATGGTTCCTTTATCTCTGTCCACTCCTTTGTAGACAGCTCTTTTATTACATGTTCTTTAAAATCCCATCTGTGTGAGCCTTCTCTCTCATGCCTAGACTTGAGTGATATGTAACTGTATCTGTATGGCTAAGAAAAGAACTTATTATCAATAATAAACAAAAGATTACCTAAAATAGTTTTGTAGTTGTTGTTCAGTTGCTCAGTTGTGTCCGACCCTTTGTGACCCCATGGACTACTACACACTCAGCCTTCTTTATGGTCCACCCCTCACATCCATACATGATTACTGGAAAAACCATAGCTGTGACTATATGGACCTTTGTTGGCAATAATAAAAATAGTTTTATTATTTCCAAATAGATAATTTACCTCTGAGCCTCATGTAGTGAAACTACTTCACCATAGATGCAATTCAAGTTTATGTACATATATCTAGGGAAGTATATAGAGGTTACTGACCATGAGTGACTTCCAGACAGCAATTTGCCTCCTGGCTTTTATAGTCCTGAGATTTTTTTAAATTAACACATACATTGTTACATGTAGGTAAGCCCTATGTTCCCAAATGAGTCTGGACAGGTGCATCAAGACTTTTCCATGAGAGATTGAGATATTCCTACTCTGCTTCACTATGTTTCTTGATTGTAGAGAACAGTGACAAGAAACCAGAAAGAAAACACCATATTTTATGGTTTAGCAGAAAATTCAAAGGGAACAGATAGGCAGTCTGCTGCTCCTCTTCCATATGGATAACAACAATGCCCTGGAAAAATAAGTACTAAATAGCTAAATGAAAAGCTCAAACTGTGAATGTTGAAGAGTTTAATTATAGGACAATTGTGATGCTTTACCAATCTACTAAAGGTAGAAACCGAGAGAAACTCAAAATGTCTCACCCGTAAAGTCTGATCATTAAAAACCTTATATGTTTCAGAGGAAACATCAATAATTTAGTGAAAATACTAAAAAAAGATTCTAGTTGACAATTAAAGAATTTTTATTATTTATACATGTTTTACTCTGAAAACCAAGGTAAAAATATTGTTCTGATTAGTTACATTCATAACAGCAGGTTATTGAAGTATTTGTTAGAATTAGGTTTCAGTAAAATATTTATTGAAAACAGAATAAAGCTCATTGTACAAACATGTGGCTAGAAACAGAACAGTGTGAGAGCTTATTCTGCTGTGTCAAATGGCTATGTTGAAAATCAAATGAAGAGTATCCATAGAACATTTATTGAAATATTTTAAATATTATTTCCTCTCTGCCAGATTAGTAAACACCTCTGAAAAGCAATTGTTTGCTATTAGCGTCATCATTTTGGAGAAGGCAATGGCACCCCACCCCAGTACTCTTGCTTGGAAAATCCCATGGACGGAGGAGCCTGGTAGGCTGCAGTCCGTGGGGTGGCTAACAGTAGGACACGACTGAGAGACTTCACTTTCGCTTTTCACTTTCATGCACTGGAGAAGGAAATGGCAACCCACTCCACTATTCTTGCCTGGAGAATCCCAGAGACAGAGGAGCCTAGTGGGCTGCCGTCTATGGGGTCACACAGAGTCGGACACGACTGAAGCACCTTAGCAGCAGCAGCAGGGTCATCATTTACTAATCTAATACTTTGTGGCCCATTCCTTCTCTGAAATAAGTAAATCTCACGCTTCGTTCCCAGAATTTTCTTTTAAAACATTCACATTACTTCCATTCTCCACATTTCATTTTCATTTCTTGTTACTCAAAGACTACCAACAGAGGATAAATAGTCAAATGTGCAGTTTTTCTTTGTACTCTAGGTTATAGTTTGAATATGCCAGGAAACAATTCGTTTTGAGATCATGTGCTGTTACAAACAGCTCATTTATCTTGGTCTTCATTTATTCAGGTCTTTTTGCACCAGTATTGGATCCATCCTTTCTGTGGTCTGAGTTTCTTTCTCACAGGGCTTTGAAAACTCAAGACAAAGAAAAACAAAATAAGAGTTGAATAATTGAACATTCTCTCTATACTGGTGATTTTTTATCCCCCCCGCCCCCCACAGCTCCGCCCCCAACTGTCTGCCTTGGACTTCAATTAACTCATGAATACAAGAGACCTGACACTTAGAAAATGAGATTTCAGCCTCTTTTCTTGTTCTGCCCTCAAAGTAATTTTGATAGAGACAAGACTGGGTCAACCATGTTTATGCTGATAATTCCTGAATATCAGCTTTTGAGATAGCCTTATTCTTATAACAAAAATGCATTCCACCTGATACCATGCTTCCTGATGAGGCTGGCATGGTATTTTTTTTTAATTGAACGATAATTGCTTTATAATGTTATGTTGGTTTCTGTCATATATCAACATGAATTAGCCATAGGTATACATATGTCCCCTCCCTTTTAAACCTCCTTTCCACCTCCCACCCCATCCCACCTCTTTAGGTTATTACAGAGCCCGGGTTTAAGCTCCCTGAGTCATACAACAAGTTCCTATTGGCTATCTATTTAACCTATGGTATGGATGGAGGAACCTGGTAGGCTGCAGTCCATGGGGTGTCGAAGAGTCGGTCACGACTGAGCAACTTCACTTTCACTTTTCACTTTCACTCATTGGAGAAGGAAACGGCAACCCACTCCAGTGTTCTTCTCTGGAGAATCCCAGGGACGGCAGAGCCTGGTGGGCTGCCATCTATGGGGTCGCACAGAGTCGGACACGACTGAAGCGACTTAGCAGCAGCAGCAGTGCATGTTTTCATGCTACTCTCTCCATTCATCCCACTCTCTCCTTTCCACTGCCACCCCGTGGGCATAAGTCTGTTCTCTATGTTTGCATCTCCATGACTGCCCTGCAAATAGGTTCATCAGTACCATCTTTCTGATTCCATATATGCATTCAGTTCAGTTCAGTTCAGTCTCTCAGTCATGTCTGACTCTTTGCAACCCCATGAATCACAGCACACCAGGCCTCTCTGTCCATCACCAACTCCTGGAGTTTACACAAACTCATGTCCATCGAGTCAGTGATGCCATCCAGCCATCTCATCCTCTGTCATCCCCTTCTCCTCCTGCCCCCAATCCCTCCCAGCATCAGGGTCTTTTCCAATGAGTCAACTCTTCACATGAGGTGGCCAAAGTATTGGAGTTTCAGCTTTAGCATCATTCCTTCCAAAGAACACCCAGGACTGATCTCCTTTAGAATGGACTGGTTGGATCTCCTTGCAGTCCAAGGGACTCTCAAGAGTCTTCTCCAACACCACAGTTCAAAAGCATCAATTCTTTGGCACTCAGCCTTCTTCACAGTCCAACTCTCACATCCATACATGACCACAGGAAAAACCATAGCCTTGACTAGATGGACCTTTGTTGGTAAAGTAATGTCTCTGCTTTTGAATATGCTATCTAGGCTGGTCATAACTTTCCTTCCAAGGAGTAAGTGTCTTTTAATATCATGGCTGCAATCAGTTCAGTTCAGTCGCTCAGTCGTGTCCGACTCTTTGCGACCCCATGAATCGCAGCACGCCAGGCCTCCCTGTCCATCACCATCTCCCAGAGTTCACTCAGACTCACGTCCATTGAGTCCGTGATGCCATCCAGCCATCTCATCCTCTGTCATCCCCTTCTCCTCCTGCCCCCAATCCCTCCCAGCATCAGAGTCTTTTCCAATGAGTCAACTCTTGACATGAGGTGGCCAAAGTACTGGAGCTTCAGCTTTAGCATCATTCCTTCCAAAGAAATCCCAGGGTTGATCGCCTTCAGATTGGACTGGTTGGATCTCCTTGCAGTCCAAGGGACTCTCAAGAGTCTTCTCCAACACCACAGTTTAAAAGCATCAATTCTTCGGCACTCAGCCTTCTTCACAGTCCAACTCTCACATCCATACATGACCACTGGAAAAACCATAGCCTTGACTAAACGGACCTTAGTCGGCAAAGTAATGTCTCTGCTTTTGAATATACTATCTAGGTTGGTCATTTTGGAGCCCCCAGAAATAAAGTCTGACACTGTTTCCACTGTTTCCCCATCTATTTCCCATGAAGTGATGGGACCAGATGCCATGATCTTCGTTTTCTGAACGTTGAGATTTAAGCCAACTTTTTCACTCTCCTCTTTCACTTTCATCAAGCGGCTTTTGAGTTCCTCTTCACTTTCTGCCATAAGGGTGGTGTCATCTGCATATCTGAGGTTATTGATATTTCTCCCAGCAATCTTGATTCCAGCTTGTGCTTCTTCCAGCCCAGCATTTCTCATAATGTTCTCTGCATATAAGTTAAATAATCAGGGTGGCAGTATACAGCCTTGACGTACTCCTTTTCCTGTTTGGAACCAGTCTGTTGTTCCATGTCCAGTTCTAACTGTTGCTTTCTGACCTGCATACAGGTTTCTCAAGAGGCTATATGATATTTGTCTTTCTCTTTCTGACTTGCTTCACTCTGTGTAATAGACTCTAGGTTCATCCACCTCATTAGAATTGACTCAAACACATTCCTATTTATGGCTAACATTCCACTGTACATATGCACACAATTTCTTTATCCATTCATCCATCTATGGCCATCTAGGTTGCTTCCATGTCCTAGCTATTATAAGTAGTGCTTCAATGAACACTGGGGTACATGTGTCTTTTTCAGTTTTGGTTTTCTCAGGGTGAATGCCTAGTATTGGCATTGTGGGGTCATATGGTGGTTTTATTCCTAGTTTTTAAAGGAATCTCCATACCATCTTCCAAGTGGCTCTATCAGTTTACATTCCCACCAGCAGTGCAAGAGCATACCCTTTTCTCCACACCCTCTCCAGCATTTATTCTTTGCGGACTTTTTGATGATGGCCATTCTGACCGATGTGAGGTGATATCTCACTGTAGTTTTCATTTGCATTTTTCTAATAATAAGGGAAAGTTATGACCAATCTAGATAACATATTCAAAAGCAGAGACATTACTTTACCAACAAAGGTCCATCTAGTCAAGGCTATGTTTTTCCAGTGGTCATGTATGGATGTGAGAGTTGGACTGTGAAGAAGGCTGAGTGCCAAAGAATTGATGCTTTTGAACTGTGGTGTTGGAGAAGACTCTTGAGAGTCCCTTGGACTGCAAGGAAATCCAACCAGTCCATTCTAAAGGAGATCAGTCCTGGGTTCTTTGGAAGGAATGATGCTAAAGCTGAAACTCCAATACTTTGGCCACCTCATGTGAAGAGTTGACTCATTGGAAAAGACCTTGATGCTGGGAGGGATTGGGGGCAGGAGAAGAAGGGGACGACAGAGGATGAGATGGCTGGATGGCATCACTGACTCGATGGACATGAGTTTGTGTAAACTCCAGGAGTTGGTGATGGACAGAGAGGCCTGGTGTGCTGTGATTCATGGGGTCGCAAAGAGTCGGACACGACTGAGTGACTGAACTGAACTGAACTGAACTGAATAATGAGCAATGTTGAGCATCTTTGGCCTGGTATATTGTAACGTATACAACCCCAAATGCTAATGTGTACACAGTTTTTCTAACCAAATATAGTCTGTTAGGTGACATCACAGTATTAGGATATCAGCCTGATTGAACTGGCAGCAATTCTGAAAAGGATTCTTACATTGAAAAATCTCATTTGGAAAAGCTATTTCAGCTCTTATAACAGAAGTTACTACATTAATAATATATGAAAATTCTTGCTTACACTTTGTATGATTATATATTGCAAGTGCTAAATAGGCTTCTGATTAAGCCCAAAGGGAGTATTTACTTACCTTTCTGATTAAGGGAGAAATATATTTCATTATTTAATGGTCAACACTCTTTTCCCTCCTTCCTTAAGGAAAATATTTTGGATTTAGGTGAGAATCATTTCTCCCTTAACTTTACTCTGACCTTCAATATTGCACCTGATCTGATAAAGCATATAACTGGAACGGTAAAAAACAAATTGAGGCTCTTTAGAATTTCATGAGTGAACTTAGAAGTTAAAAAAAAAATACTCAGTATTCTGCTCATGATTTTTCTGAGAGGTCTTTCTCTCTAAATGCATATCAACACATACAACCTATAAAATAGCACCCTATAGGCAACCAAGGACTCAAAGAAGTAACAGAAATTTTCTCAGTGTCTTGCCAAATTTCAAGACTTAATTTTCATTGTGATATTCCATGGAATAGAGAAGAAAATGACAACCACCCAGTATTCTTACCTAGAGAATTCCTTGGACAGAGGAGCCTGGCAAGTTACAGTCCATGAGGTCGCAAAAGTCGGACATGACTGAGAGACTACAACACACACACATACACACACACAGAGTTCAGTCGCTCAGACATGTCTGACTCTTTGTGACCCCACGGACTGCAGCACACCAGGCCTCCCTGTCCATCACCAACTCCTGGAGCTTACTTAAACTCATGCCCATTGCATCAGTGATGCCATCCAAACATCTCATCCTCTGTTGTGCCCTTCTCCTCCTGCCCTCAATCTTCCCCAGCATCAGGGTCTTTGCAAATAAGTCAGTTCTTCACATCAGGTGGCCAGAGTATTGGAGTTTCAGCTTTTGCATCAGTCCTTCCAATGAATATTCAGGACTGGTTTCCTTTAAGATTGACTGGTTGGATCTCCTTGCAGTCCAAGGGACTCTCAAGAGTCTTCTCCAACACCACAGTTCAAAAGCATCAATTCTTTGACACTTAGCTTTCTTTATAGTCCAACTCTCACATCCATACATGACCACTGGAAAAACCAGAGCTTTGACTAGACGGATCTTTGTTGGCAAAGTAATGACTCTGCTTTTGAATATGCTGTCTAAGTTAGTCATAACTTTTCTTTCAAGAAGCAAGTGTCTTTTAATCTTATGGCTGCAGTCACCATCTGCAGTGATTTTGGAGCCCAAAAAAATAAAGTCTGTCACTGTTTCCACTGTTTCCCCATCTATTTGCCATGAAGTGATGGGACCAGATGCCATGATCTTTGTTTTCTGGATGTTGAGTTTTAAGTCAACTTTTTCACTCTCCTGTTTCACTTTTATCAAGAGTCTCTTTAGTTCTTCACCTTCTGCCATAAGGGTGGTGTCATCTGTGTATCTGAGGTTATTGATATTTCTCCTGGCAATCTTGATTCCAGCTGTGCTTCACCCAGTCCTGGATTTCTCATGATGTACTCTGCATATAAGTTAAATAAGCAGGGCAGCAATATACAACCTTGACGTACTCCTTTTCCTATTTGGAACCAGTCTGTTGTTCCATGTCCAGTTCTAACTGATGCTTCCTGACCTGCATACAGATTTCTCAAGAGGCAGGTCAAGTGGTCTGGTATTCCCATCTCTTGAAGAATTTTCTACAGTTTATTGTGATCCACAGTCAAAGGCTTTGGCATAGTCAATAAGGCAGAAATAGATGTTTTTCTGGAACTCTCTTGCTTTTTCCATGATCCAGCGGATGTTGGCAATTTGATCTCTGGTTCCTCTCCCTTTTCTAAAACCAGCTAGAACATCAGGAAGTTCACGGTTCACATATTGCTGAAGCCAGGCTTGCAGAATTTTGAGCATTACTTTACTAGCGTGTGAGATGAGTACAATTGTGCAGTAGTTTGAGCATTCTTTGGCATTGCCTTTCTTTGGGATTGGAATGAAAACTGACCTTTTCCAGTCCTGTGGCCACTGCTGAGTCTTCCAAATTTGCTGGCATATTGAGTGCAGCACTTTCCCAGCTTCATCTTTCAGGATTTGAAACAGCTCAACTGGAATTCCATCACCTCCACTAGCTTTGTTCATAGCAATGCTTTCCAAGGCCCACTTGACTTCACATTCCATGATGTCTGGCTCTAGATTAGTGATCACACCATCATGATTATCTGGGTCATGAAGATCTTTTTTGTACAGTTCTTCTGTGTATTCTTGCCACCTCTTCTTAATATCTTCTGCTTCTGCAAGGTCCAGACCGTTTCTGTCCTTTATCGAGTCCATCTTTGCATGAAATGTTCCCTTGATATCTCTAATTTTCTTGAAGAGATCTCTAGTCTTTCCCATTCTGTTGTTTTCCTCTATTTCTTTGTATTGATCACTGAAGAAGGCTTTCTTATCTCTTCTTGCTATTCTCTGGAACTCTGCATTCAGATGCTTATATCTTTCCTTTTCTCCTTTGCTTTTCGCCTCTCTTCTTTTCACAGCTATTTGTAAGGCCTCTCCAGACAGCCATGTTGCTTTTTGCATTTCTTTTCCATGGGGATGGTCTTGATTCCTGTCTCCTGTACAATGTCACAAACCTCATTCCATAGTTCATCAGGCACTCTATCTATCAGATCTAGGCCCTTAAATCTATTTCTCACTTCCACTGTATAATCATAAGGGATTTGATTTAGGTCATACCTGAATGGTCTAGTGGTTTTCCCTACTTTCTTCAATTTGAGTCTGAATTTGGTAATAAGGAGTTCATGATCTGAGCCACAGTCAGCTCCTGGTCTTGTTTTTGTTGACTGTATAGAGCTTCTCCACCTTTGGCTGCAAAGAATATAATCAATCTGATTTCGGTGTTGACCATCTGGTGATGTCCATGTGTAGAGTCTTCTCTTGTGTTGTTGGAAGAGGGTGTTTGCTATGACCAGTGCATTTTCTTGGCAAAACTCTATTAGTCTTTGTCTTGCTTCATTCCACATTCCAAGGCCAAATTTGCCTGTTACTCCAGGTGTTTCTTGACTTCCTACTTTTGCATTCCAGTCCCCTATAATGAAAAGGACATCTTTTTTGGGTGTTAGTTCTAAAAGGTCTTGTAAGTCTTTATAGAACTGTTCAACTTCAGCTTCTTCAGCATTACTGGTTGGGGCATAGACTTGGATAACTGTGATATTGAATGGCTTGCCTTGGAGATGAACAGAGATCATTCTGTCGTTTTTGAGATTGCATCCAAGTACTGCATTTCAGACTCTTTTGTTGACCATGAGGGCTACTCCATTTCTTCTAAGGGATTCCTGCCTGCAGTAGTAGATATAATGGTCATCTGAGTTAAATTCACCCATTCCAGTCCATTTTAGTTTGCTGATTCCTAGAATGTCAATGTTCACCCTTGCCATCTCTTGTTTGACCACTTCCAATTTGCCTTGATTCATGGACCGGACATTCCAGGTTCCTATGCTATATTGCTCTTTACAGCATCGGACCTTGCTTCTATCACCAGTCACACCCACATCTGGGTATTGTTTTTGCTTCAGCTTCATTCCTTCATTCTTTCTGGAGTTATTTCTCCACTGATGTCCAGTAGCACATTGGGCACCTACGCACCTGGGGAGTTCCTCTTTCAGTAGCCTATCATTTTGCCTTTTCATACTGTTCATGGGTTTCTCAAGGCAAGAATACTGAAGTGGTTTGCCATGGGCTACCAATAACAAGTGTGGGTAAGAATTTAGAACAATATCTACTCTTGTAAACTTCCAGTAATAGTTTAAATTAGTGAAACAGTTTCTGAAAATTCTGTCATTGTTGTTTAGTCATTCAGTCATGTTCAACTCTTTGTGATCCCATGGACTGAGGCCTGACAGGCTCCTCTGTCTATAGGGTTTCCCAGGTAAGAATACTGGAGTGGGTTGACATTTTGTTCTCCAGGGGATCTTCCTGGCCCAGGGATCAAACCCACATCTCCTGCATTATCTATTAAAATGAAAAAGATGTTAGGCATATACCATTAACCTATCCACGTGTACAAAGAACATATAAGAATTCTCATAGCAGCATTGTTGAGGATGGCCAACAACAGGCAATAAGCCCAAAGTCTTTTAACAGTAGAATGAATAAATAATTTTTAGCATATGCAACGGGGTATCATAAAGCAATGAAAAATACTATGCTATCAATACATGCAACATGTAAGAACCTCACAGAGAAGCATGACATAGAAGAATAGTTCACAATGATTGTCTTCGAAACAAAAAAGAAAGTAAGCTAACATGTTTACATATATGTGGTAGAACTATTAAGAAATATTAGGAAATTTTTACAAAACTATCATCAAAAAGTCAGGTTGTTGGAGGCAGAAATTTAAGGTCAGAAGAAACAGACAGGGTCTTCTGGGAGCTGGAGACAGTGTTCTCTTTCTTAATCTGGATGCTGATGAATAGTGTTCACTCTGTTATTTATTAAGCTTTACAGCTTTTCTATATATATTATGCTATATTTTACAATTTTTAAATGTTGTATAAAGAAAAGAGAAATAGAGAAAGGGGATCTCTTTTGTTGATATGGGTCATGGCAAAGGCACAGCTCGCCTGGCAATCCAGTTCTTCAGGATGACTGAATTCCTAGAAGCTTAGTCTAGAATATCTGGTATGTTTCTTTGGCTCCTTTAGAATGGCTAAAATGAAAAATGTAGCAAGTATTGAGAGGGTTATGGAATAAGTGGAATACTCACAAACTACAGGTGCAAATGTAAATTGATATAATCACTTTGGAAAACTCTTCTACTAAAGTTGATTCAAGGCATACCTATGATTCAACAATTCTACTCATAGAGCATATGCACAATAGAAATACGCTTATGTATTTGTCAAAAGACATGTAGTAGAATATTCATAGCAGCACTATTCTTTGCAGCCCCAAGTTGGAAAATGTACAAATGGACAATAATGGAATGGATGATAATGGAATGGATAAATGAATGGTGATGTCTTTAAACAATGGAATAGTATTCAGCAATGAAAATAAATAATTTATAATTTCAAATAATGTTATGGATGAATCTCACAAATGAAACGTTGATACAGGTGTATCTATTCATATAATACGTTAAGAGGCAAAATTAATCTAAGTTGTTAGAAGTCAGGATACAATTACCCTCGGGTATGTAGGAATAGAGGCCTTCCCTGATGGCTCAGCAGTAAAGAATCTGCCTGTGGTGTAGGAGGCACAGAATATGTGGGTTTAATCCCTGGGTCAGGAAGATCCCCTGGAGAAGGACATGGCAACCCACTCCAATATTCTTGCCTGGAGAATCCCATGGGCACAGGAGCCTGGTGGGCTACAGTCCATAGGGTTGCAAAGAGTTGGACACAACTGAAGCAACTTAGCACTAACATGAGGTAGGAATAGAAGAGGTCTTCCAACAGAGGGGTGCTTGCTATATTCTGTTTCTTGTCTAGGGTGCAAGTTAAAAGGATGAGTTCAGTTTTTTAAAAATCATTACTCTGAATATATGACTTATCCGCTTTCCTGCATAGATAAACTGAACGTCTCTGTGAGTTTACATATGTGAGATTCTTATAAGTTTACCTGGTACATGTGTATGCATGCTCAGTTATGTCTGACTCTTTGCGGCCCCATGGACTGTAGCCTGCCACCTCTTCTCCATGGAATTTTCCAGGCAAGAATACTGGGGTGGGTTGCCTTTTTCTACTCCAGGGGACCCTCCCGACCCAGGGATCAAACCTACATCTCCTGTGTCTCTTGCATTGGCAGGTGAATTGTTTTATCACCGAGCTACCTGGGAAGCCTACTTGGTACGTAGAGCTCTAAAAATCATTTGCTGTTATTTTTGTATTGTTATTGATGTTCTTGCCTACAGAAAGCAAAAACTTAAACCCTTCTCCTTATATGTTAAGAAAGGAAATTTGTAAATGTTGGAATAAACAAGACATTTAGCATCAAGCTGAGGCTATCTCACACACATAATCAGAAGAATTAACAAATAATTGAAAATGAATAATTTCCTTCTTAACTGAGACAATGCATTTTAACTCTGAGCTCATGGACTACCTATGGCACACTTCCTTCAATGTGGAAAATACTTCAATTAACCAAGCAATTTAACTGCTTTGAAGAGACTGTTGACATCTTACTCACCCTTGATAGGCTCATCACAATCAAACTCCCTTCCTGACTAGCTATTCTTTTTTCTTTCCCATGAAATTCATTTATATCTACTTGATTTTAAAATAAGTCAAACAATGTTGACTTCTGAAATCTTCAGTTCAATGATTACCTGAGTACTTGGTGATATGTAAAATTCAATTTTAGCTTACTCTGCAGATGAATTCTGTGTGGATAAACAATAACACTTCATCTAGAGAATACAAGGCATTCTGCTACATTTTCAGAGATTATTAGTTCTTTGGTCTGCATCCTTGGTATTCAGTCAGTAGAAAATAGTATCAATAACATATCAAAGAATATGATGAAGACATGGAATAATATCTGTTTCCATTGCTCCTTAACATTTATGACAATGTGGGTCTACACCCACAGAACAAGAGAATTAGCTAGGTTGAAAAGAGATCTAATTTAAAATGCAATATTAAAATAGACTCTTTGCAACCCCATAGACTATGGCCTATCAGGCTCCTCCATCCATGGGATTTTCCAGGCAAGAGTGCTGGAGTGGATTGCCATTTCCTTCTCCAGGGGATCTTCCCGGCCCAGGAATCAAACCCAGGTCTCCCGCATTGCAGGCAGACGCTTTTACTGTCTGAGCCACCAGGGAAGATAGACAGAGATTAGCACTGGTTTAAAAACTCATTCTCTGCAAAAGCATGACTTTCTATCTGTTTAGCAACTGTTTCCAAACACTGATAGTTGTACATGAGATAACCTTGTCTACTATTAGTTTAGTTTTCTATAATAGAACAGAAAAAAAGTTTAAAACAGTTTTCCAAACTAAAGATGATACACTTTTATGGACTAGGAGATTAAAGTTATCAAATGAAAAATCAGTTCTAAAGTGGATGCAGTGAAAATATCTAGTCAGTGACTATTTACCTAATGGCTTTTAATTATTGAGATCAACATCATACTCTCGTTCTTGATTTCTAAAGTTTTGTTTGAAAACATTTCTCCTATGCTCTTGGAGAAATCAGAAGTTTGATTTGCTTTGATGAGTTTGTGTGGAGTGACTGTTTTACACTACCCTTGCTGCAGCAACGTCTTTTAGTTCATCTGTATTAAGATGGCAGCTGGAAGACCCAAAGTAGGTAAGGGGAAGAACAAAATTAATGAGAGAAATTCCTTTGAGTCTGCTGGGGTGTTTTAGCTATTGGGACTAACAGTTGGTATAGCCATTAAGAGGGGAAATTAGGCCCCATAAAAGAGCATGACTATGGGGACAATAAGTTGGTTGGGCTGCAAGATTATGTGGTTTATCCTCTTTGTTGATTTGTATCGGTCACAGAATTCACCATGTCTTAATTTTCCTCACTTCTGGAACCCTTGGAGTCTCTGGCTCTACCTTCTCCATTTTCTTACTGTAGTGGTTGGTATACTACTAACTAGCCTTGTTAATCACTTTCTTTGTGCATGGCACTATATTAAGCAATTTTCATAAACAACCTCATTTGTTCCTCAAAACAGGCCTAGACGATTCACATAATTTTCAATCTTTTATTGGTTGAAAGAACCGAGGCCTACAGAGGACAAGTAAATTTTCCAAAGGCCACATAGCCAGAATGTGTTGGAGCCAGATCAGCAACCTGGAGACTTTGCCTCTAAGCACTAAATGCTATTACTGCCTAGGCAACAACCTCCAGCTTTCCGTCTTTGAACATCTATCAGTTTTCTCCACCAGGAGTGTAAACTGTTGTCACATATGCTTCCACGCCCTATAAAGGATCTAGTAAACTGATCCCATGGCTAACAACAGATTTCAAACCTATTCACCAGTGGAAATACCAGATTGTTCTGTGGGAGCTGAAAAGACAAGAGTAACATATACCTTCATGCTAGTTTTTGATATTTGGTAGGAGCTCTTCAGATGGAGAAAGGGGGCCAATTATTGGAAGTTGAGGGTTAGGAAGGAGGCTAAGATAAGCAAAGGAAAATAGAGTAAACAATAACCAAGATTCTGCATTCTCCTTTCTGCTTAATTGGCAGCTCCTATGATTCAAACTCTATGGCAAACTAATTCCTAGTCACACAGACCCAGGTGTATCTGACAGATGTCAGGTCAGAAAAAGAATCATTTTCACCATCCTAGAAATCTCAGTAAAACCACTGAGGTAATTCCCAATTCTCCACCTCTGGGAGATCCTTTAAGACTCCTTGATTATATCCCTTTTTATCTTTCACTAAGTGAATTTCTTCTCCCCAAAAAAGACCCACTCAATAGACAAAATGGTGTGGCCCTGTTCTTTGACTACCAAGGAAGGGGTGTGGTATATGCCTCCCTCATGCTGATCTACAGCATACAGTGGGGTTGGGTCTTAGAGGGAAAACTCAGGCCATGCCCTCAGGGTGTACTACCTGGAGTTGAAAAGCATATAGGACGTTTCTTGCCCACTGCTTCACATCCATCTGACTCACTTTTTTTCCTGAGCAGCGCTACAGCAATGGGTTTTCACCAGTGTAACCCAACAGCTCGATATATCTGTCATGTTTTTAGCCTGGAGACTCTTGGATGCCACATTATGGGGTGGATGTGACACTTATTATCTATCTAGGAGGCTCATTTTGACTGACGGAGAGGGTAGAAGGAATCTGATCCTTCCTTTCACAGAAGAAGACATTCCTGAGGTGTGTTCTCTATGACACTTCAGAAAGTCTTGGCTGGAGAGGGCTTCCATGGTGCCTCACAGAAACATGGTGGCACATTCCCAGAGGATTGGCTGCCTCTCCTTTTGTTTCACTGTCTCTTGTCTTCCCTTCCTTTTCTCTCTTCTAACTTCCCTAACACCATCTGCGCAAAAGCCCTTGTCTCAGTTACTGCTTTCAAGAGCATTTCAGACTCACACAAAAGCATACAAGCTGGAAAAAGAGTGTGAATAAGATGGAAAAGGTGTAGATTTTTTACTTTACTTTAAAATTTATCCAATTTGAGACAGAATTTAAGAAGATGAAAATGGAATGGGGTAACAAACCAAAAACCATTAATACAATCAAAAAGACAAAACTACTTTGTAAATGAGAAGAAATTTACATCAAGTTTCTACTAGGTTTCCTAGAAGCCAGGGCAAAAATGTAAACATGGCCTTTAATGGTAAGTAGCAAACCAGTTGAACAACAGATATAAATGTGTTCCACATGCTGGACTCCAGGAGAAATTGTATCAACATTTTCTTTTTTTACAGATGAGACATTGAAAATATAATGAACAGGGTTCCTAATAACAGAGTTATAATAAAGTTACAGAGGTATTCCATGAGGCTGCTTCATGTATTAGTGTTTCATTAATGCCAAAGATATATCTAAAATGCTAGAAATTTTAAAATAGCAGTTTGGAGTTGTTAAAAATGCACAAAAATCTGCTTAAATGCCAATTTATTGGAGCAGGAAAAAAAATAACTGTTACCAGAAAAATACTTCAGATACCAGCACTTACCCAAACTGTATAGAGCAATCAAAATAATGGCAAATTTTGAGTAAAACTCCATCCTGATAAACTTTGAGCAAGATAAGATGTCTGAACATTCTCAAATAACTAAATACATTAATACATTAAACAACATTTTCTAATAATACAAATATGACAGATTTATTGAATATGTCACTGCTTCCATCTGTACCTCTGGCAGACATTCCTTTTGATTATGGCATTCTTTCCTTTTGGTCTTGGAGGCAGCCTCTGAATTTCCTAACACAACACTCCAGACTCTGAAAAGAATTAGAAACTAAAGATGTGCTGAATATTATTGATTTTGTGTGTGTGTGTGTGTGTGTTAACCACCAGGATGAGAAAACATGCATGCCAAAAGTGACTTTTGGTTGAGAATAAAAAATATTTAGCTCTTCTCACTCATACTGAATGGACCACAGATTTCACAACTTTTTCAGGCTATTCTTGGGACACAAGGTAGAATTTGCTCACTGTTTCAATACTAAGCACAAATAATGTGTGCAAATAGAGTGACATTTCCAATGTGACTAAGATATCTAAGAACCATGAAAAGGTAAATTTTATCACATGGTATAAAATGTGTTGATATATGGAGTGTGTTTGTGCATGCTAAGTTGCTTCAGCCGTGTCCAACTCTGTGCAACCCTATGGGCTGTAACCCACAAGGCTCCTCTGTCCAGGGATTCTCCAGACAAGAATACTGGAGGAGGCTGCCATGCCCTCCTTCAGGAGATCTTCCTGACCCAGAGATCGAACCAGCGTCTGCTACACTGAAGGTGGGATCTTTACTGCTGAGCCACCAGGGAAGCCTAATATAAGGAGTACAGGAAGGTAAAGAAAGATTCTTTACCCTAATGAATCACTTCGCCCAAAAGACAAGACCCATAACAATAATAGATGTATGAGCCTACCGAGCCTTAATATACCTTCCATCTCATTAATAAAAAGAAGGCAGGCATGACACAGTGTACTTCCCGTTCTGGAGAACATTTCCACACACACCCTCCAAATCCCAGCTCTCAATTCTTGGTAAAGAAAACTCCATCTACAATTGTAACAAGAGTAAAAACATGATGTAATCCTCCCTGCATCAACTTAACATTTTTTATCTGATAATACTGTGAGAGGAGCTCCTCCATGAAATGAAAATCTAGGTTATCCACCTCCCATCCCTAATACCTGTAATATAATGAGCTGCCACTGCAGAAAGAAGCAGCTCTGGTCCTATGGGAGAGATGTAAAGAAGAAAACATATCTTATCAAAAACTTTAAATGGAATTCTCTATCTATCTTTAATGTGAATCATCATCAGTCAGTTCAGTTCTGTTGCTCAGTCATGTCCGACTCTTTGTGACCCCATGGACTGCAGCACACTAGGCTTCCCTGTCCATCACCAGCTTCCGGAGCTTACTCAAACTCATGTCCATTGAGTCAGTAATGTCATCCAACCATCTTATCCTCTGTTGTCCCCGTCTCCTCCTGCCTTCAATCTTTCCCAGCATCAGTGTCTTTTAAATGAGTCAGTTCTTCTCATCAGGTGGCCAAAGTATTGGAGTTTCAGCTTCATCATCAGTCATTCCAATGAGTATTCAGAACTGATTTCCTTTAGGATGGACTGGTTGGATCTCTGTGCTGTCCAAGGGACTCTCAAGAGTTTTCTCCAACACCACAGTTCAAGAGCATCAGTTCTTCAGCACTCAGCTTTCTTTCCATGGACTATATAGTCCATGAGGTCGCAAAAAGTCAGACACAACTGAGTGAATTTCACTTTCAGTTTTCTTTATAGTCCAACTCTCACATCCATACATGACTACTGGAAAAACCAGAGCTTTGACTAGACGGACCTTTGTTGGCAAAGTAATGTCTCTGCTTTTTAAAATGCTGTCTAGGTTGGTCATAGCTTTTCTTCCAAGGAGCAAGCATCTTTTTAGTTTCATGGCTGTAGTCACCATCTGCGGTGATTTTGGAGCCCAAGAAATTAATGTAAATAGATGAATAAAGTGTGTACAAAGTGAGTAATTGATGGTAATAGACGATGTTAGTAACATAAATATGTGAAGCTTCCCTTATAAAAGAAATGCTAAAATCAAACATTGACTCATTAACTTTCTAATGTTACATATCCTTTCTGGTGAATAGATATTAATTATTGTATATAGGTGGGCTTCCCTGGTGGCTCAGACGGTAGAAAATCTACCAACAATACAGGAGACCTGGGTTCAGTCCCTGGGTTGGGAAGATCCCCTGGAGGAGGGCATGGCAACCCACTCCAGTATTCTTGCCTGGAGAATCCCCATGAACAGAGAAACCTAGGGGATTACAGTCAATGGGATCTCAAAGAGTTGGACATGACTGAGCGACTAAGCACAGCACATTGTACATACGTAGAAAAATGTAAATGTAGATAATAGTACAGTCAACTGCAATGTAGGTCAATAAAGGCTGTCTGAAGAGAAATCATAGTGCAATCAAATAGTTAAAGAAACTACTATATTAGATTATTATATTTAAAGGTCTCTTTTCATGGTATATAAAATACATCCTTTTTAATACTGATCTAATAATAGCAGTCTATTTTATGCCTAAATTTCTTTCTGGTCATGGATAATTTTCAGGCAGATTAGTTCTAGGTTACTGAGTTTTGTTGATAAAAAGGCAGTACATGTCATAAGCAGAAAGAACGTTGGTTACTTCTTCCTTGAAAATGGGAGGCATCCATTGATTTTAAAGTGTAATTCAGTGTGAATTATTTAGTGCCTGTAGTCATGCACTGTTAGCACTAGAAAAGCCCTTAGAGATTTTCTAGCTCACAAGTTTTCAAACTACATTCTTTGGTGCCCTGGGCTCCTCAGATGCACCAAGGACCTACCCATTCAGCTGCTCACCTTCACTTTGGCTCACCCAATTATTTTTTTTACTGTTTCATGTGATGGTATAACTTGTTAGCTTTCACTTGAAAAAAAAAGTATTCTGATACTCAAAATTGTGAGACAGTCAATGTACCACCTCATTTTACTGATAATAATTGTAGAAACCCATGATGTAAAGAAACTTCCCTGAGAAAAATAACATTTTAGAGGGACAGCCAGGCACCAGTGTCCTTTCTATTCACATGTGGCTCTTCCTCCATGTAATTTTTGGAAATAACTTCTGTTGAAAATGTTTATAGGGTTTGTTTGTTTTAGTTTTAAAGCCAATTAATAAATGAGTGATATTTCCAAGTTTAGGTCTTAATTCTATGTAAGACTGACTACTTGTTGCTTCAGAGACTAAGAAATACTTGACTATTTTTATAAATGTGATTAGTGAAGCAAGTTTAGGGAAAAAAATGACATGAAGAGAGAGAAAGGAGTATAAAGGGAGGAGAGAGAATGAAAGAAAAATGAAGGAAATGAGAGATGGATAAATAAAGGAGAAGAGAGAAAGAAAATTGTTTTGATCAACACAACTACATTTGGGGCTAATCCCCTGAAATCCATTTTTTATATCAAACCAAAAACATATAAAATTTACTTTTACTTAGTATCATATATTGATAGAAAATAAATATTTTATAATAACTTCTTTAAAATGAACTATGTCTATTTTACTTTTAAATTCTTTGTATTCTCTCCTGTGTGTGATGTCATTTAATAAACCGAACTATAAATTGTTCGAAAAGAAAAAATATGAAAAGCTAACAAAAGCTTAAAGAAATATACAATCTTGAGCATTTTCAAGAGAGAGTATATATATGAAGCAAAAGTAAAAGTTAGTTGAAATAAAATTATTCAAGAATTTCAAAGGTGGTGATATATATTTATGAATTAAGACCTCCAGTTCCTTTCAATAGGGGAGAGATGTTAACTTGCTGTGCAAATCAAATTAGCTGAATTTGTGCTTATAATTCTTTGCATATTACATTGATGTTATTTCTTTACTTGTTTGTCTCTCAGCTAAGGCTGCAAGCTCCTTAAGGGCAAGGATTTTTACCTCTTACTCATCTATTTTTCACAACTAGTAACTCTCATAGGCAACATGATAGATGTGATATTAATATTTATCAAGTGAGTGAATACATGAATGAATAAGTATGAATGCCTCTACACACCAAGCTTCTGGGTTACTTGCACTTTCTGATTATTCTCTAAAAACCTGCATTATTTCAAATGCTCTCACTTCACAGTAACTTGGTGACAAAAGTAAAATTATAAATCTAGAATTCTTCCTCACTGTTTTCCATACCATTTTAGTGGCATCCAAATACTATTGAAAACCAAGTTTACATTTATTCTAAATCATCTCTCATCACACAAGGGGTAGAAATTGTAACTCAAACAAGTATGATGATTTACACTCCATATCTTCACTTTCAGTTGAAAGACAAAACACATAGATACAAGGACCCAAGTACACATACATGAAAATAAGGTCTGTACTTCACCTTTTAAAGTTTTTGACAGATTAGTCATTTTTAGAGAAAGATAATAATAATAAATATTATTTGAGAAGCATGTACTATGCCAAACACTATATAAAGTATTTATATATAGTGCTTTTTCTTCACAACATTCTTATGTTTACAGTATTCTCACTTTAAGAGGTTCCACTATGATCCCCATTAACTTCTTGAGGAAACTGGTATTTAGAAATGGTAAGAAATAGTATATTGTTCTCACACTGAAAGCACCAGTTATATCAGACGCCATGTACTGTAATATAGTCTTGTCCTTTTTAAGATGTAATCTTAGCATATATCAAAAGATCTGATGCAGCATAGCAAAGAAGGAGTGAATGAAACTAGAATGACTGAAACTATTCGGAAAATCCTCATTTCAGAAACAGAAGGCCCCCAAACATTTGCTTTTTGCTTTCTGCTAACTACTAGACTTCAACTTTCTAATATCATAGAAAAGAATATTCATGTGCATTTAAAAAAATCTCCATTTGGCATTTTAACTGAAGCCCAGATAAAACTGGTGGTCTTCTTCCCACACATGCACCCTTTAGATAGAAGCCTTCTCTTTTTTAGTATGTAATCCAGTTTAGCTTCTCTCAAAACAGACGTCTCTTTTGTTAATTTACAAATTTAAAAGATCAGTGAAGTGTGAGAGCTAAATGGATATAAAAATACAAGAACATATGCAGAGGGTGTTGAAAAGAGTCAGACAATACAGTGTTTCTCAGCATGAGGGCTGCTCTGTCGCATTACTACTTGGGACATCTGTGCCTGCACCAAGCTGTCTCAGAGAAAGGCTTTGAGCCAAACCTCCCTGCAGACCTCATCCTCCACACACAGTCGTGGCAATGCTGCTATTCAGGAGCACCTGCCCACGAATACAATTTGCTCACTGATGCTGCAAAGAGCATCAGAATTATGCACTGTCTCCATCTAATAACACCTTTGCAGCCTCTCCACAGCAAGGGGCTCAGCGTGGCTCCTTCAGTCGTCTTGCCCTCTGTAGGGAATAAGAGCTATGATTTATCTTCCCCTCCCATATTAAATTGTATGACCAGGTAGCAATAGGGCAGTGCCAGCTGAATAAAACTGATGACAAAAGCAGACAGAAGAATCCCAGTGTCCTCCACGGTGTTTGAGAGTGAAAGATTTTATTTTGAAAGCAATAACTCAACCGGGCATGAGCCTAAGTGCCATGCCAGCACCATGGTGCTGCTCACTAAATCTCAAGCCAGGAGTGGCACGGAGCAGAAATCACTAGCTAACAGCCATCTTAGGGGGGAATCTGTCAGCAGCTGAGCCATGCCTCCCTGTCCCACTGCTGTACCATCGCCATCCTACCCTGTGTTTAGATTTGCACCTCTGCTTTAAGAAATAAGTGCCTTCAGTAAGAGTGTTGCATTCATCCATTTAAATATGCTCCTAAGTACAGCCAGTAGGATTGGCTTCCAGATGACTAAATTTGAGCTCATCAGGCAGGTACATAAACGACATATAAACGAGGCATGTTGTGAGAAACATTTTCATATTGCAGGGTGCCTGCTGCCTGTTTCTGACGGGAAGATGTAATAAAAGGTTGAATAACATCTTTGGGATTCATAAATTATGAACGCAGCCTTTGGTTGATGCCGTGGTATGTATGTTGCTTACTGCCTTTCAATTGCCCATGACTAATGCACTTATTGCCAGTGTCATTACCATCATCTTAATTTATAATAGACATTGAGATGGCTTTTCCCAAAGTGTATCCATTGGAAGACTAACACTGCATAACAGAGTTTTAGAGAGACACCCTACCAAGAAATGTTCCTGTGACTCTGTAGCAACAAGATATGCTCTGTTGCATTTTTCAAAATTATTCAATTAGGAGTTCCCCTTTCACAAAAGATCTTGAAGGATAAATGCCCCACTAGAATTGCTATTTGAGGGAAGAATGAAAACAAACAGTAGCAGAGATTATCACCATCCAAATGTTCATGACGACAGATGGGGGAGAAAGAATCACAACCTCTTGCTTGTTTGAGCATTACCTTTCCCCCTCAGATTAAGACATTGTACGTTGATCTCTGTGATAGTTTCATTATATCATATATCAGGCATGTAGCAAAAATAGCAAAGACTATGTCCCATTTCCAGCATTAGGGATATAGCAGATGCTCAGTAGGTAAATGCTTGTTGAATGAGTGAATGAATGAATGAATGAGTCTGCTTATGCCTCTTTATGAGTGTGGGTACCTGTGATAATGTGCTGTTTTCTAAAAGTCAGTAGGCAGTATTAAAACAGATGTTTCTAAGCCACCACAGTGGCTCTGCTCTCCTCTCTATAGCTTGTAAATAATGAAATCACATGTGTGTTTCAAAATGTCAGCCTCTGTTGCTGGCTGTGTTGTTGCCTTGGCAACATAGACTATGACATTATAAGCTACGGTCTCTGCCATGGCAGCCATTTGAGAGTGACACTGCAGTGCTTCACAATGAGATATTGTCATTATGGATCCCGAAACGACCCCTCATCTGAATCTTAACGTTCATGTGCCTCCAAGGACTAGGTTTTCCTTATGTCAATTCCTTAGGTCCTAATTCCTATTTAGGACCTAAAAATATTCAAGTTGCTAAATAATTTTTTATTCTCCTCTTTCATTTGCTTAACTATGCTCACAGTTCAGAAAACACTCTCAAGAGCACTGATGATCAGATTTGGGGACTTCACAGACTAAAAAAAATTAAATGTTAGAGAACATATGTTTTTCTGCTTTATTGCTAAATAAAGACAAAAATTTTTAAATAATCATCCAGTTTCCTAGTTTTAGTAAAGAATGGACATTTTGTCCTCCAAAAGTAGGAAGGACAATTTTAAAATAGGAGACATTCTTTAATTTGAAGAGTTCTATAAAATATCAATCACATGGTCTTTATTCATTCTATTAGACTATTAAACATTACATAAACTGTTCCACAAACACATATGTATTTGAAAACCTTTTCTCAAAGGTACAGTAGAAAAATAAAAGTGAACATAAATATGTGACACTCTTATTCTAGTCAAGGCCAATGGTCTTTACAGCCCAAATTCTATCCTGTCAGGGGCACCAAGGAACATGAAGCAAGGCTTAGCTTGTCATGCCAGGCTCCTGTGCATGTACTGAACTTCACAATCACATTTTTCACCCTCTTCGAGCTGCCAGCACACTTCTACACGCTTCCTCCCAGCATTCAACCTTACTTCCTCTATCTTGAGAAAACTGAGGCCATAAGTCTCCTGGTTCCATGTATCTGTTGTTGTTGTTGTTCAATCGCTCAGTCATGTCCAACTCTTTGGAACCCGATGGACTGCAGTATGCCAGCCTCCTCTGTCCACCATGGGATTTCCCAGGCAAGAATACTAGGGTACCCATTTCCTTCTCTAGGTGATCTTCCCAGACCAGGGATCTAACCCATGTCTCCTGCATTGGCAGGTAAATTCTTTACCACTGAGCTGCCAGGGAAGCCCTGATTCCTTATATACAAACTATCTAAATCCCTACCCATCTTCTGCAGGAGCTTAGGCCTCTTATTATTGTTGTTTGAATTTTCAGAATCTGCCTCTTCCTTGACACCTTCACTTTAGCCTTCACCTCCTCCTTACTCACTTCTCCCTAGTAAAGTACCAAATCTGGTTTGCTTTGATCCATGTTAATTATGCATGTAATTGTTGTGTTCCCCAAAAAGGTAGTTGACTTCATTGTATTTCTCACTGTAGGTCTCATGGACATTTAAGAAGACCTGAGACTCCTCATTCCTACTTTCAAAGTGTTAACAAATCAGATGAATGAAGCCTACACTGTGATCACCATCTTGATGTCTGGTCTTTGTGCCTGGCCATACAGTGATGGCCTGAATCTTGGAGAGTCACAGATAAATGACAGGTTTAGGACATCAGCCTCAATCAAACTCCTAACAGTTTACCCCCCTCAATGCCACTTCCTTGTAAATCCACCCTCTGCAATCTGGTTTCACCACCCACAGGACACCCCAACCACTCTGGCAGAATTCACCAGTGTCTTTCTAATTGTCAAATTCAATAACATGTGTCAATCTTGTAATATATTTCACACTTGAAAATCTTAAATTTTTAGAAGTAAAATGTAATGGTTTTTGCATCTCAAAACATTTTAGCTCTGATTTTATTATTCTTTGTTCTGGTACTTCTGACAATTTTCTGTTAGAAATCCTTTACTGAGTCTTTTCTTCCTTAGAAAACACTTTCTTAGGTTTGCTTTTACTTCTCTAAACCAGTTCCTCTCAGATTCCTTCACCAAATCCTTTAAGTGTTAACACTCTTAGGTTCTGATCTTGACCCTTTTCTAATTCTGTTACTCTACCATTCTATCATTCTACCATTACTTTTACCACTATTTGAAGGCCAACCTTCAAATCTACATAGCCACTTAAGTCTGTTCCTTGACTACCAGTTCCATATTTCTTTCTGCTTGCTCAAGCTCTCCACCTAAATAAATAAAAGCATCCCAAACTCTGCATATTCAAAATTAAATCAATCAATCAGTCCACCATGACAGCATGAGGAGCTCTTCTAATCTGTTCCACAATGAAACTGGGAAAAAGTAAATTTTAAATACAACCATATAAAGCCTCTTGACTCCTAGGCATATACCCCAAAGAAATAAAAACATATATCTACACAGAAACTTGTTGTTGTTGTTCAGTCACTAAGTTGTGTCTGACTCTTTGCAACCCCACTGACTGCAACACGCCGAGCTCCCCTGTCCTTCACTATCTCCTGGAGTTTGCTAAAATTCATGTCAATTGACTCAATGATGCCATCTAACAATCTCATCCTCTCCCACCCCCTTCTCCTTTTGCCTTCAATCTTTCCCAGCATCAGGGTCTTTTCCAATGAGTGGGCTCTTTGCATCAGGTGGCCAAAGTATTGGAGCTTCAGATTCAGCATCAGCCCTTCCAATGAATATTCAGGGTTGATTTCCTTTATTATTGACTGGTTTGATATCCTTGCAGTCCAAGGAACTCTCAAGAGTCTTCTCCAGCACCATAATTCAAAAGCATCAGTTCTTTGGCACTCAGCCTTCTTTATAGACCAACTCTCACATCAGTATATGACAACTCAAAAAACCATAGCTTTGACTAGATGGACTTTGTCAGTAAAATGATGTCTCTGGTTTTTAATATGCTGTCTAGGTTAGTCATAGCTTTCCTTTCAAGGAGCAAGCATCTTTTAATTTCATGGCTACAGTCACCATCATAGTGATTTTGGAGCCCAAGAAAATAAAATCTGTTACTTCTTCCACTTTTTCCCTTTCTACTTGTTATGAAGTGATGGGACTGGTGGCTAACTCTCTTCTTTCAGCCTCATCAAGAGGCTCTTTACATGTACACAAATGTTTATAGCCATTAATGTTTTTATTCATAATAGTCAAAGGTGGAAACCAACCAAATTTTTACCAAGGAACAAATGGATTACCAAATGTGGTATATCCATATAATGGACTATTATTTGGCCATAAAAAAGAATGAACTACTGATACATGCTAAAATGTGGGTGAACCTTGATAACAATATATTAAGTGAAAGAAACTACTCACAAAAGACCATGCAATATGTGGTTCTATTCATATGAAAGTCTAGATCTATTGAGATAGAAAGATTAGTTGTTGTTTTGGGTCATAAAGAAAACAAAAGTATATAAGGGAGTGATAGATACAATGTATGAAGGTTCTTTTTTTGATAAAATATTCTAAAATTGACTATGTTAATGTTTGCACATATCTCTGAAAATATTAAAAACCATAGATTTTACACTTAAAATATAGGAATTGTATGGTAGATGAATTATATATCAATAATTCTGTTTTAAAAAATGAATCAGTCATTTCCACTGAGGTCTGCTTGTTCTTTTTTCTTCAAGACTGTCTCTAAAGGCACTGAGTATCCTGGAAGTTATTCTAGACTCCTCCCCCTGTATCCAGTTCTTCACCAAGTCTTATCTAGTCTATTTTCTAAAATCTCTCTGACTTGTCTTGTTCACCCCATCCCACTATCATGCCCTCTATTCAGGATCTCATAAGTATAATTTCTCTTAATATGCATCCCCATCCTAAGAGTTATGTGTGAAGGGAATAGTGTTAGAATTGGTGGAGATGGTGGGGAGGGGAATTAATTGATAGATATACTTACCTATTCCAGTAGCTTCTTTCATTTTATTTAGTTGCTTTGCTTGAAATGTTTTAAATGAATAATAGTGTCCATGTTCTACTCTCATCTCTACATCTTTTGCTTTTTATTTTTTTATTTTACTTTACAATACTGTATTGGTTTTGCCATACATTGACATTTTTTGACATTTCTTTCTTTTTTGTATTCATGTTGCTTTTTTTCATGTTGATGCATTTTAAGCCAAATGGAAGAACAATAGAGATTGTCTAATAGAACTTAACATTTTTTATATTGGACCAAAGCATTTTCTTTCCTCCCTCTCATTAATCACTCCCAAGTTATCAAAATTCTTGTTTATTTTGCTTCTTCAGTAGTGCAAGAATTAGGAAAATATATTTCTCTACACATATATATGTATAATTATTAACATGGAGTGTGACATATAATTTCAATTACTTGTGAAAATTACAAATTATAGGACAGAGAAAATTCTGGGAATAAATAAAGTAATTTGGGGGCCTTGGCTTATAATTAATTTCAGTAAAGGGTATTATTGTGAAGAATTTTACTAATATAGGGTAATATTGCCTACGGAGAAGGAATTGTGTTTGATAATCAGATCTAATGGCAATGATTAATGTATTAAACTGTTAGAAAACAGCTATTTTGTCATGAAAATTATTATTGTCCACTTTTTGGAAGGAAAAATGTACAATATTGAGATTGAAAAAGATAATTTTTCAAAACTTATGGTAGCTCCATGAAGTTCTAACACCTACTCACTTAGTGGTTTTTAGAAACAATACTAGATTGAATTTACCATGTTTGAGGAATGGAGGCTTCCATTTTGCAAATATAGGAAGTATTTATTTTTTTTTCCTATTACCCAAGGATGACTTGCCATAAGAGAGACAGCTCATTCAAATTTGGCAGGAATGTTCTTGTCTGCAAATATGTGCACTCTTACTGTAGGTGAGCCATGTGGGTAGCCAGTGTAAAATCAAAGTTTTGCCTGGCCAAAATAGAAACAGAACAAAGGGATTTAGGTTATCTTTAAGAGTCTCTCAGAGCTAAGGTAACATGAAGCACTCCTTTCCACTATAGGGACAACTTGTCAAAGAGATAGAGTGCTTCAGTTCACAATCAAGACCCTTTGCCTGCATGGAGACTGGTTTTTGTTTCTTCTTTTCAGGACCCTTATCTTCTTACTATAGCAATGTATAGCATCTACTTATACATAAAACCACATGCACTTGAAGTTATGTTGCTTCAATCTGAAAATAACAACTGATTGTGATTAGTCTAGCACTGTGCTTCCTGTATCTGAATAGGCTGCAGTTCCCTTTGGCTACAAAGGCTGACAGGCAGATCTGGTGCCAAGAGACTTAGTATCGCCTGTTTCCTCAGCTCCCACCATTGTCAGGGCGCTTAGATTGTGCACGTGCTTTACTAGTTAAGCTTGCAGAGGACATAGTGTTTTTCTCTCAGTTCTGAAGATATTTCATTTTAGGACCTTGCTGTTTCTCTCTTCATGCAAGAAAATGCACTTTACTGTCTATTCCAATAAGTAACAGGCATAATTGGACTGCACTCTTACCAAGACTTAGACACATTATTCACTTTTCATAAAATAGAGAACACTCACTTATTTGTTTAAGTAACTATATTTCTGTATTTTCAAAGAAGATTTATCTCAAATTTTTTTAGAAAAAAACATTTTGATAAGGGCTTACCCAGGCATCTAATACCTGTGTATGATTTTTAATCAAATGTTCATCTTTATCTGTAATAGAACATTCTCAGTCTAACAAAGCTATGCCACTAGTTGTCAGAAAAGATCCGTCAATTATGCCCAGGATGAACACTTCATGCATTGACGGACAGTCCAAACACTGCCTGCTTGAGATGGGGGCTATTCCAAGAGAAAACACTCTCTAGTTCCTGCCCCTCAAAACAAAATTTAAGCTGACATTACAGGAGACAAGAAAGCTAGGCCAAAAAAAAGAAAAAAAATCAATGTTTTTCCAAGATGTGACTGAATATAACAAAAGGCAACAAATGAGCAAAATTGAAAGCATAAAATAGATTCAACCCAGTTAGAACTGATTTATCTTCAAAACAGAATCAGCAGCTGGAAGATAGATGTACCACTTTTATTGTATTCCTCTGGCATTAGGCAAGCCTACACAACCCAGGATGCCAATTTGCTAAAACGAATGGAAAGAATTTGCTCTTTTGTAGTGAAAGATCTGTATTATCAGTTTTGTGAGAAAATAAGGAATATAAACTGATCCACAATGTGTGTGTGTGTGTGTGTGTATGTGTGTGCGTGTGTTACAGTAGGATACTGGACCCAGATCTCCATGTGGATCTGTGGTCCTAGCATATGTCTTGAGACCCCTGCTGCCCTTTTAGTCTAACACCTAGACCACAGCTTCCCAAACTCAGTGTCCCATGGAACACTATTACACAAGAAAATTAAAAAAAGAAAAACATTAAAAATAATGTTCAGTGCTCAAATAAACTTGAGAAACTATTGAACAAAGGTAAGGAGACTTCCTTAAGATTTTCCAAAAGCATTAAGATGCTGCTATATATTATAAATATTAAAAACTGATTATGTTATGCTCTTCTAGACACTCTTAACTGTGAAATTCCCATTAATATCTATATAAAATAGATATTTTGGGAACTCTGACTTAAAGTAAATTCTGGACACTTAGGGCCCTTTACCCAAATCTCCCCTTTATCTAAGCCTTTGAGATTGTGCCACTCAGGAGACAAGAGGCATAGCATAACCATACTCAGTTGCCCACCCCTACCTCGAGGCTTTCCAAGACTACAAGGAAGAGCCAGTCCCTGACCTATCTTACAGTATGACACATAGTAGGAAACCCTTCATAAATAGAGCCAAAGACTATGACTCTCAAGTGAGAAAAGGGCTCCTCATATTGAATTTCTACCTCCCAAGTGTTGTGGTGTTGACCTTGACCCATTACTATCCCCCACCCCAATCTTCCATTTCTCTACTGGAAGAGAGTAGAGGTGGGACAGAGAGTTTGTCACATCCCATATGGTCCCTGGTGGCTCAGATGGAAAAGAACCCACCTGCAATGCAGGAGACCTGGGTTCAATCCCTGGGTCAGGAAGATCCCCTGGAGAAGGGAATGGCTACTCACTCCTGTATTCTCATCTGGAGAATCCTATGGAGAGAGAAGAATCCCATGGACAGAGGAGCCTGGCTACAGTCCATGGGGTCACAAAGAGCTGAACATGACTGAACAACTAAGCACGCATGCATACATATGATCATAAGACCATTCCTACCAATGTATTCATTCATAGGTACTGAGACAGCTCTCTGGATGGTCTATTCAAACATAGCACAAGGTAAACGTGGAAATTTATGGACAGTTTTTAATGATATTTTAATATTTATAGGGGCCCAAAACTAAGGCATGGAGAACTCTGTGAAATGAGTATGGTCTAGCTGAAACATAGACAAATGTCACACTGGTATCAGGAATCATCTGATGCCTCACTTACAAAGAGTGCCCGCTGGCATGCAGTGTTCAAACTTTCTGTAGATTGGCAGAAAAAATAATTATTGTGACTCTGCTGTGCAAGATGTGCATAGAAGCTAGGGTCCTGGTCACATAGGTCTTCAATTTCAATAAAATCTCCTAAGGAGATAAAAGAGGGCAGCAACTGAACACTAAATTTTATTCTTTATTCAGCTTGGTGGGTCACAAGAAATGCTTCTTTCTGGATAATTTTTTTTTAATAATAAGATCTATAGTCTGAAGCAAACTTGAAGAGTAAGAAGCACACCCATTATGGAATCAAAGAGATCAAATATTGGGTACTAGGTCTGCTACTTCCTAACTACCCTGAATAGGTTTGTTAATCTTTCTCAACTTCAGTTTGCTCTTCTATGACATTAGGATAAAAATATCTAACTCAAGTGATTAATCTTATAATGTTCCTGGCTAATAAGATATCCTATAAATTAGGTGTCTCCTAGGCTAAAATGAAAACAAATTAAATAAGCAAACACCAAAAGCAGAATAGCATAAAAAGAGCTATCAATCTTGTGTCTACAATGGTTGTTACTGTATAATAAAATTCTTTTACATAATCTGACCGTAGGTCATATCATAACTTCTGTTTGACAAAGAATAGCATTTTTATGATTTGAAATGAGTCATGTCTCTTACAGTCAGATTTAGCCTTGACAAGAGTGAAACTAATCTCTCCAACTGGTAGACAGAAGCCTCACTCAGCCTACCTTCAGGGAGTTTTTGTAAGACAAAGAATTCACCATCTGGGAAATAAAGTTTGAATTTATTTAGGTTGGATTTTAAAGCTAGTCTTGAAAACAAAGTCCTGTACTGACTGTCAAATAAGAAACTGATGTAGAATTGGATTGAAATGATAGAACTGAACATCCAATAGTAGTTTAAATGCCTATGTTAATTGTTCTTTGAATACCTTCACTTACAATTTTAGGTCAGAAGTCTCCTTAAGCTTGTTCTGGCTTAGACAGTATGGCCAGAGGTCATTAATCTGGCATGCACAACACTTAGCTTTCATGAAATGCAATGCTGGAGACCTACATGTTAAACATGAAATACAACCAGGCTTTTCCAAAATAGATGCATTTCCCTGGGAACACTTAAAGAGAACTGGAATGCACATTGGGGGTATCCTATATCAAATAAGTGTTTGTTAGAAAACATATTAGTTGCAAAGTATGACATTAGAGTATGTGTCAGGGTACTTCGGTATATCAGTCAGTTTGGGTAGAGAAATAAGCATCACTTATTTATAGTGTACTTATAGATACACTTATAGATACACTATAAGTATCACTGGAATAAGAAAATTAATATAGGAATTAGGTTTACACAAATGTGGTAGACTAGAGGACTGGGAAACAGTCACTGATGACTTCAGTCTTAAACACTAGAGAAGGTGGAGAAGCTGGAGCTCACACAGGAGTCTGAGAAACCATTGCTTGTGGTCCCCATGACCCAGAAGAGGCAGCCACAGAGATACTTGTAGAAAGCTACCATGCCTCACCAACGTGCTTTTTGAGAATATGTCTCCCCTTTACTTTTGCCTTCCAAATCTGTTTCCCTCATTCGCAACCTCTAAGCTAGAATCATTGGATGGCATCACAGACTCAATGGACGTGAGTTTGAGAAAGCTCTAGGAGTTCCTAAAGGACAGGGAAGCCTGGCATGCTGCAGTCCATGGGGTTGCAAAGAGTCAGACACAACTGAGTGACTGAACTGAACTGAAGCTAGAACCACACAGGGAAAGGGCTTGCAGAGATGTAATTCCCAGCCTTGGAAAGAATAAGGATGGCGCTGAGTTGATAAGAGACGATCCAGCTCACCTGGTTACATTTTGTGCTGAGATGTCAAGAAAAAAAAAAAAAAAGAAGAAGAAGAAATCAAGCATTTATTGAGTAAGTTTCATGTCATGGGCATTAGGCGGTTTACAGCTATTATCTCATTTACTCTCAGAACATAGATTGTTGCTTTGGTAACTTCATATTTTATTACTATTAATGTTTTATTTTCACTAACAAGCAAAATTATAATGAAATTGGTATAGTTCTCTCTCAGTACTTCAATATTTTATTTATACACATGTTAACTTTTTAAAGTGACTACATTTTTCAATAAATTGTTAAGAATATCAATATTTGTGCAAATACTAGCATATAATTAATAGTATTTGGGGTGAAGAAGAAATATAGGGGCTATATAATCAATCATAGTGTAGACTTTATAGAGATAAAATGGTATATAAGGCAACTTCATTTTAAAGGTGAAATAAATGTCTCCTGAGTCATTTAATTCATCGATGATGAAGTAGATGGAACCTTGGTTTGGGTCTGAACACAACTGTTTCTACCATAACATATCTCATTAAGGGGATGAAAATTTGACATTGCTTTGAGCAAAACACAAAATTTTAAATACTAATAAAAGACCTCAATATGTATTTTGTGGCCTACCTACATCAGAATAACTAGGAGAATTTACAGTTTAAATTAGTTATTTGGGTGATTCTTGTTTTGCTCTATAACTTGAGAATCAGTGACTTAGATATTTCCTCAGTCATCAATATAGAATCAGTTAGGAGAAAAAGGCAATTGTACTGCAACTATTATAGCAGGATATATTAAAGAATTAGGAAAAGGTTCTGTAAAATATAAAAATTAGAGGCAATTCAAATCCTTATTCTCAGTATTGTTGCTTTACATAATTTCCTTCCTGGAATAAAAAAAAAAAGTTCTGATTATTTCCAAATAAAAAGGAATCTCAAATAAAAAAGAATAAATGTTTACTTCTTTCCAGGAAAAATCAGTACAGTTATCTAAGGGCATAACAGTTTCAAATGTGTTTAAGGTTGTCTGCGATGTGATTATTTTCATGGCCAACTAACTGTTACATGTTTAGACATCAGCTATATACTTCAGTTAAATGGCAATGCACTTGAATCCATTTTGGTTTCCTACCCAGTGACCTAGTACACTGAGGCCTCCAGTGACTGGCAGATAGTACAGTCCTTCACAGTACTTGCAGTGATCATTCAAGAACTCAGTACATCTTGTTCTTCTGATTCTAATTACTAAACAGAATATGATGACCTTAATTAGAGAGACATCTCATTTTGATGGTAAGATCTTTGCCAGATTGACGCTTTTGTTCTAAATGCATGCAAGAACACAGAGAAAATTTTATTAGGAGAATAACCATAAAACCTCAAACGTATTCTGTAGAAGATATTATGTAAGGGTATCCTTACATATGTAAGGAGGAAATTCCTAATCATACAGTTCTCTGTGGAGCTAAGCAATTGTGCTGCTGATTTTCTTGTTTGGTAACCATGACATTTTGAAAAACAAGTTTAGTCCCAGGATGTCTGCACAAAGTGAAAATACAAAATATTTAGTTACAATAACCTGAGGAGAATATCATTTGCTTTTTGGCCAGTTACCTGAACTTTATAATTGAGAGACCCGGGTTTGATCCATGGGTCGGGAAGATCCTCTGGAGAAGGAAATGGCCACCCACTCCAGTATTCTTGCCTGGAGAATCCCATGGACAGAGGAACTTGGCAGGATATAGTCCATGGGGTCACAAAGAGTCACACATGACTGTGCTACTAACACACACACACACACATATAATTGAGAACTATAATGAAAATTCCTTATTTCAAGGCTTCATGAAGAAAATATAAGCTAAAAGAAAATTCCTACAGTTACAGAAATTTCAAATTGGAAAATAATGGTTCATCAAAGATGTTAGTATGCCTAACTCCAGAAGCCCCATCTCTGACTCATCTGTCCCCAGTTGTCTGGAATAGGTTTCCAACACCTAGGAACCATAAAAAACCAGAACTAGGTTGTAGGGAAAGTCCTGTTAGTGGTGATTTGCTTTACATTCATCGTCATTGTGTTCCCTCAGTTCCCATAGAATCTGCATTTTTAATCATTTAATCTGAGTTTCAGATTATGTACTCCTACACCTTTTTGTCTCTTGGTTTTCTATACCCATGTCACCTGCCTTTTGATATTCTTCATTTTTCTTGCCACTCTGGACACATGCTTCAGACTCAGACAACTGACAGTCTGTTCTACCTGGAGTCCCTCATGGTTTCTCTAAACCTCTCGATTGCCTTACCTATTACAGTCATGTGGACATTTACACCCATCCTAATAGACTTTGGACTCCTAATTCCTTGACTGAAGGATCAACTATTGTGAGAAGATTAGTTAACCAGTTTTAAGACCTCTATTTTCGCTTGTCTCATGTGAGCATTTTCCTTTCTCTTAAGGTAGCTTTGAGAATTCAGTGAGATGACATGTGAAAAGCACCCAGCATCTATACATGTATAGTACCTCTTGCTTAGTAAAATACTTAAGCACTGAAGCTATTTTTTCCTCATTTTTTTTACTCCTATAGTGCTTTGAAAAGCTTATGTAAATTTTGGAAAATTTTCTGTTTCATATAATATTTTATCAGCTCTTCCTAAAATGAATCCAGCATTAAATGAAAAATTTAAATCTCCAGGGTAAGAATTCTACGCTTTCTTCATTTGAAAGCCTCATTGCCTATCACCAGGTTGGGTATGATTGTAGGTGTACAATTAATAATTACTGAAGTGAATTAAGTGAAAGGGGAGTTGAAAGGGTTTCAATGGCAGTTGCCAGGGTGACTATTCCATGTTATTCCTGATAGAATGTCAACCATGAATTAATGATTCAGAACACCAGGTGGTCAGCCACAAGCTTCCTGAAAAGGGAAAGGAGTGGGAGGAGAAAAGGATTTTAGCAGGAAAGCTTTAAGTTTCACCACAGAGAATTAAAAATCCTCCTCTCTCCCTTCCCAAAAGAGGCAGCTGGTGTCACAGCTTCATTCCAACTGTTAGGGAGGTTGGCAGCAATGCTTTGGGTTGGGAGGTGGCTTGTTACTGGATTCCATCTCACTCCCACATTGCTTCCAGGTTCTGATGATCTCAAAGATTCACTTACACTCATATTGACCTTGATATGCAAAATTTTTGTACATCTCCAGTTCTTTCAAAAATCAAAGTGAATGAAAAGCCCGGTAAGAATACAGTAACTTAGAAGAAACATTTTAAATGTATCAAGAGTCCCCTTTATTTTGTTGCTCTACTTTTTTTTTGTGAGTCCTAAGGGTCATATGAGAGCAGAGAGACCAAATTGGTTTAAGAACCTTGTAAAGCTTTATTGAACTCACGCTTGCCTTGAGAATAAGAACAAAGCCGTGGCTCCCTCAAGTCTAACTCCAAAGAATACATGCTTTGAGCAAAGCTTATTTAAACATGCGTGTGTGTGCACACACACACTCACACACAAACACACATACACTTTTTTCATTGAAAAAGTGAAGACTATTTTTATGTATAAGCATCACCTCTCATCATCACAGCCACCCATGGTCCAAGAAGATGAACTTAAAGAGACTGCCAGGGAAACTGTTATATCCAATTTAACTTTGCAGATATTATTTTAGCTTTTGGAGTGCTACTGGTATCTTATGATGTATAGCATCTGTCCATAAACCTGAACATATTTTCACATAGATTATACTCAACTTCACATATCAGTTTATATCCTCTTCTATATCTAGCAGAAGTAAATCAGACAAACAAAATGATCCACAAATCTTATCCATTAACCTGATATAAGGAGAAAATAAAATGGGATCCTGTTACAGGAGAATGTACAATTATCTCAAGTTGGTTCTATTTAATAATTGAGAACTTACAGGATGGAGAAAAAATATGCTGACATATATTTGAATCCAGACCCCTATCACCTAAGTGGAAGGTCCAAAGGGCCTTTATGGATCTAAAATCGAAATAGTACCTGCATCCATGTAGCTGCTCCTTGTCTAGTGGGAAAGAGGCACTAATTATGTCATTGAAAAGAAATAAAAGCATTAAATATTTTCATAAGTCTGTGAAGGAATAAAATTGATGTTCTGACATAATGATGATGGGAAACATTTCAAGTAGGATGGTCAGGCATATCCTCTCTGAGAAGATGACATCAAGTTGAGACCTGAAGTTTTCAGTCATGAGAAAGGCAGTGTGACATGGAAGAGAAAATTGACCCCTGGGTTGAAATACAGAGTGAAGTCGATTTTACTGCCTAAACATTTCTGAAGTCTGTGCTTTGCTTTCCATCCTCACAAACCTGACTTCCTTTCTAGACCACGGTTGTCTTTTGCCTAAATTATGCAAACATCTCTAAAATGGCATCTCTGCTTCTGGATTTCTCCTCATCTCATCCATCCTCCACATTGTAGCCAAAATTATTCTTTTGGAACAGATTGGATCATGTCACTCCCCTGCTCAAAACTTTAAGAGCATACCTTCATTCTTGGAACTAAAGCCAAATTCCACTCTGGGTTTCTAAGGCTCTGCAGGACTTCGCGCCAGTATTTTTCACTCACCTAGCCCTTTTCCACTAACTGCCTCCTGTTCTAGACTTCCACCATATTGAATTTCCTTTAGTTATTCACACATACTCTTCTCTTTCACCTTGTAGTCTTTGTCAAGGCTGTATCTTCTGCCTGAAACAGTCCTCCATCCATCCTGCCCCTCTTTTATTTGATTAAATCATATACATGATTTCACTGGGGGAGCCTTCCTTGAATCCTCCAAGTTTGGTAGGTACTGTGTGTGTGTGTCTGTGTGTCTGTGTGTGTGTGTGTCTGTGTGCGCGTGCTAAGTCGCTTCAGTCATGCTTGATTCTTTGCGAGCCTGTGGACCATAGCCCACCAGGTTCCTCTGTCCTCGGGATTCTCCAGGCAACAATTCTGAGTGGGCTGTCATTTTCTTCTCCAGGGGAATCTTCCTAACCCAGGGATCAAATCTGCATCTCTTATTTCTCTTGCATTGACAGGCGAGTTCTTTACCACTAGCGCCACCTGGGAATGGGTACTATTCTTAGGTAATCTTATAGCACTCTTCTTCCCCCTCTTACTCACTACTCTGTATTATAATTTCTTGTTCACTCTCCAGATCTCTAGACTGTACATTCCACAAGCAGGGACTTTTCTTTCTTTGCTCTATCTTGAAGCTTTAGAACAGGTTGTATCATATAATGAGGGCTTAATGAAGACATATTGAATCAATAAATACATGAATGAATACATGCTTAAATGAATCAATAAATAAACCAAAACTATTTATGAGTGGGTGATGAAAAATGTGGATGGTTTTTGCTTCATTTTGAAATTCTTCATATTCTAAATTTACTACAGAGAACTTGTATTACTATTCCACTAGGGAAAGAATATTGGTTTTTAGATGGCTCATCAAGTGCTGTGAAGATGTCTAAGACTTCTCAGATTATCCTGGGACTTTAGGCTGATCTAAGTCTAGGAGCAGGCACCAAATTCAAGCACCAGAGAATGTGCAGTATCTGGTGTGTGTTTTCAGTGCTGAAACAGCTTAGACTGAGATGGGAGAGTCCAAGAGGAAGGTCGCCTTTAGGGAAAAACTTAACCCAAAGCCAGGACAGGCCATCCAACTGAGTCAACCAGACAGACTTCTAGAAATCCATAGACAGAAACCTGATATGAAGGGGTAAAGTGAGAGAAGAAACCTGGAAAACATTTCTGAAGCAAAGAAAATATCACGGCAATTCTCTTTTTATGGGGAATATACATCTTCAGTGTGAGTAGAGAGAAAATTTTTAATGCTATTGACAGCAGGAGGATCATTTTATGGCTCAAATACCACTAGAATGGTTGTCAGGAAATCAGTATTTTAAGCTACCTGCTTTTTTGTGACCCAAAGAGAAACTTTTCGTCTGGATCTTTGGTTTCCTCCCTTGTAAAGCTAAAGGATTAGGTTAGCTGATCTATTCAGGTTTGGGTTTTTTTTTTTTTCCTCTTTTTCAGTTATAACATTCTGTGTTCTCTCATTCTGGGCTGAATTCCCAAGACGTTCAACAAAATAAATTTGTTTTGAAGAGATAGAGGAGGGAAGTGATTCACCTGTATTTATTCTAAAGCACAGGGTGAATTTTCTGTCAGATAACACCTTGACACATGCTGGATAGTTTCTGAATAAACCTGCTCTATGTGTGATGAAACATACCAAATTAAAATTGACTCTAGTTTAATCTAAAAGCCGAAGGCATCTGACACATTTCCACCCATAGGAAATATTAGAAGGATTTCATTTAGCGCTAATGCTTGGTGCTAGAAACACTTGAAAGTCAAACATAAGTCATTTATTTTATGACTCATTTCTAACAACTTGGAGAAAAAAACTTGTTTAGAAACTGTGTCAGTGCTATGAAAAGAGGCAAAGTAATGTAGAAGAATATTGAAATTCTCTCTATAGAGCATTAGAGAAAACCACATCTGAAAGTATATTCTGCATATATGCTACATTAGCTCTTTACTTCCAAACTCCATTTGTTCCTGAAACAAGCCCATTATGAGGTTCCCCTAGCTCCATCTTGGTTGGAGACAGGAGAGCTTAGATTGTCTCGGTCTGATGCTGATGACCTGGAGACTCCTGCTGCAGCATCTGGCATTTTAAAATCTGCTTTAACTAGAGTTGACAATATTCAGGTCCCCCTCCCTGGAATTCCCTGACTGATATCCCTACCCTGGGATTCTTTCTTGACTGCAATTTTCAGGAACACAAAGACAGATCATGCACAGATTACATTCAGGGCTGGTAGGAGTTCTCCCTATAGGGTAGCAAGAACAGTGACGTTACATGGTATCCAGGGCATGCAAGACTGAGAGCTACAGCCACCATCATGAGCACCAGAACATAACCAGGCATTGTCCAAAACAGCTACTCTTTTTCCTCCTCTTATTTCTTTTTTCTGTAAACTTTAACAAAAAGAGATGATATAATTATGCTAGGTTGTTGCCACCTAACTTGAGTCTCAGAGGCACCTGATCTCTTTTATGTTTGGTCAGGAAGATACTTTTCAGATAATGTACCAAAATCTGGCCTAAGAGGCAAGATTGGTTTCAACTGACCTATAGGCCCAATCATAGCATGTGAGCCAAAAGAGAATTTTGGGATCTCTTACTTCAAAATGGAGCAATGTAAATAAGCAGATACTTTGGGGTAGATTAGCTTTCTGACTGATTAGATTGCAGATGAATAGGAAGTTCATCAAAGTACCACGAAGATGCTAAGGATCTCTGCACACTCACCCATCTGCTGCAGGAGCCACTTGTAGCAGATGTAGATCCTCAGGGAACGTGAAAGGCTTGCATGCTGACTCCACTCTGATATATTTAGAAAGACTCTGTAAGATCAGGTCAATTATCTCTGTTCTGCAAAGAAGTCTCACTGAGGATAAGCAACTGTGAAATTATGCCCATATGTTTTAAAAAATGCTTTACTCTGTAGGAAATTATAGGAAATCGATATAATCTCATTTAAATCTAAACTATAAGAAAAAATATATACATTTCACTCTTTGCCAGTGAAATATGGAAGCCTTTTAACTAGAGGCATATCCAAGTCTTCCTAAATTCACTATCTTAAAAAGTGAACTGTCAGCTCCACAAAGTTGAGCCAGGCCTCCCACTAAAACCACTCATTCCCATGGTAAACCTGTCATGTGAGTTAAGGTGGAAGTGCTGGAGACCCAGAGAGAAAAGATGTCAGTAATCTGTATATCACTTCTATGTTTTGTGATTATTTGTATATTTAATTTTTTGTTTTGTATTGTGTTTCCTATTTACTAAAAATGTTTTAATCTTCTTTTCTACTTTCTGTTACATTTATCAAGGTTTGTGTTTCTTCCTTTTGCCCTAACAACATTTGGAAAGTTACCCATATTATTTCTATTATTTTAGTGATGATCCTTAAGACTTCCCTGGTGGCTCAGACATTGCAGGAGACCCGGGTTCAATCCCTGGGTCAGGAAGATCTCCTGGAGAAGGAAATGGCAACCCACTCCAGTATCCTTGCCTGGAAAATCCCATGGATGGGGAAGCCTAGTGGGCTACAAGTCCAAGGGGTCGCAAAGAGTAGGACATGACTGAGTGACTTCACTTCACTTCACTTCACTTCAGTGATGATCCTTAGAATTTTAACACATAAACTTCACCTAACCATGTCTGAATTTTATCAACAATTCTACCTTCCTCCTTTAAAAGGGAGATTAAAATGCTGTAAATATGTAAATATGATCACTCCTTCTGTCTTAAAAACTATTATTATTTTGTTTATAAATTTCTAAATATTACTTATTTTTTATGCAATTTGAATTTACTCATATCTTTCTCAATTACTTTCTTTATAATTGCTTTTCACATCCAACTTCTTCATTCTTGGCTCATTATTTCTTCCTGAAATGTATCTTGTTTAGTATCTCTTTCACTAAGTGCATGCTAGTAGTAAAATCTCTCATAGTGTATCTGAAAATATCTTTAGTTTACACTCATTCTTGAGTAACAGTTCAAGATCCCATAGAGTTCTATAGTAATCACTATTTTGGTTCCACAGTTTAAAAATATTCCATTATCTTCACACCTCTGTGTTGCGTTAAGTCTGTTAGGAGGTCTAATTATCATTCTTTATTGATATTGTTTTCCTCTATTTCCTTTGATTTTATCCTCTCTGTCTATACCATAATGTGTCTACATATATACACAGCTTTGTTTTTATAACTAGAGAGACAGGAGGTCTGTCTGAATAAAATGTAATACTGGGGATTAATTTCCTTTAATTCACATCAATGTTCCTTCTCAATGATTTCACTAGGTCTACCTTTAACTACTTCTACTCGTTTCTTATACAGTGCAGGGTCTATACTCTAGCTATGGTGATAATTTAAAATACAAAATCTGATTATATCATTTTCCTGCTTAAAATTATTAAAAACTTTCCTACATTCCTAGAATAAAGCCCAAAATCCTAAACAAGATCTAAAAGGCCCTCCCTGAGAAACACAAGCTGGAATCAAGATTGGCAGGAGAAATATCAATAACCTCAGATGTGCAGATGACACCACCCTATGGCAAAAGGTGAAGAGGAACTAAAAAGCCTCTTGATGAAAGTGAAAGAGGAGAGTGAAAAAGTTGGCTTAAAGCTCAACATTCAGAAAACGAAGATCATGGCATCTGGTCCCATCACTTCATGGGAAATAGATGGGGAAACAGTGGAAACAGTGTCAGACTTTATTTTGGGGGGCTCCAAAATCACTGCAGATGGTGATTGCAGCCATGAAATTAAAAGATGCTTACTCCTTGGAAGAAAAGTTATGATCAACCTAGATAGCATATTCAAAAGCAGAGATATTACTTTGCCGACTAAGGTCCGACTAGTCAAGGATATGGTTTTTCCAGTGGTCATGTATGGATGTGAGAGTTAGGCTATGAAGAAGGCTGAGCACTGAAGAATTGATGCTTTTGAACTGTGGTGTTGGAGAAGACTCTTGAGAGTCCCTTGGACTGCAAGGAGATCCAACCAGTCCATTCTGAAGGAGATCAGCCCTGGGATTTCTTTGGAAGGAATGATGCTAAAGCTGAAACTCCAGTACTTTGGCCACCTCATGTGAAGAGTTGACTCATTGGAAAAGACTCTGATGCTGGGAGGGATTGGGGGCAGGAGGAGAAGGGGACAACAGGATGAGATGGCTGGATGGCATCACTGACTCAATGGATGTGAGTCTAAGTGAACTCCGGGAGTTGGTGGTGGACAGGGAGGCCTGGCGTGCTGTGATTCATGGGGTCACAAAGAGTCAGACATGACTGAGTGACTGAACTGAACTGAAGGGACATCTGCAGACATCCTGGATCTTTTTCTCATTTGCTTCCTGACTTTCAGACACATTAATTTCCTCTCTGTTTTTCCACAGTTTTGTTCAGTTAACTTCCAGTCATTCTTGAGATCTTATTTTAGTATTACTCCTCAGATGAAGACTTCTCTGACCCCTTGGAATATATCAGGTCTTTCTAAGACATGCTCTTATGACCATCTCCCTTATTTCAAAGAGCAATGGGACTCTAAATATATGACCATATGACTGTCTGTCTTATCTGTTTGAGGGCAGGAATCTCTTTCTTTTGTTCAACATTGTTACCGTAACACACAGCATAATTCCTGCCACACAGAGGTTATTTTTAAAGGCTAATAATAAAGCAATACTTTTTAACTACCAGTATGTTTTTATTTGTTTATCCTACCTGCGTGGAAGGTATCTATTGCCTACTAACCTAAAAAAATTGCTTATTAAGACTTAGCAGACCTAGTATATCATTTCTACCAACCTTTACATCTTGCTAAACTGGAAAATTGTATCACATGGAATTATGTGGGTTTTTTTTTTTTAGTTACATTTTTAATGTAGCTAATCATCACTTGTCATCCTAAAAAGAGGTGAAGTTCAAGAACATGACATTTTGTTTTGAAAAATACCTTGGAAATAGATAGTGGTTGAATTTTTTTTTGTCAAAAAGTCATATAATTAAAAGTTAACCATTCACATATAAATGAAGGTAAGTATGCTTCAGAAAGGGAAAATAAGAAACAACCCTACTGTTGGGAATCATGAGCTCATCTAAGCAAGAAGCTGCCATCTGGAGAAACGATTTTCACACTCTGATGGCAGAAGTGGCCTTATATCACCAAGTGTGACATGCCTTCTTCACTTCTTTTCTAATTAAATTAAATTTTCTTTGAAGGAGGTTTTTGTTAAAGATATAATTGTGCTGATATAATCCAAGTAAAATATAGCCTGACAGATGGAAGAAGAAGGGATGGTAGTTTTAATACTACCCTTACAAATAAAGTATTACCAGCCAAAGACTTGGTTTACATTAGTCCTTATTTACATGCTGATTTTTTCTCTTAGTTTACACTTCTATAAAAATTATAATTTGAAATCTCTAATTTGCAAATTTAAAAACAGAAAGAAAGGAATAGCAATCTTTAGTTTTCCACCGAACAAATCTTAGTAATTCCCCATTCCCACCAACCATGCTGTACAACATGGGAAATAAAACTGATTTCTTTGTGTCTTCCTTTTCCTTTTTTTTAATGAATTTTGCTGGTGACATGACCAACAACTTGTGCTGCTCTTGTCAAATCAGCACAGCAAATATCCACAGTAGCCATGATAGAATAACTAAGTTAAGTTTGTCCAATGTAACAATTTCAAAGGACTTTCAGAGTTGGATGTGTGTGTGTGCATAAAATATATGTAAATACTGAATATACACATTATATGTATACATGCCCATTTATATGTGTACAATATAATATACATGTATACAAATGCACATAGTGTATATATGTGAGATATACACAGTATGCATATGTGTACATATACATATATTTGATATTTGTCTCAAAGTATCTTTTTAAAATAATGTTTGTGTCAGGATTTGTATTCAGCTGCCATATTAGAAATTCAGAAGAACAGTGATATATACGTGATAGAAGTTCGTTTTCTCTTGTGTAGAAGAAATTCAGAGGTGAATGGTCTGAGGCTGTATGGGAACTCCACAGTCACCAGGGCCCCCTATTTTACCTGCTCTGGCAACCTTAGCTTGTATTTCCATTTATAATTTTCCTCATTGACCTAGATTTCTGCTTGATCTCGCAACCCAGTTACAGACCAGGAGCAAGAGAAAGAGGTAGGGCAATGTAAGCTGCCTATAAGTCCCACCCAAAGATTTTCCTTTAATTCTCCTGTGTGCTAGGATGCTGGCAAATGCCCTTTGTCAGCAGGGAACTTTCCCCAGAGTTCTATCAGGAAGGAGAAAACCAAGTAGGCCTCTAGCAATCTCTGCCACAATGTGCAATACTCAACTCTTCTCTAGAATCTGGGAGAGAATGTGCTCATATGGCAACTGATTTAGTCTTCTAAACCAACTTAATTCCATAAATGGTCTAGAAGACAAGCTTCTAGGGAAAATTGGTCCAGCCTTATTTTAAAAAAAAAGGTTTTCTCCTGAACCAGAGTACTACCTATTTTATTCACTCAGTGTGGTCTCTGTGTCTAAATGGGTTCTTTAGGTTAATAAAAACATATTTTAAATCTTTTGAAAAATGCAATTCAAATGCTAAATTTGTTTTTAATATAAATATTTTTATTTTTTATTTTAAATATGAATTTATTTATTTTAATTGGAGGTTAATTACTTTACAATATTGTATTGGTTTTGCCATACATCAACATGTATCCGCCACAAGTATACATGTGTTCCCCATCCTGAACCCCTCTCCCTCCTCCCTCCCCGTACTTTTCTTATAATTTCATTTTTTTCATTTCAGTAAAAATAAAGAATGTCAGCTCAGTTTACACCAAATCAATAGGTCATGTTAATTAAATCGTTTGAAACTCATTTTCGAGAGGCCGGTAAGAACCTGAAAACGTCTTGAAGTTGAAGATTCTTCAGTCACTATGTCAAGCGACACAGATATTTCTCTTTCTTCATATGATGAAGATCAGGGATCTAAACTTGTCCAAAAACCTAGAGAGGCACCATTTGTCCTGATTGGAATGGCAGGTTTTGCAGCAATTGTTGCATATGGATTATAAAGATTGAAGAGCAGGGGAAATACTAAAATGTCTGTTCACCTGATCCACATGCGTGTGGCAGCCCAAGGCTTTGTTGTGGGAGCAATGACCCTTGGTATGGGCTGTTCCCTGTATCAAGAATTCTGGGGAAAACCTAAACCTTAGAAGAGGAGATGCTCTCTTGGTCTTGTTGGTGATGCTTGCTTTAGTTAGACATCTCATATTAAGGTTATATGTTTATGCTGAAAATAAATTGTTTGGGTCAGACAAGAACATGGTAATTTGAATACTGGCTTCCTTTCTTGCAGGCTTGATTTGCCTGGTGACCAAGTTACTGGTGACTAGTTCACTAGCTAGGTCATTCAGGGAAGTCAGAGCAGCACAAAAGAAACATGTCACTTTTAAGTACACTTGATAGTGGTACCTGTCCACCTTCTTAAACTCTTCTGTTGAAATTAGTTCTAAAGAAGACAACATGCCAATCCTGAAAATGCTCCCAGTTGCTGCAGAATATCATATGCTTTTGATGTAATGTAGGAATCCTATTTACCCCAGTTAATTTAACTTTCTGACGGCCTTGTGGACTGAGTACTGTGTCAAGGGCTGGTTGGCTCTTGAGGAACCCTTTCAGAACAGTGCATGGAATACAACATTATAAACCTCCCTGCAAGTCTGTGCGTGTTTTTAAACCATACCTAAAAAGCTGGTAACAGAGCCACTTTGAAGTAGTATTTATTTTAGAATCATAGTTATAAACATGAGAGTAACTTAACTCGTAGATCCCTTTGTAATTGCAGAATTATATTTTGCTGCTGTTATATTAGAATAATTTTAAATTATTTTGAAACATGTATTTTAAATGCTAATGCAAAGGTGAATGAAAAACACTTTATATGTGGGCAGTATGTTTATTTTCTCCAAAAGAATCATCAACTAAATAAAATGCCTATAATGGAAGTCATTGATGAGCAGCTGATTTGGTCAGGCATTATACAAACTTTGGTATATCACAGAATGCTTTGTTGTACTTGTGAAATTCTTGTCTAACCTGAATTTACATTCCATGGTGATAACATGGTAAATGTAGTGTTATTAAAGTAAATGAACACACACACAAAGAAACTCATTTTCTATAGCTGTAAAACATGGTTAATGATTCTTCACTGGGGGCATTAATATAAAGATTTCCAGCTCATGAATACAACATGTCTAACCTAGCAAGTGGGTAATGCCAGAAACTTAGCAAATGCCTATTTCACATTTCCCACATATACCCAGTAGGTAAAACTATTTAGAAAATAGTAAAAATATTAATATAATATTAAAAGACTGATTCAGTATTTAGAATTTGCTTATCTGAAAATCTACACATCTTTGCCATGATAAAAAGTTGTGTTCACATTTCTCTCCTTTTCACCAATGAGTATCTGCCTCTGTGAAGAGTCATGACAGACCGTTAGTACTAATAACAAGATAATCACTTAGATAACCAAATAAGATATAAAATACGGAATAAAATATAGACTATAATATCAAATGAAAATCAGTAGTTCCTCCATTACCAACATAATGTACTGGACGATGTATTAGAAGAAGGTATTAACTGCTGCTGTTGCTGCTGCTAAGTCGCTTCAGTTGTGTCCGACTCTGTGCGACCCCATAGACAGCAGCCCACCAGGCTCCTCTGTCCCTGGGGTTCTCCAGGCAAGAGTACTGGAGTGGGTTGTCATTTCCTTCTCCAATGCATGAAAATGAAAATTGAAAGGGAAGTCGCTCAGTCGTGTCCAACTCTTAGTACTGGAGTGGGGTGCCATTGCCTTCTCCAAGGTATTAACTAAGTGTGTTAATTTCTCAATCATGTCTAACTCTTTGCAACCCCTTGGACTCTAGCCCACCAGTCTCCTCTGTCCATAGAATTCTCCAGGCAAGAATACTGGAGTGGGTTGTCATTTCTTTTTCTAGGGGAGCTTCCCTACCCATGGATTGAACCCAAGTCTCCTCCATTGCGGGCAGATTCTTTACTGACTGAGCCACCAGAGAAGCCCTAAAACTATAACAAAAACTATAAAAACCTAGTAATCAATTGATCAAGAAGTTTTCAAGACCTTTATGGGAAAAACTGTAAGACTTTACTGAAGGCCATTCAAGAGATACTAATAGAAATGATGTCTGTTCATGGGTAGGTAGAATTAATACTCTAAAATGTATATTTACTCTCAGTCTATACATTAATCACAATTAAAATCCCTCCAGGATTTTTTATGGTCTATGGCAAATTCATTCTAAAATTTACATGAAAGAATAAATGTATAAAACAACTATAATTAAAAAAACTTTAAAAAAGGAAATCAAAGAAATTTAAATTGCCCAACCCAATCAGAATACATACTGTAAAGCAATGGTAATTAAAAGCATGATATAATGTAGGAATAGGTGACTAATTCATTGGAACACATAAGAAAGTCATGATAAAGAACCATGCATATATGCCTCTCCTTGCATTTCTGGCTAATTTTGACTTCAAGGAAACAGTAAATAAACCTCTTTGTGCTTGACTTGATTTTATAGGCAGCTCAGAGTGGAGGTATTTTTTCATGTTCTGAAGAGACTCTTCCTTCTATCTGTTTTCAAGTATAACACCTTACTTCAAGACAGGAAATGCCCCTTCATCATGTACTCTCCAAACTTTCTTTTGACTCCCTCTCCATCCTGAAGCCACCTTCATCCCCTGTTGTAAGAATAAAGAAGCAATCCTGTTCTATTATTTACCTCTTGGATCTGCTATAAAAAGTTATTTAATCTGAGTCTGACTCCTCTGCTGCTGCTGCTAAGTAGCTTCAGTCGTGTCCGACTCTGTGCGACCCCATAGTGAAAACAACAACAGAACCTCTCCAATAGGATTATTTTTAGAGTTAAATCAGTTCTAATCATTACATTTAATAGCATCAATTGTGTGACAAACATGCAGCCATACTGTTTGCTTCTCCCGTCTCCCCATTACATCCATTCTCTGGGTCTAGTTTTCTTCTGTCTCAGGATGGAAATTAGAGCAGACACCATAATTTCTCTAGTAATGTTTAAGTAACACAAACAGTTCTCTAACAATAAAATGCAGTCTCAAGCTTGTATCAACACAGTCAGTCCATGTGACAGCCAAAATTTCAATCCTGCTTTAAAGTTAAAATATCTCCCCGTCTTCCCTTTCTGAGTTCAATTCTATGGCAAGAAGGAAGCCTGTGTTTGAGGAAGTAACCATGTGGTCAATTTTTAATTTTTTTCCCTCAATTAACCTGCTATTTTAATCACTTCTTGCTAATAGCAGTGGAGGAAGGGAGAAGATAGAAAAGTTCCTATTGGATGGTATTGTTACATTGGTCTGGTATCGGTGCATGCTGGACTTGGCAGGTGTTTACAGCTGAATCTTTTTCTTGTTGGTACTAATATTTGTTCTCCAGAGAACACCCTTGCTGGGAATCTCCTAAAAGAATCCTGCTTGATGAGAACAAAAACACCCGTACTCTTGTTGGTTGCTCACGCTTTTCTCAGCCCAAAGATATTGCTTGCCTCTTTGTATAAGGTCTGTTAACGTGGTGGGCTTCCCAGGTGGCACAGTGGTAAAGAATCTGCCTGCCAGTGCAGGAGATGCAAGAGAGTTGGGTTTGATCCCTGGGTGGGGAAGATCCCTTGGAGGAGGAAATGGCTAAGCCACTCCAATATACTTGCCTGAGAAATCCCATGGACAGAGAAGCCTGGTGGGCTACAGTCCATGGGGTTACAATAAGTCAGAAACGACTGAACACGCACATGTTAACCTGATAGGAATGAAGATAATGACTTCAGAACAGCTCTCTCTTACGTGTGACACATACTGGGTCCTTAAAAACACATACTTCCTACACCAAGAAAATTCTGGGCATCCTGTCCGACCTCTTCTCCTTACATTGTCAAAGCAGCAAGATAGCTGTTGCTGTTGGATTTTCCAAGTGTCCCTCAGATTCTGTGGTCTTTGCATGGCATGTGACATATATTGAGCTTCTCAGTTCCCTTTTCTTGGGCTTCAGGGCAGCATTCTCCAGACAAACCTCGTGAATGAAGGGATGAGTCATGTAACTTATTTCTTAATACTATGTTTATAAATTTTGAATATGGTTGAGCACCTCCTTTGACATGTCCTTTTGTCTCATGATATCTTAGCCAAATTTCCATTTCAAATTAAACAAATGTTAGTTCTTTTTATCATCCAAGGATAGCGGGCATAAGTGCTAACACTGGGGATAGACGGGTCAAAGGAAATTTTAATTCTGTTATATTTTTAGAGGAAAAATTAAATCTTACAGAGTGTGTAAAATTAAAAATGCAGTAATCCTCATGGATAATATGTTTTTCCATTATTATTTAAGTAGATCCTCCTTTTCTCAGAGGCTACATGCTACCTCTGCATTTATCAAGTTTCCACAGACAATGATCTGTTTCTGAGCTCTCTATTCTATTACTTTGGTAATAGAATTCTCTTATTTCTGTGCTAAATATTGCACTCTCCTGGTTATTACAAATTTATGCAAACAATATCTAAAGACAAAATCCCCCTCCTTGAATGGCCCTTTTCCTTAAGAAGGCCTTGGCTTTTCTTGGCCTTGTGGCCTTCATAAAGATTTTAGAATCAGCATCTCAAAATCAATATTAATGATTTGAAGATCACCCTTTATTGTCCAACCCCCAAAGTCTATGATACAAGAAGAAATAAGTTTGCTATAATTAAACACATGGATCGAACCTGTTCTCTCTTTTGAGGTGACTGACTCCCTTTTTATTTCCAGATAACTGATATAACCGGTCCCATCACTTCATGGCAAATAGATGGGGAAACAGTGGAAACAGTGTCAGATGGTGACTGCAGCCATGAAATTAAAAGACGCTAACTCCTTGGAAGAAAAGTTATGACCAACCTACATAGCATATTCAAAAGCAGAGACATTACTTTGCCAACTAAGGTCTGTCTAGTCAAGGCTATGGTTTTTCCTGTGGTCATGTATGGATGTGAGAGTTGGACTGTAAAGAAGTCTGAGCGCCAAAGAATTGATGCTTTTGAACTGTGGTGTTGCAGAAGACTCTTGAGAGTCCCTTTTGGACTGCAAGGAGATCCAACCAGTCCATTCTGAAGGAGATCAGCCCTGGGATTTCTTTGGAAGGAATGATGCTAAAGCGGAAACTCCAGTACTTTGGCCACCTCATGCAAAGAGTTGATTCATTGGAAAAGACTCTGATGCTGGGAGGGACTGGGGGCAGGAGGAGAAGGGGACGACAGAGGATGAGATGGCTGGATGGCATCACTGACTCGATGGACATGAGTCTGAGTGAACTCCGGGAGTTGGTGATGGACAGGGAGGCCTGGCGTGCTGTGATTCATGGGGTCTCAAAGAGTCAGACACGACTGAGCGACTGAACTGAACTGAACTGATAGTGATGTTGGCCAATCACAAACTTTCTTCTTGGAGAATTGAGCAGGAGGTTTCCCTTTAATATGTAATAGAGATAATATTAAGCAGCAATCATGTACAAACACCTCATGACTTAATGCAAGATAGATATATAGGCTAGAGAAGTTTCTGTGTTCTATTCCATTCCCCTTGTCATATTACGCGTAAATACCATTTGGAAGTGGAACAACCTGTATCTTACTATATCATGCTCTTTTAGTGACAGTTTAGCAAGTCCATATCTTTTCAGATGAAGAAAGCTTTGTAACATGGCAAATGACCAACAAAGCCTCTAATCCATCCTTTAAAGAATTTGACAATGGTTCTTGACACCTTCTATCCCTTGCTTTTCCAATTTAAAACTGTGGTAATATTTTCAGGTCAACACATAAAGATTCAACTCATATGTTTGCATAACACTCACTACCGGGAATACTGCAATGAACAAAATAGAAAAATGTCTGTGAATAAAGCTTTAATTATTTTTTCTCTAATGTAGCATAGAGACTCTCCTGCTTTCCCTAGGTGAAGTTGATTACCACTGCCATTTTGCCATCATCTTCTCTCTGAATTTACCTCTAGTCTGGCACATTTGTCTTAACACACTGACTTATTTCCATCCTTCAGTGGTCATATTATTCATCACATTTCTGAAACTTCTTTCTTCTTCTTCCACTGAGCTTTGAACATTAATTTCTTTGTTGTGCCCTAATTTTTGTCCATGTCTTTTTCTACAGTTGCTTGGGTTTATCAGGGCTTTAATTGGAGAAGTGAAAATCTGTTCCTTCTTCTTTGTATCCCTAGCTTCTAGCCTAGTGCAAGGAACATCAAATCCATAAATAAGGGTTAGATGAATGAAATCTCTCAGATTTTCCCCAATCATTTCCATGGAAAGGACTCTACAATATTTTAAGTAGTATTTAGATATTTCTGGATGTCATTTCATCTCCAAACATCTAATATTTTAAAAACTGAGTTCATCATCTTTTCTTACCACTGCCCTTCACTCAGCCAGATCTCCTTTTTGACTTTTTACAAATTTTAACCATCTTGTTTTGAGCTAATTCTAATTCATTGACTTCCTTTTCCCTCAACTTATATCTTGTTACCCATCAAGTTCTATTGCTGCTAAGTCCCATCAGTCGTGTCCAATTCTGTGAAACCCCCATGGACGGCAGCCCATTAGGCTCCTCTGTCCACAGGATTCTCCAGGCAAGAACACTGGAGTGGGTTGCCATTTCGTTCTCCACAAGTTCTATTGAAGAGATTTTATTCCTAATATTTCCCACAACCACCCTTTCCTTTCTTTTCTCCAATTAACAGCCAAATTGAAGGTATGCATCTTCTAAAGCCAGGTCTATTGCTATATATACCTAACAGAGTGACTCATAGACACTCAAAGGACGACCATATGTCATGTGTGAACAGTAAATTATATGCTCAGCATCCTTTTTTTTTTCCTCAAGGAAACTTTTTATTTTATATTGCAGTATAGCCAATTAACAATGTTGTCATAGGAAGTTGCCTTGAAGGAGATCAGTTGTCACAATTGTCAGGGACAGAAGAACAAAAAAAAGTTGGATTCACTGGTGATTAGTCTTAGAAGAATTTATAAATGTTCATCACAGAGACATCATTAATGAAGCTGGATACTGTAGTCATCCTTCTGAACTCCTTTATTTACCATTTACCCTTTGAAGAGTCTCCCTCATCCTCTCCTGCCTGCTGAGCACTCTCTCTTCTAAATCCCTCCCTTTAGCTCTCAGTATCTTGAGTATTGTTCATAGCTCAAGACTTCCAGCATTTCCACTGAATCCCACCCTCAGGTTAGTGATCTTTGAAGGCATTGCATGCTAAGCACTTCAGTCACGTCCAGCTCTTTGCGACCTGTTGACTATAGACTGCCAGACTCCTCAGTCCATGGGATTCTCCAGGCAAGAATACCGGCATGGGTTGCCATACCCTCCTCCAGGGGATCTTCCTAACCCAGGAATTGGACCTGTCTCTTACACCTCCTTCTTTGGGAGGTGGGTTCTTTACCACTAGTGCCACCTGGGAAGCCCTTAGAAGGTATTAACTAATCAGATTTACTCACCCATTAACTCTATAAATATTTAACAAGCACTACAATTCCAGGATTGTTTTGGCTACAGATTCAGTGCAATCCCTATCAAGCTACCAGCAGTATTTTTCACAGAGCTAGAACAAATAATTTCACAATTTGTATAGAAATACAAAAAACCTCGAATAGCCAAAGCAATCTTGAGAAAGAAGACTGGAACTGGAGGAATCAACCTGCCTGACTTCAGGCTCCACTACAAAGCCACAGTCATCAAGACAGTATGGTACTGGCACAAAGACAGAAATATAGATCAATGGAACAAAATAGAAAGCCCAGAGATAAATCCACACACCTATGGACACCTTATCTTTGACAAAGGAGGCAAAAATATACAATGGATTAAAGACAATCTCTTTAACAAGTGGTCCTGGGAAAACTGGTCAACAACTTGTAAAAGAATGAAACTAGATCACTTTTTAACACCATACACAAAAATAAACTCAAAATGGATTAAAGATCTAAATGTAAGACCAGAAACTATAAAACTCCTAGAGGAGAACATAGGCAAAACACTCTCTGACATAAATCACAGCAGGATCCTCTATGACCCACCTCCCAGAATACTGGGAATAAAAGCAAAAATAAACAAATGGGACCTAATTAAAATTAAAAGCTTCTGCACAACAAAGGAAACTATAAGCAAGGTGAAAAGACAGTCTTCTGAATGGGAAAAAAATAATAGCAAATGAAGCAACTGACAAACAGCTAATCTCAAAAATATACAAGTAATTTATGCAGCTCAATTCCAGAAAAATAAACGACCCAATGAGAAAATGGGCCAAAGAACTAAATAGACATTTCTCCAAAGAAGACATATGGATGGCTAACAAACACATGAAAAGATGCTCAATATCACTCATTATCAGAGAAATGCAAATCAAGACCACAATGAGGTACCATTTCACACCAGTCAGAATGGCAGCAATCCAAAAGTCTGCAAGCAATAAATGCTGGAGAGAGTGTGGAGAAAAGGAAACCCTCTTACACTGTCGGTGGGAATACAAACTAGTACAGCCACTATGGAGAACAGTGTGGAGAGTCCTTTAAAAATTGCAAATAGAACTGCCTTATGACCCAGCAATCCCACTGCTGGGCATACACACCAAGGAAACCAGAATTGAAAGAGACACATGTACCCCAATGTTCATCGCAGCACTGTTTATAATAGCCAGGACATGGAAACAACCTAGATGTCCATCAGCAGATGAATGGATAAGAAAGCTGTGGTACATATACACAATGGAGTATTACTCAGCCATTAAAAAGAATACATTTGAATCAGTTCTAATGAGGTGGATGAAACTGGAGCCGATTACACAGAGTGAAGTAAGCCAGAAAGAAAAACACCAATATAGTATACTAACACATATATATGGAATTTAGAAAGATGGTAATGATAACCCTGTATGCAAGACAGCAAAAGAGACACAGATGTAAAGAACAGACTTTTGGACTCTGTGGGAGAAGGAGAGAGTGGGATGATTTGGGAGAATGGCATTGAAACATGTATACTATCATGTAAGAAACGAATCGCCAGTCTATGTTTGATATAGGATACAGGATGCTTGGGGCTGGTGCATGGGGAAGATCCAGAGAGATGATATGGGGTGGGAGGTGGGAAGGGGGTTCAGGATTGGGAACTCATGTACACCTGTGGCAGATTCATGTCAATGTGTGGCAAAACCAATACAGTATTGTAAAGCAAAATAAAGTAAAAATAAAAATTTAAAATGGAAAAAAAAAAGACTGAAAAAAAAAAAAAACAATTCCAGGATTGTTTTGGGCACTGAAAATAAAAGCTAGTGCCTGCAAACACAGCTAGCTAATTTGCTAACCATTCTCCCTGACCCTTTCAATATGTCCAGTTCTTAGGAAGGCAGTATATCATGGTTAAGGGCATGATCAAAGACATTGTGTGGGTTCAGATCTTAGCCATATCCCTCTCAGAATGTGAGGTAGTCCAATTATTTAAACTCTCTGTGTTCAGATGCATCATCAATAATAATATTTTGCTCAGAGTTTGTAGTAAGAATTATAAGAACTCTCAAAATAATTCTGGTACCTATTAAACATTCAAGAAATATTGGCCATTAAGAGGAGGCCCTAAGTGCTCTGAGCATTTCAGGTCTTGGGATTTGTCAGGGTGGAGATATGGAAGTTACGACAGTGTGTGCCGTACCAGTTCCAACTTCTTCTCTGCCTAAGTGCCTGTGTGTTCTATGAGGTTGATATTGATTGATTAGTTGATGACTTTGGGATAGTGAGTGAGTTTTGGTCATTAATCAATACAGAAATTAAGCACGGATGACCTTTGGAGTCAGGCAGAACTAGGTTCAAATCTTTCTTTGCCAATTATGTGCCATAAAATCATAAAAGAAATGAGGTTAATGATTCTATGTCCTTTTTTCATTCAATCAATGTTTACTGGGCACTTACTGTATGCCAAACTATTCTATGCCCTGGGAATACAGTCGTGAACCAAAGAGATATGATCTTGACACTAGTGGTACCTACAATTAGGTAAACAGAGGTAACGTGTAAACAAATAAAAAGATAATTTTAGCCACTTCCTAGGGTCACTATGAGGGTTCATAAATGCTGTAGGAATGGACAGCACCAGGATGAGAAAAGCTAATAGTCCAATGTGGGAACTAACCACAGAAATAGGTATTTGTCATATGATATAGAAAAAGCAATAACAACAGTCATTACTGTAGGGACTGGGGGAAGGTAAGATCCCAAGAGTGGTAACTCTGGGCCCTAAGCAGGGGGAGTAGAGTGGTGATGGCCTGCAGGGAGGATTGGCAGTCAGCTTCTGGAGACCAGGCTTGTCCTCTAAGGCCATCATTTCCCTCACCTTAAGTCAAACGCCAGGGCCTGAATTATTTTCCAGGTCAGCTTATTCCATCACACTGGACCGCTCTTAAAATATCTTCTTTTCCTAGATCTCTCTTTCCCAAATGCCCAAGGCAATATTTTTCCAGATGCTTTTTTCAACACTTCAGTAATGATTATTAGATTTGAGAGCCCAACACAAATTGGAGGTGGGAAGTGCTAATCAGCTACAGAATTTCCTTTTCGCTCTTGTAATCTTATCAAGAGGAGCATTTTTTCAGGTATGCCATCTCTCTTCCACATCTTTCTCTGTACCTCTTCCATTTCCTGATATCAAATTCACCTTCAGAAAATTGTACCTGGTGGGAAATTATAGCAATTCCCGACCTAAACACTGTTGGCAAAAGTCCAGCTTCCTAGCAATTGACCAATCACTCTGGCCTCCAGGCTGGACAACACAGAGCCACCTCAAAGAGCTCTTACAGGAATCTGGTGGATGTAAACAAAATGAGATCATAGAAAAGAGTGCACTGTAAACAAAAAAACCCATATCTAGACTTTTAAAAAAGCACCATTAATTTTTATTTAAAGCCTCCAGGTCCCTGTAAAAATCTAAAATGATTTACAGGAAAGTCTTTTCAGAACACCTGGAAAATTTATGTGGACAAACACTTGTGACTTCAAGGATCTTCTTTTTTCTTTAGAATGGACTGGAACATAAGAGTGTATTTTATACAGAATTTTAACAATTTACGATTTGACAATTACCAAGCAGTTAAAAAAAAGAAATTAGGATTTCTTCCAGATATACATGCGAAAACAACTTCTCTCATTTTGGCCCTCTCAGGTCAGTTTCAAGGCCTATATATGTCTGTGGATTTTATTTTATTTTTTTGCTTTTTAATTCCACTTGTAGCAACACATGTCAAACTGAGCACTGCAGCCAAAGAGTGACATAAAATTTAGACTGGAATATCTCTAGCTTGCTGAAAGAGTTAGGAGTGTGTATGATTACTTAAAATTTTTATGTGACTACAGGTATCAATTCAGTGCAGAGTGCCCCTTGAAGATAAAATTTCCATAGACACCTAGGCTGGAAAAATGATGTCAGCTGACTTACTGAGCTGAGTTTTGTGAGTGTGTGCATGTGATATTGATGAGAGAAACAGGTAGACTGAAAGGAATTCTCTCTGTCGTCTTCTCCCTGCCCTCACTTGCGCTGGGAGACCCACCTACACTCCTGGCTGATGACTCCCAAATCTGTCATCTATACCACTTGACAGCTCCAGGCCTAGGACCCTAAGCCTCATTATGTCCAAAAGCCAAATGCACTAATTTCCTTACCAAATTATACCAGCACCCTCCCCTTTATATCATAATGGTCTACTATTCACTTACACAGAACTGAAAGCTCTTGCTGCTTCTCAGGAATTCTCAAATATGTGACAGTGTCCTTATTCCAGCACTCATATAAGTGGACAATCACAGAGGAGTTAAGATTATAACAGAGGTCTAGTTGTCTACTTCAAGAAAGTCTTTTGATTTGGGCAACATTGTCACAATTCTCTGCAGGGTTTTCATAGAGTGTGAATAACGCAGTATAACCTACCACCATTGAAGAAGCCACCTCAAGCATGCTGTTCATTTGTTTTGTGGCTCAGGGTTTTGATTTGTTTTTTTTAAACTATTCACTGAATTATAGATTTATTTGATTTTCAATAGTTTTCCTGTTTCTGTTTCAGGATCTAATCCAAGGTACCACATTGCATTTAGTTGTCATAAACCCATGATCTCTTCTGTGATAATTTCTCAACCTTTCCATATCTTTCACAACCTTGACAGTTTTGAGGAAGTAGTCAAGCATTGTCCCTCAATTTAGGTTTGTCTGATGTTTTTCTTACCAGAGCTTTGGTTTTTGGAAAAAAATTCCATAGAGATGAGGAGCCTTTCTTACGTATTAGCAGGGGAGACATGATATCCATGTGACGTGATGTTAATGTTACTCATCATTTGGTTAAGGTGGTGGTTTGCCAGGTTTTTCCACTGGAAAGTTACTATTTTTCCCTTTCCACACTCTACCATGGGTGCATTTTTATCTTAAAAGTCTCAAGTATTCTTACAAAGTTTTATTTCTTACTTTTTTCTTTTATAATCCTGTAACATGTAGCACCTTCTTCCAGGAAAAGGGAAATTCAAACTTATTTGAATTTCTTCCTGGAATGTAACATAATCCAAGGTCATCTTTTCAACAAATATTTTTGAAATATTAAAATATAACTCAACCCAGTGCTGACTGTTCCATATAGAACATTTACGTCAATAGCATGACTCATAGTTGTAATGCATTTGAGTTACTCTTGTCATTGATTGACTAGATTTCCTAGAACTTATAAAAGCTCACTTATATGAATAGTCTTTATGACATTAATCAATAAAGAAAGCACTCAGAAATACCCTCCTTTTATACAGAAACACATTGTAATATATTTATGTGACATTTTTGAAAAGTTTTAGCAAAAAGAAGTATATCTGAAATATATGTGATGAGTTCTGATTTGCTTCAGAGGAAAATATATAAAAGTATAATTTCATTTAAAACTATATGTAACTCCAAAGCTTACTATTATCAGTGGGGAAAATGTGTATGCAATAAAACATTATCTGTGACATAATTTTTTAAATGAAAATGTTTATATATCTTCCTTCCTTAATAGTCATCTAATTCAAGGTTTGTCAACCATGTCCACATGAGCTGTATTTGTGTGCTTCCTGAACCTTTAATGCTAAAGAAAATGTTTGCAGACTTGATAGAAACAAGGTCAAATAATTGAAATATTACATTTAGACTCATAATAATAGTGTAAGGAGCTTTGCCTTACATTTTGATTAGCTCCCAGACGAGTATATAGAATAGTTGTGTAATTACAAACTACAACAGCAAATGATTAAGTTTTGAAACCTGGAGTATAGGTTTAAGAGTGTAAAAGAGGCATAACTTACAGCTAAGTGATATTTACTGCTGGAATGTAGGCATGCCTGGTGATGGACTTCAAGAGCCTGTTTCATCCAAAATTCTGTTAGACATTGGGGTAGAAGGCAGCACTCTGGTGTTTGTGAGACAGTTCAGTTCAGTTCAGTCACTCAGTCGTGTCTGACTCTTTGTGACCCCATGGTCTGCAGCACAACAGGCCTCCCTGTCCATCACCAACTCCCAGAGTTTACTCTAACTCATGTCCATTGAGTCAGTGATGCCATCCAACCATCTCATCTGTCGTCCCCTTCTCCTCCTGCCTTCGATCATTCCCAGAATCAGAGTCTTTTCAAATGAGTCAGTTATTCACATCAGGTGGCCAAAGTATTGGAGTTTCAGCTTCAACATCAGTCCTTCCAATGAATATTCAGGACTGATTTCCTTTAGGATGGACTGGTTGAATCTCCTTGCTGTCCAAGGGACTCTCAAGGGTCTTCTCCAACACCACAGTTCAAAAGCATCAATTCTTCGGTGCTCAGCTTTCTTCGCAGTCCAACTCTCACATCCATACGCGACTACTGGAAAAACCATAGCCTTGACTAGACGGACCTTTGCTGGCAAAGTAGAGACTGAGCATTGCCTGAAACACAAGAACATGCTTCCAGCTTTTGTGGGTAAGAAAGCGTAGCTTCTGCTGCATCTATAGTTCAAGAACAGGGTATTTCTTGGCACTAGGAAGGTTTCAGGGCATTAGCTGTGGTTGTAGAGGCATTGACAGCACCTAGCTGTGGGAGCATCCACAAGTGGCTGAAATGACACTGGTGGCGTCCTGTAGATGCTGCTATAAGTGCTGGACTGTGGCTAGAAGAGATCTTATCAGTCCAGCAGTTGGAGGCTGAAGAAGACGGATGGGCCCAAGCTCATCTGAGCCAGTTTTCTTAATCACCAAGCTATCCATGTTATTGTGCTGGGAAGCTTGCTTGATAAGGATAGTACAAACCCTTGGCTTACCATCAAGAATCTGACATACACGTCAACACCAGCAACTAACTGGCAATAATGGTTTAAAGTAGAAATGAAGAATTTGATTATCACCCACTGGTATCTCTAACCACAATTTCCAGTTCTTAAATAGTTTAATGACGATAAATGAAATGAGGCATCTCACAAAACGCATTTATTTTATGGTTTTGTTTTTTCTTTCTCCTGATAGGGCAATTTATCTCCTGCTTGGCAAAACTGCTAAGAGCAGTACATAGAGTGACCACTTGGTGTCAGCAGCTACTAACTATTCTTATAAAGGAACCAGAGTTTTCAGTCTCAAAAAGAACAGACATTTTAAATAATTTGTCTTCTTGATCTTCTCTAACTCTGATGCTTTGACGACTCAACGTTGTAACGCAATTCCCAAGAATTCTGCTCAAGATATTCATAATTAGAACTAGTCCTGAATTTAATGTTAAAATGTTTAAAAGACATCTATACTGCATGTTAATTTAAAAGTTGTCTTGATCTGTTTGTAGAGATCTGTTAGATGTAATAAGTAACCACTCTAGAGATAACTGAGTATATACCCTCCTCTACATTATGACAGGGTTGGCCTAGAAAGAATATGGCACTACTGGTAAAGAACATGCCTGCCATGCAGGAGACACAAGAGACCCAGGTTCAGTCTCTGGGTTGGAAGATTCCCCCAGAGGAGGGCATGGCAGCCCACTCTGGTATTTTTGCCTGGGAAATTCCGTAGACAGAGGAGCCTGGCAGGGTATACAGTTCACGGGGTCACAAAGAGTCAGACAAAACTGAGCACACGCACACACGCACGCACACACACATACACAAAGGAAAGCTTTGGAATCAAGCAATCATAACAGCCCAGTTACTTTTTAGCTGCATCATCTAAAAGATAGGTAACTTGAGTTTCTGTTTCCTCATTTGAAAAATGAGGATAATAACACCCTCCTTAACAGACTGACAGTATTGATTATTATTATCAGTACATGTTCAGTGTCCCAACCTGATGTCAGCTTCTAGAGCAGGCTCTTAGCAAACTATATCCGGTATTTTATAGTAAGTTAGATATCATGTAGGTATGTCTACTTGAACATTCTATGATTCAAGTATCTAGAATTGTCTAGGGTTTTATTCAATCTTAGTTAAATCCAATGAGGAATCAAAATGTATCTGTATCTGATGCTATTTATTTTATTATTACTTAAGCTTGCAAAATTATTTTGAAAAATTAGAAATAAATTGAATTATCTTTTATGTTCTTTCATCAATTCACTATGACATATTAATATTAGAAGTTATTTAGAGATTTTTATTCACTTTTTTCTCTTGTATGTCATATCTTCCAACCTTATAAATCTCAGTACTTTAAAATATTTTACTTTGTCCTCAAATTTATATCATTTTTATTTTCTCGATCTAAAAATTGAAAGTGAGTGAAAGTGAAAGTCACTCAGTTGTGTCCGACTCTTTGCAATCCGGTGGACTATACAGTCTCTGGAATTCTCCAGGCCAGGAAACTGGAGTGGATAGCCTTTCCCTTCTCCACGGGGTCTTCCCAACCAACCCAAGGATCGAACCCAGGTCTCCCGCATTGCAGGCAGATTCTTTACCAGCTGAGCCACAAGGGAAGCCCACAAATTGAAAAAGATTTACCAAAAAAATTTTTAAAAAGGGAACGCATGTGTACACCCATGGTGGATTCATGTCAATGTATGGCAAAACCAATACAGAATTGTAAAGTAAAATAAAAAATAAATTAAGAAAAAGAAATAAAAAAATGTTATACCAGAAATTCTGATGACAGAGAAATGAAAGAGTGTATCTAAGTTAGGTTTTTACCCCCTTACTCCATCCTAATAGGCAAGAAAGCATCTGAGGTGGGGCAAGAATGAAATAAAGTATGCTCGGGTAGACAAAGTTTAGCTTGGTTTTGCAATCAGGCAGACATAACTTCAAATCCCTGTGGTGCTATTTTCTTGCTGTGATACTCAATTTAAGATACTAATTCTCTCTGAGCCTTAATACATAATAGGAATACATAGAGTGCTGTATTGAGTAGATGAGAAATTATGTCAAACTTTCATTAAGGTACCTACTCTATATTTAGTGTTAACTAGCTAACTAATTAACAAGATAAATAAATAGAACCTTTGCTCTAGTTCATAGTCAAAGTTCCATTTTGGAGACCACCTGGGTTTTTCCTTCCTGACATAGCCAGAATGTGTCCTTATCCTGGATCTTCATCTCCTGAGCTTTGGATGATTCTAGATCTCTAGTTCCTCAGATCATTGCTATGCTGAGACATGAATAATAAGACCTAGATTCTCTTTAACTCATAATCTCTCAGTAAATGTCTTTCATCAGCACTGCAAGACCCCACAGAGTTCTTCCAGCCTGGATCCCTTCTATTTTCCTGAAAACATACTTGTGATTCCATTAACACTTACTGGAAAGCCAGGATAAGAAGCTGACTGAAGGTACCAAGTTTTAACTTGAAGCACTTCTCAGCTTCCCCTACAAATACCAGTGGAACATTTGGACATCACCCACTTAGCTTCCCTGGTGGCTCAGACAGTGAAGAATCTGCCCACAAGACAGGAGACCCAGGATCTATCCCTGGATCAGGAAGATTCCCTGGAGAAGGGAATGGCTACCTACTCTAGTATTCTTGCCTGGAGAATTCCGTGGACAAAGAAGCCTGGTGGGCTACAGTCCAAGGGGTCACAAAGAGTCAGACAAGATTGAGGGCGTGTGTATACACACACACACACACACTTAGCTTCATCTTCATCCCCTGATGTCTGAAGCAAGCAAGGACTAAATCTCTTCATATTTCCTTTCATGAAGAAAAGCAATCACAGTGAAATAAGAGCTCTTCTCCCAAGGTTTTGTCATGGGAGCTGAGAAGAAAGGCACAGTTCAAACAGTAAGAAGGCAGAGAGATGAGAAGTACTAATATAGTGGAGATTTGGGACTGTAATAGTAGAGAAAATTACTCTGGGAAGGTAGGGTAGGAAAGTATTCAAGAATATAAAGAAGAGGAAAAGGATCAATTATTTTAATTAGATTTAATCCCAGGCTTGGATTTTCATAAATGTTTGAGATACCTAAGTAAACGTCAGGCTCTAATTCCCTTGAATGTCATAACTGTTAAGCACAAATTTTGGGAAGGAAAAGTGAGTGGGGGCTTGTTCAGAATTTGAGCTCTCCTGCACACAGCCTGGTTTAGTATAGATTAATAGTAGTATATTACATCTGATTCCACAATGCAATTCTAATAAGACTGTACCAATTTTGGGCTAATGGTAAAAGTGGCTCCAGAATCAATCATGATAGCTCTTGGAGTGATAGCTGAGAGGACAATGTGGATACTACTTAAACTGGAATTATATTTTTGAGAGAAGAGATTTCGGGACTAAATTATCCAATTGAAGAACCAAATTCAGGCAACACTATGTCAATGAAAAAGTTCAAAAGTCTTAATAGAGTTGTGACCACAAAATTGTTTTTAATCCTGGCTCCATAAATATGAATTTTACTTTAGAAATTTTACTTTAGAAATGTGGGCTTTACAACTAAGGGTTTGCATGCCTCAATGAAGACTGAAGATCCCACTTGCCACAGCTAAGGCCTGGCACAGCCATATATATATATATATATATATATATTTTTTTTTTTTTTTTTTAAGAGAAAGAAATGACTGTAGTTAGTTCTGCCTGGTTCTACCCACCATTTCCTCTAGATTCTACCTAAGAAGAATTATACCCATTCCCAACAAAAGAAGATAGGGAAGATAGTTTCCGTCAGTAGAGTAAGTCTGTGGACAAAATATACTATTAAGTATTAAAAAATCTATTTTATGAGACTTTTATAAAATATAAAAATCTTTTGTAACAACATGGAAAGGATGTGTGATAAGATAAAAATGAAAACTCACAGGGCTTCCCTCTCTGCCTATGACTAATAGAATGTCAAATCTAGCAAAGTATAGCAATAAAATTAAAAGGATTGGCTGCTGCCACTAATTTAATGAGGGGTGGGGATAGAGGAGAAAAGTTTAGAATTATTCACAGGTCTCTAATTTGGTTGGACAAATAATATGGTGAACAAGAAGAGTGAGTGTAATACTGAGATGCCTTTTAGTGAATATGTCCATATACAGTTCAGCATACGCATTTGGAACCTAACGAAGAATCTGTGTTGAGAGATAGCATTGGTGGTTGAAGCCACAGAAATGGAAAGAATCACGGAGACAGAATACATAGATAGTGAACTACAAAGGGCCAATGAGGAAGCCTTGAGGAACACACATATTTAAGGGGGAGATAAAGAAAAAAGAGCACACCAAATAAACTAGGAAGATAACACGCTATTGTGTAGTGCTCTCCGGAATGAGAGTGAAAGAAAAAGTCTCCTTGTAATGCAGAGGAAAAGAACCAGTGATGTTTGGAGAAAAATGACAGACAGGTGCCACCTTCACCATATGTTCAAAGTTAACATCCTAGAATGGGACCGGACACACAGCCTGAACCTCCTGGTGTGCTTCTTTAAGTTCACTACAGCATTTCCATGGCATTCCTGCCAAAAGTCCAGAACCTGAGTCTGATCACGAGGAAACAGACAAATCCAAACTGAAGGACTTTCTTTAAAAAAAAAAAAAAAATTCTGTACTCTAACAGTAGCAATGTCAGTAATGTCATGAAATACAAAAGATAGCTCAAGAACTGTTCCAGCTTAGAGAAGACTAAGGCATGAACCTAAATTTCCTTCTACTATAAAGGACACTCTTGGGACAGTGATGAAATTAGAATAGAATAAGCAGATTCAATAATAAAAAAATAAACTAGGAAGAAAACGTAGAAAGAATACTTGGAGATGTGGTGTCATGGGGCAACGGAGAAGAGAGCTTCACACAGGAAGTATTTAAGAATGCCAAATGTTGATGAGGTCAAGTAAGATGTAATGTAAAAAAAAAAGTCACTGAGTTTGACAAGTGGAATTCTATAGGGGATGCGTGCCAAAGTATATTTATTGAAGCAGTGAGAGCCAAAGCCAGATTGCTGTGAATTGGCAAATCACAGATGTAAGAAAGTGGAAATAGTGGAGGCAGATCTGTCAAGCAGGTTGGCTGTGCATTAGAGGAGGTTCGACAGTATTTAAAGGAGTCATGGAATGAAGGCGAGCTCCCTGCTCTTTTTTAAACGGAACATGGAATTGAGGCCTTTTTTATGGTTAAAATTTTGATCATGTTTATGAGTTGGTGAAGTTAAGAGTAAAACTGCAGAAGAGAGGACAGACAACAGAAAATGATCAGGGTTCTGCAAGTGAAAGAAGGGATGGGAAGCAAAGGGACAGATGGAGGTGGTAATCGTAAAGGAGAGGTAGCAAGTTTTGTATACTGTCTCCTGAACTGTGACTAAAACGAAGCATTTGACTATCAGTGAGTTGTTTAGGTGAAAGAGAGGTAAGAAGAGACAAATGACTTGGAAAAGCAAATAAGGTTGCACCTTCAGACTTAACCAGAAATAAACATGTCTATGAGGGTAAAAATAATCACATTAGCAAGTTTTGACTGAAGTCTAAAGAAAGAAGGGCTCAATCTAGAAGAAGTCAACCAAAAGGACTCAAACCAGACACCAAAGAAAGTATAAAAAGGGTGAAAGTTGCCGAAACTGGCCTGGCTCTTTCATAGATCAAGATATTCAGTCAGGTCCACCCAACAGGTCTATCACTGTAGAAACATAACAGAAGATCCTAGCGCCTTTCAGTAGTCACATATTTTGTTTAACTTCCTTTGTTCTTATTTTATTCTCACTAGGACAATTTATTGGAGTAGGAAATGGCAACCCACTCCAGTATTCCTGACTGGAAAATTCCATGGACTGTAGCCTACCAGGTTCCTCTGTCCATGGAGAAGAACCTGGTGGGCTACAGTCCATGGGGTTGCAAAGAGGGAGACACAACTGAGCACGCACACACATACACACAAAAGGATCATTGCGAGCACAACTTGTCTAGGTGGATGTCTGTTCCAGCTTTAGTTAACTTTCTCATTTCAAATGAGTCAATTAGCATCCTCATTTGAATAATTTGGTCTCTTATGAATTAGTGTGGGTAAACTTCCCTAAGCAAAGTTTATCTGCCAGGCTCCTCTGTCCATGGAATTCTCCAGGCAACAATATCGGAGTGGGTAGCCATTCTCTTCTCCTGGGGATCTTCCTGACCCAGGGATCGAACCGAGCTCTCCTGCATTGCAGGCAGATTCTTTACCACCTGAACCACTAGGGAAACCCCTAAGTGAAACGAACAACATCTAAATTTTCAACCTGCATGTTTGACATCTGACAGATGCTAGATTCTGGTGAATATAATCTTCCTGTGAGGCTTCCTAATAACAGTTGGTCCAAGTTTCCTGCAGGCATCTTTGTCCAGAGACTGAGTTAAATTTTCCTTATTCCAATTCTGTTTGGAAAAGCATCCTGTATATGTATATCTAGCTTCTGTGTCCTACCTTAGCCAAGAGAGGTAGTTTAGAATAGTGATCAGTATGAGTTTTGAAAATAGACCAGCTGAATTAGAATCCAGACCATTCTACGTCAGACAAGTTAATTAGCTTCTTGCTATCTCATTTCCTCATCTTGAAAGTGGGTATAATTGATGCTATTATTTAAGTAATAATATTTTGTTTTATTTTTGGAAAATAAAGCATATAAAACTCTTAGTATAATTTTTGGCATGCTGTAAGTACTTGCTGCTAAGTCGCTTCAGTCGTGTCCGACTCTGTGCGACCCCATAGACAGCAGCCCACCAGGCTCCCCCGTCCCTGGGATTCTCCAGGCAAGAACACTGGAGTGGGTTGCCATTTCCTTCTCCAATGCATGAAAGTGAAAAGTGAAAGTGAAGTCACTCAGTCGTGTCCGAATCTTCACGATCCCATGGACTGCAGCCCACCAGGCTCCTCTGTCCATGGCACTTTCCAGGCAAGAGTACTGGAGTGGGGTGCCATTGCCTTCTCCGAAGTACTTAAGTAGTATTAACTATTAATATTAGTACTGTACCAAATTGGCATTCCCCCCAAATCATAAACTATGTCCCAAACTATATTTATTTTCTATTTCTTTCTTTATTCAGTAAATATTTCTGTTTCCATAAATAAATGGAGGTTTATGCTTAAACTTCACAGTGATTGAAGCCAAAAAAGTGATGCCATAAGATTCCTCCCCGAAGAACTTACTACTGGTTGGAAAAAAGAGGATGATGAGAAAACTATCAGTCAAGACACAACAGTGCCTGTCCTCTAATGCCATACTAAGTAACTCAGTCACCCAAACAAGAAAACCAAGTTTTTGTGACTTGTCCTTTCCCTTATTCCCTACACCCAGGTCACCAAATTGCTTTAATGTGAATGTGGAGGGATGTCATTTGGCAGCTTGTTCAATGAATCTCTTTGAGATATTCTTTATTTACCTGCAGTATCATCAGGCACCCAAGATCTTTTCACCTTTCTGATCCATCTGTGATCCTGTGTGTGTAGCCCTTTACCCTTACACTTTTGGCCTCATGATCACAAGATGGGTGTTTTAACTCCTAGCTATAATAGCCACAGTCCAGGCAAAAAGGAGGAAGGAAAAAGGCATGGGCCTTTCTGAGTGGACTTTGTCCTTGTGAACAAGAAAGGGAAGCTTTTCATAGGGTCATAATCTGCATCTCATTGACCAAAAAACCATATATCCTGTAGTTGCAAAGGAGGCTGAGCTATTAACTGTGTCATTAACAGTCTTGTTGCTACTTTAGACAAACCGATTCTATTAGGAAAAGACATGTGTGGGGAAAGTGCCATGGGGTTACTAGACGTGCTTGCCACACTTGCATGGTTTAATCCTAAAGGAAATTTTCTCAACTTGGTCTTTAATTACAGTACTTCCATTTCCATTGTAATGTAAATACTCAATAGTTTTTCTTTATTTATTATTACTGAGATTATAATCCTAGTTCAATATTTATGTTCCTTTGAATTGAATTGAAGTCGCTCAGTCGTATCCGACTCTTTGCGACCCTATGGACTGCAGCCCACCAGGCTCCTCCATCCATGGGATTTTCCAGGCAATAGTCCTGGAGTGGATTGCCATTTCCTTCTCCAGGGGATCTTCCCAAGCCAGGGATCGAACCCGGGTCTCCCACATTGTAGACAGATGCTTTACCATCTGAGCCACCAGGGAAGTCTTACGTTCCTTAGTAAACACAATTACAACTTACATTTTATAAGCAGATATCAATTTAGAAAATAAAAGTCTAATATTTTAAAATTTCTACTTTCCTATTTTACTACCTGACACCACTTTGTTTAACCTGAAGCCTGAGTTTTATTGTGAACCTTCCTATATTTCTTGATGATAGAGATTAAATAGATTTTTAAAACTATTAGAATATCATTCTTTTAAGTACTGTTTTGATGTCTTGAACAATCAAAAGTATTGAGTTTGATTACCTAGAGAATACTTTCAGCATTCTTTGTCTATAAGAGCACTTTGTCCAGCCTTTATTGGCTAGAAAAAATTAAGATTATGTGAATTTATAAACCCATCATTCTAATAATTACCATTTCTATTAGAATTTGATCTAAGATATTGGCTGTATTTTTAAACCAAATGTTAAAGGGTGTCAGTAATTTCTTTTTAAATATGAATGTTTGATTAATACCTTTTTCAGTTCAGTTAAATTTTTTTTTAATCCAACATTTTCCAGTTGTCACACATACCATCACCTGTAAAAGATATTGACTGGCCAAAGGGACTGACTCTTAGAAAACAAATTTAAGCATAGATCCAGCATGTAGGGACATTTAAATCTCTAGTACAAAGGTAAGTCATTAGGGTAATAACAGTAATTTTTTAAAAGACCTTTATACAGATTGTCCTTGACTTATGCTGGTTTGGCCTAAAGAGTTTTAGACTTTATGATGGTGCAAAAAGTATATAAACTCAGTATGAACTGTACCTTGAATTTTGAATATTTATCTTTTCCCCAAGCTAGCAATACTCTCTGGTGATGCTGGGTGAATGACTGAACCCATATATTTATTTACACACATGACCATGAGCGTAAATAACCAATGCACTTACAACCACTCTGTTTTTCGTTTTCAGTACAGTATTCAATAAATTACATGAGATATTTGACACTTAATTATAAAATAGTTTTTGCGCTATATGATTTTGCCCAACTGTAGGCTGGGAAGTGTTCTGAGTACATTTAAGGTAGGATAGACTTAGCTATGGTATTTGGTAGGTGAGGTTTATTATTTTCTATTCAACGATACTTTCAACTTACAGTAGATCTATCCTGATGTAACCCCATTATAAGTCAAGGAAGACCTGTACTGAAAATGCCTAACCATATTCATCTACCATAGCCACATCCATTTGTTCTAAAGTCCTTAAGCTTTTTATCTGAGAAGGTAGGTCCAATTATTAACCCACTATCCAAGAGGAATAATGTTATAAAGGAGATACAACTAGAGTTATAAAAGCACAGCTTCAGTGACTGTGAATTTGGAAGCTTCTCTTGAACCAAAGAGATATTTGCATGCTGTGTGTTAAGTCACTTCCATCATGTCCAACTCTTTGGGACCCCATGGACTATAGCCTACCAGGTTCCTCTGTCCATGGAATTCTCCAAGCAAGAATACTGGAGTGACTTGTCAAGCCAGCCTCCTGGTGATCTTCATGACCTAGGGTTCAAACTAGCATCTCCAGCAGTTCCTGCATGGCAGGCAGATGCTTTACTGCTGAGCCACAAGGGAAGCCCCACCTTTCCTTCAAGTTGTTTAGTTGAATTGTTCTGGCAAAGGAGAGGCTACCACTGCAATCAGTCTGACTTCTAAAATTATACTCTCCTAACAGACAAAGCATCAGTCAACACTTCACAGGGTTAACTGTGGAATTGTGAAAAACAGAAAGAAGCAAGTATTATTAATAATAGCCCAAATAGACACTAACCCTGATGCCCACTAGTAACAAAAGGGACAAATACATTTCAGATTATTAGTAAAATGCATACAGAAATGAAAATAAACCATAGCTACATGCAAAAACATGAATGACTCTCAAAAATAATATTGAAATGAGGAAGGGAGACACAAAGAAATGCTTGTTATTATGATTCCATCTATATAAAATTCAGAAAGAGATGTTACAAGCTACAATAGTGGGGACTTTGGGGATCCTGGCAATGTTTTGTTTTGCTTTGTTTTTTCTGTCAACTTAATCTGAGTGTTGACTACATAAGTGCTTCCATTTTGTGAAAATTCATAGTTTTATGTGTGATTTATATGCTTTTCTATATGTATGCTATATTTCAGTATTCTTTAATGGCAAAACTATCATCTATGGCATCAGGATTAAGAGTTGGTGGCAATATTTCCGTAGGAAAGAGGGGACTGTGATTGGGATGGGGCATAACTGGGTTTTAGGGGAAGCTGATGATAATCTATTTCTCGATCTGGGAGGTGATTAAATAGATGTGTTCATTCTGTGAATACTTTGTGAGCCTTCAGAATCTACACACTTTTCTATCTGGTGCTGGTGCTCAGTTGCTCAGCCATGTCCGACTCTTTGAGACCCCAGGGACTGTTGGGTCTCCAGATTCCTCTGTCCATAGAAATTTATGGCATTAAGCCAATGGTAATTTGTCATTTCTATAGCAATTATTCTACCTAACTAACCAAGATAACCAACTGGTACATCAAAAATTATTTCAAGGGATTATTAAATATATAAGGTTTATGCTTACAAATTAATGCAATTTTGTCCTCACTTTGTCACAAAATACAAATTCAGGAAATACCATTGTAATCTATAATTTAAATCAGCATTTAAAGTGAATTTAAGCCACCTTTTTTACTCTCCTCTTCACTTTCATCAAAAGTCTGGCTTAAAGCTCAACATTCAGAAAGCGAAGATCATGGCATCTGGTCCCATCACTTCATGGGAAATAGATGGGGAAACAGTGGAAACAGTGTCAGACTTTATTTTTTTGGGCTCCAAAATCACTGCAGATGGTGACTGCAGCCACAAAATTAAAAGACACTTACTTCTTGGAAGGAAAGTTATGACCAACCTAGATGGCTTATTCAAAAGCAGAGACATTACTTTGCCAACAAAGGTCTGTCTAGTCAAGGCTGTGGTTTTTCCAGTGGTCATGTATGGATGTGAGAGTTGGACTGTGAAGAAAGCTGAGCGCCTAAGAATTGATGCTTTTGAACTGTGGTGTTGGAGAAGACTCTTGAGAGTCCCTTGGACTGCAAGGAGATCCAACCAGTCCATCCTAAAGGAGATCAGTCCTGGGTATTCATTGGAAGGACTGATGCTAAAGCTGAAACTCCAATACTTTGGCCACTTCATGGGAAGAGTTGACTCATGGAAGAGACTCTGATGCTGGGAGGGATTGGGGGCAGGAGGAGAAGGGGACAACAGAGGATGAGATGGCTGGATGGCATCACCGACTCAATGGACACGAGTTTGAGTGAACTCCGGGAGTTGGTGATGGACAGGGAGGCCTGGCGTGCTGCAATTCATGGGGTCGCAAAGAGACATGACTGAGCGACTGAACTGAACTGAATGTATTTTAAAAAGGCAACTAGCAGGAAAAGACACTAATAGAATTCTCTACATGCTTTCCAAATGATGAATATTCTCAATTAAAATAGTGTGCTTGGTAAAAAAAAAAAAATAAAATAAAGTGAATTTAAACTATAAAAGTATGATTCCAATTAGTAAAATACCATAACCCAAAGAGATCATAATAATACATTCATTAAAGCGAAGTGAAGTCGCTCAGTCGTGTCTGACTCTTTGCCTACCAGGCTTCTCTGTCCATGGGATTCTCCAGGCAGGAGTGGGTTGCCATTTCCATCTCCAGGGGATCTTCCCAACACAGGGATAGAACCCAGGTCTCCCACATTGCAGGCTGACGCTTTAACCTCTGAGCCACCAAGTACACAGTTATTTTCCCGGAATCCAAAATCACTGCAGACAGTGAAAGCAACCATGAAATTAAAAGACATGCTCCTTGGAAGGAAAGCTATGATAAATGTGAACAATGCATTGGAATGCAGAGACACCATTTTGCTGACACAGGTCTGTATTGTCAAAACTGTGCTTTCTCCAGCAATCACATACGGATGTGAGAGTTGGTCCATAAAGAAGACAGAGCACTGACGAACTGATGCTTTCGATATGGTACTTTGGCCACCTGATGTGAAGAACTGACTCATTGGAAAAGATTCTGATGCTAGGAAAGATTGAAGGTGGAAGAAGACGGGGATGACAGAGGATGAGGTGGTTGGATGGCATCACGACTCAATGGACATGAGTTTGAGTAGACTCCAGGAGTTGGTGATGGACAGGAAGACCTGGCGTGCTGCAGTCCATGTGGTCACAAAGGGTCAGACACGACTGAGCAACTGAACTGAACTCAATTGAACTGAACTCTGCATATAAGTTAAGCAAGCAGGGTGACAATATAAAGCCTTGATGTACTCCTTTCCCAATTTGCAACCAGTCTGTTGTTTCATATTGAATTCTAACTGTTGCTTCTTGACCTGCATACAGATTTCTCTGGAGACATGTAAGGTGATCTGGTATTGCCATCTCTTGAAGAATTTTCCACAGTTTATTGTGATCCACACAGTCAAAGATTTTGGCATAGTCAATAAAGCAGAAATAGATGTTTTTCTGGAATTCTCTTGCTTTTTTGATGACCCAGAAGATGCTGGCAATTTGATCCCTGGTTCCTCTGCCTTTTCTAAATCCAGCTTGAACATCTGAAAGTCCACTCTTGATATACGGTTTAAGCCTCACTTGGAGAATTTTGAGCATTACTTTACTAGCTTCTGAGATGAGTGCTGTTGTGTGGTAGTTGGAACATTCTTTGATATTGTCCTTCTTTATGATTGGAATGAAAACTGACCTTTTCCAGTCCTGTGGCCACTGCTGACTTTTCCAAATTTGCTGGCATATTGAGTGCAGCACTTTCATAGCATCATCTTTCAGGATTTGAAATAGCTCAACTGGAATTCCATCACCTCCACTAGCTTTGTTCATAGTGATACTTCCTAAGCCCACTTGACTTCACATTCCAGGATGTCTGGCTCTAGGTAAGTGATCACACCATCGTGATTATCTGGGTCATGAAGATCTTTTTTGTATAGTTATTCTGTGTATTCTTGCCACCTCTTTTTAATATCTTCTGCTTCTGTTAGGTCCAAACCATTTCTGTCCTTTATTGTGCCATGAAATATTCATCTAATATAGGTTTTGGCACACAGTAACTATAACTTTGGAAATGGAAAGATCTTCTTTACTCTGTTTACCTGTTCAAATGCTAATCTCTTCTGGAAACACTCCCCACCAAACATGCCCAGAAATTATGTCTTACCAGTTATCTGCATTTCCTTTACCCAAGTCAACTTGACACATAAATTTAACCATCACAGACTGCAAAGCACCAAACAAAAACATTTGATATTTGTAAAACTATAACAGCAGCTCTCTCCTCTCTTAACATCACACAACTTCTTTTCATTTTACTTAACATGGGAGCAGGTGGTTGGTGGCAAGTGTAGCTCCATATTTCCAGGAAGTGGAGAATTCCTATGCTGATAGTTTGGGTTGTTCCAGATCACTGCATAAATGCACAAGGAGGGCTAGAATTATGTCCATGTGGAGTGTAGTCATGGCAACACCTGTCACTTCTTCTCTTCACTGGACACACCACTAACCCCCTCCTGAACTTTTCTACTATTGGGTTACTTTTTAAATGATTTTCATGTAGAGAATTATAGACTAAGGTCTTCTGAGTAAAGAAAATAATCCTCATTTTTTACTAGTGATATTTGACCTTGTTTATGAGACTTCATTCTAGATGCTACAAGAAAATTTAAGCTGAAAAATCTGTTTAGCTATGATTAAAAAAAATGAAAACCTTCCAATTTGTGAAGCACGAAATAAAAATAAAGAAGAAACAAACTCAGCTATAATGCAGCAGCTTATTTTTTTTTAACACTTTGAAGTATAAACATGTTTTTTAATCAAAATAATTATAAAATAGAAGTTTTTCCATAATGATATTTTCAAAAAGAAACTTAAGGCTGCTGGATATATCCTTTTAAAGATACTTGATTAGGTGTTAGGGCTACTTATAAGATGCCAGGTCTGTAATCTTCTTGGTTTTCATTGGTCTCCCAGTTATACACAGTGAGTTCCTCTTGACTAAATTTAACCTTAATAAAATGTTTGACAAATGAAATCCAACTTTCAAAAACTTTTGGAAATGCCTGTTAGGAATTACCTACTGATTTTCAATACTCAGCAAACTCTATTCCTGCACATCCTTTATGCACTACAGCATTCAGACCTCTGTCTGCAGAAGGTGAGTTTTGTATTTTTACCTTCCCTAGTTCTCTGTGAAACTAGCAGGGATTTGCATTCACTGTGAACTGAGGACTAACAAGCCTCAAGCTATGTTTGCTGAATATCCATAGAAATCTATGTGCATACCTAAAGAAAATAAAGTGTAGCTTCAATCACTTGACAACATTCTTTATTCATTTGTTAATTCACCACTCATTCATTCATTTACACTTTTTTTTTTCCAGGTACAAGGGTAAAGTATTAAATCAGATAGTATGGAAAAGAAGAGTTATATGACATGGTACCTACTTTTAAGAAGTTTGTGTTTCTGCTAGGATAACTGTACATAACAAAACCTTCAATTAAGTGATAGTTGAAGAACTGTTACAGAGATTCTACTGCTTCTAAACTTTTTTAAAAAGCTTTGTATGTGGGCTAGTGTTACCTGTAACATTCAATCAACTTCCAAGATTGAGGAAATGAGGTTCAAAATCATCAAGTTCATTGAATCCTTGGATATGAGACATCCATCTTTCCTTGCAAATCATATCTCAAGTTGTTTGCTTTACATTTGCGTAGAAGAATTATCAGGAATCTATCTACAATCACAAATAATTTTTTTTTCTTTTATGTATTATGTGGTGTGTCAATAAATTTGGAAAACTCAGCAGCAGCCATAGGACTAGAAAAGGTCAATTTTAATTCCAATCCCCAGAAATGGCAATGCCAAAGAATGTTCAAATTACCATACAATTACGCTCATTTCGTATGCTGGTAAAGTTATGCTCAAAATCCTTCAAGTTAGGCTTCAGTAGTCCTTGAATAAGAACGTCCAGATGCACAAGCTAGGTTTAGAAAAGGTAGAGGAATCAGAGATCAAATTGCCAACATTCTTTGGATCGTAGAGAAAACAAGGAGATTCCAGAAAAAACATCTACTTCTGCTTCATTGACTATGCTAAAGCCTTTGACTGTGTGGATCACAACAAACCGTGGAAAATTCTTTAAGAGACGGAAATACAAGACCACTTTACCTGTCCCCTAAGAAACTTGAATGTGGATCAAAAAGCAACAGCTAGAACCAGACAATGAACAATGGACTGGTTCAAAACTGAGAAAGAGTATGACAAGGCTGTAGAGTGTCACCTTGAGTGTTTATCTTCTATGCAGAGTACATCATGCGAAATGCCAGGTTGGATGAATCATAAACTGGAAAATCAAGATTGCTGGGAGAAATATCAACAACCTCAGAAATGACACCACTCTAATGGCAGAAACTGAAGAGGAACTGAAGAGCCTCTTGATGAGGGTGAAAGGAGAATGAAAAAGCTGGCTTGAAATTCAATATTCAAAAAACTAAGATCATGGCATCCAGTCTATCACTTCATGGCAAATAGAAAGGGGAAAATTGGAAGCAGTGACAGATTTTATTTCTTGGGCTCCAAAATCACTGCAGACGATGACTGGCAGCCATGAAATTAAAAGACACTTGCTCCTTGGAAAGAAAGCTATGACAAACCCAGACAATGTCTTAAAAAGCAGGGACATCACTTTGCGGACAAAGGTCCGTCTAGTCAAAGCTATAGTTTTTCCAGGGATGTGAGAGTTGGACCACAAAGAAGGCTGAGTGCCAAAGAACTTATGTTCTGAATTGCAGTGTTGCAGAAGACTCTTGAGAATCCCTTGGACTACAAAGAGATCAAACCAGTCAATCCTAAAGGAAATCAATGCTGAATTTTAACTGGAAGGACTGATGCTGAACTGCAGCTGAACAGCAACAACAAAGTATGACCCTATCATGTGTTACTACATTGTAAATGTTAATATTGTGCTCTGAGGGCAACTCAAGTGGCACTAGTGGTAAAAATCCTGCCTGCCAATGTAGGAGACACAAGGGACACAGGTTCAATCCCTGGGTCAGGAAGATACCATGGAGGAGGGCAGGGCAACCCACTCCAGTTTTCCTGCCCGGAGAATTCCATGAACAGAGGAGCCTGGCGGGCTACATACAGTCCGTAGAGTCGCAAAGAATTGGACATGTCTGAAGTGACTTAGCACACGTGCATTGTATGCATGGGCATGCAGATGACATGTTTTTTTCCATTTCTTTCATATCTAATATTCAATATCTTTTGCATGAATGTATAGTCAGGCCGCCCAACATGGCTGTCTCTTGTTATCTGTACATGTCCGGCTGGACCAATGCCTGCTTCACCTACAGGCTATGCTCCTGACTAATCTTCCTAAGCACTTGCCCCCAGGCCCCAGCTGATGATTGTTCTCATCAAAGGGGCAGGGAGGGGCATGCCCCTCTGGTGGTTTCCCTGGTAGCTAACGAGCCCACCTGATGTCAATTCCTCCTATAACCCGCACTCTGGAGAGAGAGAAGACAGCGCCATTTCCTGCTTGTCCTCTGCTGCACACAGTGGGGTGTTGCTCCAGGACCTTACTGCAGACACGTAAGTGCCCCACCCATTAATCTCTGATGTCTCTGTAGCTAAATCCAGCCTCTTTCTTCAGCTTGAAGCTAGGTAAGTACAGGCCTTGTAGGCCTGTGGGGTGCAGCCCTGCAACAAAAAACACTATATAACCTTTACTGTGTCAGCAGTATGTGCAAACACTTTATTCTTTTATGCTATAGTGTTGACTGTTAAATAACAATGCTGTTTTTGCAGAGTATAACAAACATGGACACAATTAGGAAAGGTATTTTTCTCCTGCTAATCTCAGAGGGAGCCAGTCAAGTTCTCTGTCCATAATGCAGCCAGACTGACTTTAGAAAAAGCAAGATCCACCTCTCTATATCCTCACTTAGTTATCTGTCAATAGTTTTTAACCACTATTAGAATAAAAGTCAAACTGTTTTAACATAGCCATAATGCCCAACAGGACCTGGTCCCTTCTTATTTCTCCTTTTTCAAGTTCCAGTCACTGCAACCTTTCTCCATTCTTTATGCATCCAGATTCTTGAGCTGGACTGTCTATGTTCTGTTCTCAATTGGCCATTTACTAGCTCTGTGATCTTAGACAAAGTACTTAGTTTCTCATCTATAATATGGATGTAATAATGTACCTGCTTGACACTTTTGTTGTTATGAGGATCAAATAATATATATGAAATTATCATTTGTGCCTGGCACACAGAGCTATAAGAGGATTCCTGTTGTTTGCTATTCTTGTATAAGTACTTTAATACATGCTTTTGTCTCTGTTTTTAATGCTGCCTTTCCTTTAGCTAAAGTATACTTACTATTTTATATCAGTTTAAATGTTCTATGTCTAGAAAATATTTCTTTCCATTTAAATTAAATCAGAACTCCCTATTATATACTTTTCTAGTACCCCGTATGTCCTTAGAAGCACTTACCACAATAATGACTAGATAATTGTTAATTCTTTCCAGTTTTTCACTTGAATCCGTCTCCACTACTCCAAGGATATAAACCCAGTCCATCATGCTGCCCACTTTGTAACCCCTCCATCTCTCACCCTCAACCTATGAACAGTTCTCAGTAGTTTAAATGACTGATGAGTTCCATATGCTCTCTCTCTCTCTTCTGTCCTCCTTTCAGAATCGAGAGAAACAAGGAATGATGTGGCTAGCAGGGAGGCAGCAGGGAGGCATCAGGGACACTCAGGACACCTCTGTGCTCTGAAATGCACTCTGCACTGCAGCATCACGAAAGAAAAAATGAAACAGTGTGGAGAGATGGAGAAGAACAAACTAGGGAACAGGTTAGACGGTAAGAAAGGACACACATGTCTCAAAAAGGAAAGACTAATTATCCCAATGGTATTCCTGAAATCAGGGTGAGGGATCCAGTCATACATGGCAGAAAATACAAATGGGAACTCCTAGTAAGACCTCTCATATCCAACCACAGCTCTGCCTCGGGACCGCAGCAAAATGAGTCCAGCTGACAAAGAGACTCTCATAGTTTTCCCACATCTCCTATAAGAGTTCCAGAGCATTAGTCTTTCATCAGGAATATTTGTGTTCAATCTATTTCCTCATGCTCAGCCCCTGAATAGTCTCTTCATTTGTATAATATTTTTCTCTCACTTTCTTTTTTAAGACCAAAATCAATTCTGATGAACTTCACAAAATCTATATTATGAGCTATATGCTCACTGTCTCTCTCTAAAAAAATGCATTTGTGTACCTGTGAATATCTTTCTATTATTTCCATATATATATATTGATTTTTTTCCTCTCCAACGTTTAACAGTTAAACCTAGAATGGCTCCATATATTTCCGTTTCAACCTTTCTGCACTCTCCAGTGCTAACCAGAAGATGTCAGTCTTACAACTCAAATTGATTCTTTGGCCCTCTCCCAACTAGCCTCAATACAAGTCAACTTAAAATCCCAGGGCAAAGACCCCTGAAGTCCCCTAAAAATTCAAATAATAGACATACAATTTTATGTACTAGGATTTCCTTTTTGGTATTTAAGTACATCTTTTCTATTTGGGATTTACATATATGTAATTGGTTTGCAATTTCTATTCATAGACCTTTTCTAAATAGCTGAAACCAAACCAGTGTTGAGACTAAAGAATCAGAGAACTGTGAAGTTTCAAGGGCCTTAGAATTTTCTACCCTCTCTACATGAATTTATTTAATTCAAGAATAGAATGTGATTTCTTAGTACAAATTTATTTTCCTATTCATACATTCATTTATGCATCAAAATTTTAATAGAACATATTCCATATGCTTGGCAATGGGATAACTGCTAAGGATACAAATGTAAACAAGATGAATTAGACACAATCCTTGTCCTCTGTTATGGGTTGAATTGTGCCCCCACCCCCACCCCCCAAGAAAGGGGGGTGTAGTTCCCCAGTACTTTAGAATGTGAACTTATTTGGAAATAGACTCATTGCAGACACAACAATTAAGAAGATGAAGTCACATGAAGTAGGGTGGGTGCTTAATGCAATATGACTGGTGTCCTTTTATAGGAAAAGGAGAGAGAGAGACAGGGAAAAGATGGTCACGTGGCAACAGAGGATGAGATTAAAATGATGCATCTTCAAGTCATGGAATGTAAAGGGTTTGTTTTTTTGTTATTATTTTATTTTTTAATTGGAGGTTTGTTTTTTTTTTAACAATGTTGTGTTGGTTTCTGCTGTACAACAATGTGAATCAGCCATAATATGTATATAGATAGATATAGATATCTATATATATGGTATCTCAGCCGATAAAGAATCCACCCAAGACCCCAGTTTGATTCCTGAGTCAGGAAGATCCCCTGGAGAAGGGATAGGCTACCCACTCCTGTATTCTTGGGCTTCCCTGGTGGCTCAGCTGGTAAAGAATCCACCTGCAATGTGGGAGACCTGGGTTTGATCTCTGCATTGGGAAGATCTTCCCTGGAGAAGGGAATGGCTACTCACTCCAGTATTCTGGCTTGGAATATTCCATGGACTATATAGTCCATGGGGTCGCAAAGAGTCAGACACAACTGAGTGACTTTCACTTTTTATAAGTCCCCCCTCCTTCTTGAGGCTCCCTCCCAATCGCCATCCCAGGTAATGACAGAGTGCTGGGGTGGGCTCCCTGTGTTATACACCAGCTTTCCACTGTTGTTTTTCTCAGTGCCTAAGTTGTGTCTGGTTCTTTGTGACCTCTTGAACTGTAGCATGCCAGGATTCCCTGTCCATCACCATCTCCTAGAGCTTGCTCAAACTCATGTCCACTGAGTCAGTGATGCCATCCCACCATCTCATCATTTGCCCCCTTCTCCTCTTGCCTTCAGTCTTTCCCAGCATCAGGGTCTTTTCCAATGAGTCAGGTCTTCGCATCAGGTGGCCAAAATATTGGAGCTTCCGTTTCAGTATCAGTCCTTCAGATGAATTTTCAGGGCTGATTTCCTTTAGGATTGACTGGTTTGATCTCCCCGCTGTCCAAAGGACTCTCAAGAGTCTTCTCTAGCACCACAGTTTGAAAGCATCAGTTCTTCGGTACTCAGCTTTCTTTATGGTCCAACTCTCACATCCATACATGACTAACCTTCCCACTAGCTATCTATTTAACACACAGTAGCATATATATCGGAGAAGGCAATGGCACCCCACTCCAGTACTTTTGCCTGGAAAATCCCATGGACGGAGGAGCCTGATAGGCTGCGGTCCATGGAGTCGCTAAGAGTCGGACACAACTGAGCAACTTCACTTTCACTTTTCACTTTCATGCATTGGAGAAGGAAATGGCAACCCACTCCAGTGTTCTTGCCTGGAGAATCCCAGGGACAGTGGAGCCTGATGGGCTGCCATCTATGGGGTCGCACAGAGTTGGACACGACTGAAGCGACTTAGCAGCAGCAGCAGCAGCAGCATAAATATGTCAGTACTACCCTTTCAATTTGTCCTGCCCTCTCCTTCCGGCTCTGTGTCCACAAGTCCCTCTGTGCCCAAGTCTGATGTCTCTGGCAAACATCAGAAGCTACAAATGGCAAGGCAAGATTCACCCCTATGTAGGTTTCAGAGAACTCAGCTGACGCCTTGATTTTAAACCTCAGGACTTCCCTGGTGACCCAGTGGTTAAGACTCCACACTTCCACTGCAGGGGGCAGGTTTCCAATCCCTGGTTGGGGAACTGAGATCCCACATGCTGTGAGGTAAGGTCAAAAAGTAAATAAATAAATACATTTAAACTTCTAGCCTCCAGAATTATGACATAATACATTTTCTGTTGTGTTAAGCCACCTAGTTTGTGTACTATGCTATGATAGCCCTAGGAAACTAATGCACCCCTAAAAAGATGACGAAATACAGACAAGTAAGCTAATACAGTGTAATAAATACTGTTATAATTGAAATATGGACTGTGATAAGAAAGTATAAGAGAAATACCCATCAGAGGAGAGCAGAGGAGAGATTTATAGAGGAAGTGACTCCCCATTCCAAGAGTCAACAACAAAAAAAGAGATGTCAAAGACTTGCCCAGGTAAATTACTGTGAAGCAGTAGAGCCGTTTTGTAAATGGAGAAAAGCACCTAACTTACCTGCTTACAGTCCTTTGCTCAGCTCAGAACTTAGGTCACCAATCAGAGTATTATTAGATATGCATCTCAACCCAGAAGTTCTGAGACTCTGATTGAATAAGATTTTATTGGTTATCATTTTCATTTTCTATATTATGTAACTAAGAGAACAATAAACCTCTTTCAAACCTATAGTGACTGGAGCAACCAGTTTGTAAAAGAGCACTTGCAGTTCCACGGAGCCTTCATCTTCCTTCCCTTCCCTTCTGTCTGCCCTTACTTCTGCCCCATCAGAGCTCTGGGCTCCTTCTGTTCTCTCTGCTTTTTCCCTGCATCTGATTTGACTAAATTTCTACTAATTGACCTCCATCACTTATTGCACATAGATTTTCTAGAATGTCTCATATACCCACCAGAGTTTTTGGTTGCCAGCCCCCAATTCTTGTTTCAAAATCACTGTCTTCCCTCTCAGCCTCTGAGTCAAGGTTCTCCTGAGAAACAAAACCTATAGGAATTGACTCGCATGAATGGAGGAGACTGAGAAGTCCTACATTGCCATCTGCAATGTCTGAGTCTGCATTGCCATTCAGTCTGAGTCTAAATGCCTGGGAACCAGGAAATCCAATGAAATGAAACTCTTGTCTCTTCTTTGGAGACAAGAGAAGATGAGATAAGATGTTCCACGCTTTTCATTGGCTGAGTTGTTGCCAGGAAAGGAGTCTATTTTTCTTCCTATTAGATTCAGCTATCATCACAGGGTGTGAGAGCTCCCTGTTCTGGTCTCTGGACTCCAATCAAGTATAGTAATTAGGTTTTCACTTGTTAATTTGTTACAGGTCTCCCTTTTGATCAAGATCTATCTCTGAAAGCATCACATTAAGCAGGTTTTTCCAGTTTATTGACTTTTTACCCCTAAATGATAGGAAAGAGCTTTCCCTGGGTGTGGTGCATCCTGTCAGAGGGAAAGGACATATATTGGAAATCTGCTGAGATCATATTCAAGTAGCTAGAAGGGGTAGAAGAGGGAACTCTCAAGTGCTATTTATCTAAAGTCCATGTGTTATCAAGATTATTGATATTGGCAATCATTGGAAACATGTCCTGATCAAAGGTTCTGTGACAAACTTTAAATAAGCCTGGTCTTTATAACCTAGTCTATCTCATCATTGGAAAAGACTCTGATGCTGGGAGGGATTGTGGGCAGGAGGAGAAGGGGACGACCGAGGATGAGATGGCTGGATGGCATCACGGACTCGATGGACCTGAGTCTGAGTGAACTCCAGGAGATGGTGATGGACAGGGAGGCCTGGCGTGCTGCGATTCATGGGGTCGCAAAGAGTTGGACACGACTGAGCGACTGAACTGAACTGAACTATCTCATCAGATATCATTTGCTTCAGTTCTAGGAACTCTTTACTTTCAGATTTCCAGATGATGTGAAGTTCCAGACAGGGTTTGTGATGAGAATTCAGAACTTCTGTGTGAAGTGCAGAATGCCTCAAGGGGATCCCACAGTGATTTTCTCAGCGTCCTTGACCAAAAGGGCAATGGCAGTAATATCTCTAAGACAGGAGGAGTATCTTCATGCTGCAGGGTCCAGCTACTGGCTATAATAACCTATGGGTCAAATGTGGTCCCCATGTTTTCGAGACAGTACCCCAAGAGCATCCTCTTCCTTTTCATATACAAAAAGGAATCTGATAACTGGGATGTCCAAGGGCAGATGGATTCATCAAACCCTCCTTTGAGGCTTTGAAGGCTATGCCATTTCAGTTCAGTTCAGTCGCTCAGTCATGTCTGACTTTTTGTGACCCCATGAACCACAGCATACCAGGCCTCCCTGTCCATCACCAACTCCCAGAGTCCACCCAAACCCATGTCCATTGAGTCGGTGATGCCATCCAGCCATCTCATCCTCTGTTGTCCCCTTCTCCTGCCTTCAGTCCATTTAGTCTACCCTATAAAACTGGGTCAGTGATGTTACTCTTTAGTAAAACACACGTTGGTTTGGCCATAAGAGAGAAATTTGAAATCCATTTTGGCAATAACTAGCCCAAGAAAACTTCTCAGTTGGTGCTTAGTTTTGGGTTTGGGGAACTTAAGATGCCCTGAAGTCTGATTGGACCCAAGTGTAGCCCTTGTTCGGATAATCAGATCAAACTGCAATTTTTCTTTGGCAACCTCATGCCCTTTTAAGGCTAAAAGCTTTAGCAAGGAGGTGCTGTCTTCCTGTGAGGAGGCTTGTAAAAAGAGCAAAGAAGCAAATCACCCACATATTGCAACAAAGTAGAACCCCTCTGGAACTTTATACCATCCAGACCAACTTGCAGGATTTGTGATATGTAAGAATGATTCTAGGTAAGACCCTGAGGCATTAGTGTCCAGGGCATTGTTTATATTCCCCAGTGAAAGCAAAAGAGTATTGGCTAGCTTCACCAGCTGGAATATTAAATAATGCACTGCATAAGTCAATTACAGTAAAAAATTTGGATCCGGTAGGAATGGGTGTTAGTGACTTATGAAGGTTAGAAAGTATAGGGTGTCAAGGGATGACAATGTTTATTGCTCAGAGGTCCTAGACAAACTTTTATTTTCAGCTGTTAGGTTTTCTGACTGGTGAAATAGTATTATAGGCACTGTTACAAAGGATAATGAGGCCTTGAGCCTTGTAATCTTATTTTATGGACATTATACCTCTAGGGTCTGCTTTATGTATAAAGTATTGATTAATTCTGGAAAGAGATTTTGAGGGGTCTATTAGAAATGTAATGGGAGTTATGCTGTGAATTTTACCAATATCAGTTGGAGATTTTGCCTTTAAGGATAGTGGTGGCTGATTCAATAGGGACATAACAATCAATGTTTTCAGAATCATCTCTAGCACTGTCAGAAAGGAAACAAATAAAAGATGTCAAAGGGTCATTTAATTCACCTTGTTGGTTACTTTGATGTCTGCTGTTTAAATTCTAGAATTATTTCCCTCTTTTGGGAAAAATTCCAGCATGATTCTACCCTAAGAAGTCTTGGCTTAATAAATGGATAGGGGCAAAAGTACTAAGGGGAAAAGAGGTGTGCATGTGTCAAATGGACTAAATAAAAGTGAATAGGTTCAGAGACTAAGACCCCCTTGAGTTTCATCAGAGATCCCCACTCTTGAAACTGTTTTAGTACTCCAGGGCAGGTGCTGCCTTGGCTGAGCACTGAGAGTGCAGCCTTAGTGTCAGTTAATACTGGAAGAGAATGTTTCTCCAGGCTGATCAAGAGAGGGGTTAGGAAGATCCCCCATAATTCCTCAGCTCCCCAGGATTGGGAATTGTTGGGATGTTAGAAAGACTGGTTAGAGGGCTGAAGCTTCCTGAAGTGCTTAAATTTGTAACAGCCTCTTTCCAATGACTTGGCTCTTTGCAATAATAGAAACTAGGAAGATTTTGGTTTGTTAAGGGTCTTTATGAACTGGCGTTGACCATTAAGAGTCTTAGCAGTCTTCCTTTCAGGTGACTCATCTATTAACAGAAAGCAAGAGAGCTGGCTTGCCAGACTGACTAAATCTGGAGTAGACATAGTTTCCCATTCCCTTATAATCTTTTATACTGTAAGGAAAAGGTCCTGTAATGCAGGAGACCTGGGTTTGATCCCTGGGTCGGGAAGATCCCCTGGAGAAGGAAATGGCAACCCACTCCAGTACTCTTGCCTGGAGAATCCCAAGGACGGAGGAGCCTGGTGGGCTACAGTCCATGGGGTCGCAAAGAGTTGGACACGACTGAGCGACTTAACTTTCAGCCCATTAACAAACAAAGAGTTAAGAATTACCTTAACATCTAGAGGAAGACCAGAAACTTCTATAAAAATAATCTGAAGTCAGTTGTAACAGTCATGAACAGGCTTAACAGATTTTTATTGAAGCATTAATTTTGTTCCAATCAATAGATTTTGGTAAAGCCCCAGGAACTGGTTGATGAAGTCACCTAGCAATTGCAGATCCTAAGCTGGTCTCCCAGTTCTAATGCTAGAAACCTTTCATGATTTTTCCAATTAGTTTTCATCCAATGCTGGGCCTGGCCTTCACACACATAAGAACTAGCTGATACAAGTCAGAAAAACTAGGTTGATAGGTTTGAATGATTATATTCAATTCCTCAGCAAATCAATGAGAATCTTCAGTTACAAATCAATGAGAATCTTCAGTTTTGGCACAATCTTTGACTATTGCTTTCTTCAGTTCAGGAATTATAAGAAATTAAGGGTTTAGCCTCTAGATCCTCAGAAGGCTTAATTTTAAAGAGACAGGTTTTGATAAGTTCAGAGGAAAAGGGAGTGAGGAGAGTTTCAGAGAAAAAGAGCTTTTCGGTGAGAACGAGGATGGGGAACTGAGGCTACAGCTGCATAGGCAGCATGGAAAGAAAAAGTGAGATGGCACAGAGGCCAGGCCTGAGTCAAAAAGCCAAGGAAGAGGGATGCAAGGCTTCAGGAGCCCTTTTATATTTCTCTAATTGTTTGCCTCACATAATCTTAAAATCTTATTTTTCAGAGAGGTGATTCTAGGCTTCTAATAGCATTGCAAGCTCAAAATACCAATCAAAATAGGCATTTTATTCAGCTTTGGAAATTTTAGAGCTATGGTGGTCCAATTTGGTTTTAAGAAAAGTAAGTTTGAGGATTTCTAAAGTTCTCCATAATAGCTATTAATATGCCAAATTGCCTTTGATCAGGTCAGCCTGTTTAGTCAGAAATATATATGAGAAAGAACTGTGGTTTGTAAACATAAAATGGTTGGAGTCCCTGTAGAGGTGGGCCCTCAATATATTTGGATAGCTAAGACCCCATTTCTCAGAATTTTATCTCTAGATTAAAAGAATAATTTTTTAACAGCCTAAACAGCTCAGACAGCTTACAGCTCAACTCAGATAGCCTGAACAGCTCAAATAGCTTGCAATTCAAACAGCTTAAACACTTCAAATATCTCAACCAGTCTGCAGGCCTAATATCAGGCAGTTCTAAGAAAATAGCTTAGTCCTGGAGGAGTCAAACCAAAAGCTTCTTAGCTCAGTTTCTATAGAAGAACCCCTATTCCTGAGGAATAAACTGAAGGCTAAACTGGCATGGTTCTGATTAAACAGCCCCTATTCTCAAAGGAATGGGTTAAAGGCTGAACCAGTTCCAGTTGGAACAGTCTGATTTCAGTATGATATTGGCACAAGGACAGAAAAATAGATCAATGGAACAAAATAGAAAGCCCAGAGATAAATCCACACACATATGGACACCTTATCTTTGACAAAGGAGGCAAGAATATACAATGGAGTAAAGACAATCTCTTTAACAAGTGGTGCTGGGAAAACTGGTCAACCACTTGTAAAAGAATGAAACTAGATCACTTTCTAACACCGCACACAAAGATAAACTCAAAATGGATTAAAGATCTAAATGTAAGACCAGAAACTATAAAACTCCTAGAGGAGAACATAGGCAAAACACTCTCCAACATAAACCACAGCAGGATCCTCTCTGATCCACCTCCAAGAATACTGGAAATAAAAGCAAAAATAAACAAATGGGATCTAATTAAAATTAAAAGCTCTGCACAACAAAGGAAAATATAAGCAAAGTGAAAAGACAGCCTTCCAAATGGGAAAAAATAATAGTAAATGAAGCAACTGACAAACAACTAATCTCAAAAATATACATGCAACTTCTGCAGCTCAATTCCAGAAAAATAAATGACCCAATCAAAAAATGGGCCAAAGAACTAAATAGACATTTCTCCAAAGAAGACATACGGATGGCTAACAAACACATGAAAAGATGCTCAACATCACTCATTATTAGAGAAATGCAAATCAAAACCACAATGAGGTACCACTTCACACCAGTCAGAATGTCTGTGATCCAAAAATCTGCAAGCAATAAATCCTGGAGAGGGTGTGGAGAGAAGGGAACCCTCCTACACTCTTGGTGGGAATGCAAACTAGTACAGCCACTATGGAGAACAGTGTGGAGATTCCTTAAAAAATTGCAAATAGAACTGTCTTATGAACCAGCAATCCCACTGCTGGGCATACACACCGAGGAAACCAGAATTGAAAGAGACACATGTACCCCAATGTTCATTGCAGCACTGTTTATAATAGCCAGGACATGGAAACAACCTAGATGTCCATCAGCAGATGAATGGATAAGAAAGCTGAGGTACATATACACAATGGAGTATTACTCAGCCGTTAAAAAGAATACATTTGAATCAGTTCTGATGAGATGGATGAAACTGGAGCCGATTATACAGAGTGAAGTAAGCCAGAAAGAAAAACACCAATACAGTATACTAACACATATATATGGAATTTAGAAAGATGGCAATGATGACCCTGTATGCAGGACAGCAAAAAAGACACAGATGTGTATATCGGACTTTTGGACTCAGAGGGAGAGGGAGAGGGTGAGATGATTTGGGAGAATGGCATTGAAACATGTATAATATCATGTAAGAATCGAATTGCCAGTCTATGTCCGATGCAGGATATGGCATGCTTGGGGCTGGTACACGGGGATGACCCAGAGAGATGTTGTGGGGAGGGGGGTGGGAGGGAGGTTCATGTTTGGGGACGCATGTACACCCGTGGTGGATTCATGTCAATGTATGGCAAAACCAATATAGAATTGTAAAATAAAAAAAAAGAAGATTAGACTGAAGTGCCAAATGAATAGTCCCATACAGAGCAAGGCTTTAACCAGAAAGCGTGAAACCTTAAAATATATTCTGATTAAAACCCGGGGAGCTTAAAAATATAAAAAGGGCAGAAGCTCAAATCCAGGAGAAATACATACCTTCAAACTGAGGGGTTTTCAAGAAAAGCAGTGAGCAACAATGAGCTCATTGTGGGTACCACACTTATATATTCACCATCCTTGGAGCCATCAGGGGTCTTCTCTGGATCCCTGTATGAACCACCAAAATGTTGAATTAAAACAAATAGACTGCCAGATATTTCTCCAGCAAAAATATAGGTTTATTCAGGATCAGCAAAAAAATTTCATTTTGTGGTCTGCAACTGTGGAATGAAAGTGTGTTAGTTGCTCAGCCATGTCTGACTCTTTGAGACCCCCATAGACTGTAGCCCACCAGGGTCCTCTGTCCATGGAAATATCCAGGCAAGAAGACTGGAGCAGGTTGCCATTTCCTTCTCCAGGGGATCCCCCCAACCCAGGGATCAAACCAAGGTCTCTGGCATTCCAGGCAGGTTCTTTACCATCAGGGAAGCAGAAGCCACGTGCAGATCCCTAAACAGCTAGGGAAAAAGAACTCTTTTACAGAAGAGAAAAAATTAGAGTAAGCAGAGTCCGCGTCTTTTCAATTGCTGTCTCTGCCAGGAAAGAAGAGGAGTCTTCTTTCTTCCTGCTGGGCTCTGCTATCACCACAGGGCCTGAGAGCTCCCCTTTCTGGTCTCCTGACTCTATTTTGTTCATGTTTCTGTTCATGAAATTTTTACAATTTCAGTGGTTATTATGGTGCTACTATTGCTCCTAATTAAAGATCTCTTGACCTAAATGTGATTTGGGTTGGGGAGATTATTCAAGGTACATAATATCTTTTTTTTTTCAAAGCTTTTCATAGCACTTAGTGACCCTCAAGAAAATTGAGAGGATGCAAATCAGACATGGCTTCCTGGACATGTGTAAGTGGAAGCCACAATGAACTGGGATTGATTCAGGATTCCCAGGGATTCTGAAATCTGTGGATGCTCAAGTCCCTTATATTAAATGGCATAGAATCTACATATAACCTATGCACATCATTCTGCATATTTTAAATCATCTCTAGATTACTTATCAATCAATGTAAATACTATGTAAATAGTTGTAAACACAAGATAAATGTTATGTAAATAGTTATTGGTGTATGGCAAGTTCAAATTTTGCTTTTTGAAAATTTCTATAATTTTTTTCAATTATTTTCAATCCACAATTGGTTGAATTTGCTGATGTAAAACCCACAGATATTGAGGACAACTGTACTACTTCTCCTCTCCCCATCCCAGAAATGGAAATCTACTGATAATGACTTTTCTTATTCAGTCACAATACTGACAAATAAAAAATAATGGTTAGGTAAGTGATGAAGGAACCCAAAGTACACATCCACTTGTAAAAAAAATGTAAAGACTTTGTAGCAACTTGGAAAATATTTTTGATAAACAACTACAAGAAAAAATAGAATGAAAATTAATAAACAGGTATGACTTTAAAAAAAGAAAGCAAAATATTTTGCTCCCACAAATAACCAATAAATTTCATTAAAAAAAAAAAGCCCACGGGAAAATTACTTATAATCTCATCGTCTTTAAAAATCAAATGTTTTTATGTTTTCTTTGTCATTTTTGGCTCATTATGCACTTACCATATTCTCTAACTAAAAATTAATTCATTCAATTGTTTGGTGTATAAGGTGTATTTAAGGGCCCTGTAATATACTCTAGAAAGATAGTAATGAAGTATCTAGAGACATGTCACTCCCTCAAAGCCCTTCAGTTAAGACAAAGATTAAGGAAAATTCCCTTTGTGAGGCCTTCTTAATCCTACCCTCAGGTCAATTTTTTGTTTACTTCTCTGGATATGTTACTATAGGAGCATTTCAACCTACATGGTAATGATTGTTTAGTGAACTTCTCTTTAGCTAGACTCTGAGCATATTGAAAACAAAAAGTATTCTATTTTTTCTTGTAAGCCCTTGGTCTAAAACTGTACCTAATTTATCATAGAGAATAAATGATAGAGAAAAGGGAAAGGAAAATGGAGAGATAGGAAGAAGAGCAAGAGGATGTGAGAGATTAATACTGGAAGGAATAAATGATTTTGATATATGCAGATATGATTTGACTACAGCACAAGGAACAGCAGCTTCAAACCATCAAAAGAAGCAATTCTACTGGGTGTGTGAGGAGGTGACATTCATGCCCTTCGTTTCATTAACTTGATGCTTGTTAAACTGAACAGTCAACCCTATTATCCTACATTGTAAATTATATTTATTTTATGATCCATTTTTAGCCAGAACAGTACAAGTAGTAGAGATCATTATGGGAATTTAATGACTACTATGATTAGTAAGAGAGATGTTTTGAAGATAACATCTGCCTCTTAGAATAATAAAACTGCACATCTGTTTGTTTTTATTAATTTGGAGCAAATAGAAAATATGGGTTTTTTTTTAAGATTTCTCCACAAACATGTGTTTTAGTAACCACTGATTTATTAGAATCACATGTTCAAGAAGAAAAAACCTAAGTCTTGTCTATGTCTCTGTTTCTATCTTTGTCTGTCTCTGCCTCCTCCCTGCTATCAGCATCTCACTCACCCCTCTTTCATACACACTTTACCCCATATCAGAGGGAAATTACTCACTTTCTCAGGTTTCCCAAGAAATCCCTAATAAGGATTCAAATATCCCTTGCACACTATGTATCTTCCCTGGTGGCTCAGACAGTAAAGCGTCTGCCCACAATGTGGGAGACCCAGGTTTGATCGCTGGGTCAGGAAGATACCCTGGAGAAGGAAATGGCAACCCACTCCAGTACTCTTGCTTGGAAAATTCCATGGATGGAGGAGCCTGGTAGACTACAGTCCATGGAGTCGCAAAGAGTCGGACACTACTGAGTGACTTCACTCTCTCTCTCTCCACTGTGTATATGTTTGTGCATGTCTGTGTGTGTGTGTAATTTATGTATCACTAAATGTTTACTCACGAAGTTACTATAAAGGGAGGTTTACATTGTTTATTTCTTTGTTAAAAGCTATGTTGTTTGGTCCTCGCCTGTGATGATGGTATATGATTTTAGTAATAAATTCAGTCTTTTGAGACTCTTCTAACTGGATATTAGATGTTTAAAGGTTCCCATGGTTTTACAGCCTTTGAAATTGTGTGGAGCAGACTGTTCATTCATTTATTCATCCCTTAATCTTATCCTTCATGGAAAAACCACATGTTGGATGCCTATGTACATGACTAGGATAAGACTATGATCACAGAGGCCATAGTAACAACACAAGATTACTTGTTTTTAAGGATCTCACAATTTAGAAGGATAGAAAAAAACAAGTCAAGTGATAATTACAAAAAAGAAGTACATACAAGATGATGCAGAAAAGGGAACAGAGGGCTAGCTTCTGCCTTTAAGGATTAGGGAGGGCTTTGATGAAGTGATTCTGTTAAATCCAGACCCAAAACATACAATGAATTCATTGTGAAGTTCAGCAGCTGAATCATTAATCACCTTAAGAGAGTTAGAAGAACAAAGTTTCCTTCACGTGTAAGTGTGATTAGTAAAATGACAAGTAAGAAAAGTAGACTTAGATTGCCAGAAAAGACCCCAGAGATGATGATGATAATATTTACTCATCTAAACAATGATACAGAAAAATCAGTTTTGATTTTGAGTTGTGCCCAAGTTCTATAAATTCATGTATGTGACTATACATATCCTTCCTCAGGTTTGGCAAATTTTCAGCATTATTTCTCTTTTTGAGTAGTGAATTTTTATTTTTTTCAAATTATTTTTGAAATTTATTTCTGATTGATTGATGATTGCTTTACAGGATTAGCTTGATATCTGTCATACATCACCATGAATTAGCCATAGGTGTACATATGTCCCCTGCCTCTTGAACCTCCCTCTGGAACCTCCCTCCCACCACCCACCCTTTCCCACCCCTCTAGGTTGTTACAGAGCTCCAGTTTGAGTTCTCTTGAGTCATACAGCAAATTTCCATTGGCTATCTGTTTTACATATGTTAGTGTATATGCTTCCCTGCTCCTCTCTCCATTTATTTCACCTCCTCCTTCCTCTCCCTTGCTCTTGTCCACAAGTCTCTTCTCTATATCTGTGTCTCCATTGCTGGCCTATGAATAGATTCATTGGTACCTTATTTCTAGATTCCATATAAATGGAATCTTTTTTTCCTTTTCTGAAAAAAAAATTTTTTTTTTTTCTCTTTCTGACTTACCTCACTCTGTGTAATAGAGCTCTAGGTTCATTCATCTCATTAGAAATGACTCAAATTCATTCCTTTTTATGGCTGAATACTATTCCATTGTATATATGTACAAGAGCTTCTTTATTGATTCATCTGTCAATGGCCATCTAGATTGCTTCCAGGTCCTAGCTATCGTAAATAGTGCTGCAATGAACATTAGGGTACATGTGTCTTTTTCCGTTTTGGTTGCCTCAGTGTATTTGCCTAGAAGTGGTATTTATGGGTTGTATAGTGGTTTCATTCCTAGTTTTTAAAGGAATCTCCATACTGTCTTCCATATTGGCTGTATCAATCGACATTCCCACTAACAGTGCAAAAGGATTTCTTTTTCTCCACACTCTCTCCAGTACTTGCTGTTTGTGGATTTTTTGATTATGGCCATTCCGACTGGTGTGACGTGATTTCTCATTGTAGTTTTTATTTGCATTTCTCTAATAATGAGTGATGTTGAGCATCTCTTCATGTGTTTATTAACCATCTGTATGTTTCTCTTCTTTGGAGAAATGTCTGTTTAGGCCATTTGCCCATTTTTTTGATTGGGTTGTTCCTTTTTCTGGTATCGAGTTGTATGTGCTGCTTCTATATTTTGGATATTAACCCTTTGTCAGTTGTTTCATTTGCCATTATTTTCTCTGATTTGGAGGATTGTCTTTTCACTTGGTTATAGTTTCCTTTGCTGTGCAAAAGCTTTTAAGTTTAATTAGGTCCCACTTTTTTATTTTTTGTTTTATTTACATTATTCTAGGAGGTGGATCATAGAGGATCTTGCTATGATGCATGTCATACAGTGTTTTGCCTATGTTTCCTTCTAAGAGTTTTATAGTTTCTGGTCTTACATTTACCATTATTTCTTGAAACAAGTTTTCTACCTCTTTCTCTCCCTATTTTCCTTCTGGTATTCCTATAATGTGAATATTGTTTCAATTCACATTATGGAAATGCCAGAAGGAAAATAGGGAGAGAAAAAGGTAGAAAACTTGTTTCAAGGCTTTATTCATTCTTTTATCCTTTTTCCTTCTCTGACTTGATAATCTTAAATGACCTATTTTCAGGCTCACAGATTCTTTCTTCTGCTTGATCAAGTCTTCTATTTATGTTATGTACTGCAATTACAGAACTATTTATGTTCAGTTCTGGAATTTCTGTTTGATTCTTTCTTAAGAATCTGTCCACTGAACTTCTCATTTTGTTCATGTATGGTTTTCCTGATTCTGTTACTTGTCTCTCTGTGTTCCCTTGTAGCTCACTGAGCTTATGTAAATAAATTATTTTGAGGTCTGTGTCAGGCAAAGATCTCCATTTCTTTGGGATTAGTTACTGGAAAAGTATTGTGCTCTTCTAGTGATTTCATGTTTCTGGTATGCTTCTGTTAATCTCTATGCATTTGATGGGACAGTCACCTCTTTCAGAACTTACATGTTGGCTTTGATGGGGAAAGACCTTCATTTGTGGGTGGGTGCAATGGTGCTGGCTGCTGGGTGGAGTGTGGTAGTTCTGGTTCTGGGGAGGACTGAGTCCTTAATATTTTATCAAATAGTTTTGTACTTTTTCATAATGTACTTTTTCACATTCACTGATTAAAACAGAAAATATCACAACAATAAGTGCAGAAAATATACTTGATAAAATTCTACCTTGAATCATGATAGAAATCCTCAGAAAAATAGGGATCAGATGGGAAATACTTATTCTGACAAAGTTCATCTTTAAGAAATTTAAAAATAGCATAAAACTTAATGATGAAATATTGCACAATTCTGACCTGAGTATGGAAAAAGGCAATATCTAATGTAACATTTTCATTCAACATTGTGCTTATGGTCCCAGCAAGTATAAGAAAAAGAAAGGCAAGAAAAACAGTGAAGACTGGAAAAGAAGAAACTACAGTCATCATTTTTCAGGTTTGCTGCATACAAAGTCAATATTAAGGAATTATTTTTCTATACACACAGTAAACAAGTGGAAAAGTAAAATTTTAAATTGCCATTTACAATAATATTAAATGTCTAAGAATAGATCTAATTAAACATTTCTCCAAAATACTATATTTCTGTGAGAAATATAAAAAGACACAAATGGAGTATATACTATGTTCATAGATTGAAAGATTTAGTACATTTTAAGATGTACATTGTGTTCCAAACTGACCTATAGTCAATGCTACTTTAATCATAATCCAAACTGGGGTGTGTGGTTTTGTTTTGTTTTTGTTTTTGTTTTTTTTTGGTGAAAATTAACAGATTCTAAAATATATAAGAAAATATGAGACTTAAAAATAGCTGAGATAATCTCAAAGAGGAAAAAAAATTTGTAATAGTTAACTCTACATTATATTGAGGCTATTTTTAAACTAAATTTTTAAACTAAATGAGGTTGATACAAGAATTAATTTAGTCTAATTGGTAGAAGAACAGATAAATTGACTAATAGGAAAAAATAGTATTCTGAAACAAACTTTTCACATGCTTTGTTACCGTATTTAAAACAAAGACTCCATTACCAATCATAGAGAAAGAGTGGTCTTTTCAAAAAAGTACATGGAGTTAATTGCATATTTATATAGGAAAATAAGAAATTGACCCCTTCCTTGACACCACACACAAAAACTAACTTAAAATTGAATATAGATAATGTAAAAAATGAAATAATCAGGATTCTTAAAAAGCTACAGAATATCTTTATGACATTGGAATAGTCAAAATTTTTTAAATGGCACACAGAAATCACTATGAAAGAATAATCACTTTGCTCCTTGATCACACTACTTCCTATACTAAAGAGAAAAACCACAGATTAGTGTCAGTGATTTATAATATATACATCTGACAAGAGACTTGTATACAGGATGTATAAATAATTCATACAAAGCAAAACAAACAGGAAAGATGCAAATTTTTTTTTTTAATGGGCAAAAGACCTGAACAGATACTTCACAAAAAGGGTATTAAAATCACTGATACAGGCAAACAAAGACAGTATAAGAAACTATGAATCAGTGTCCCTTATGAACATAGAAAGGAAATCCTCAACAAAATATCAGCAAACTGAATTCAGCAGCATGCTAAAAAGAATTATATACCATGACCAAGCAAAATATTTCTATTCAAAACTACTTTCAAAAATTCCATTTTTTCTAAAATAAAACTTTTAAATTTCTTTAAAATAAGGATTTTTAAAAATGTACATAAAATATAAAATAAAATTTTAAAAAATTTATTTTACAGTGATTATATTGTATACATATTCATGCAGCTTAGTCAGTTTATCTGTGCCCATTTTTTAATACTGTTAATGATACTTTCTGAAAAAATTTTTTTTTCTGTATGGTATAATTATTTTTATTTTTTAATGAAATGCCTATATTTAAAATTTTCATTTGGGATTAATAAATGTGATATTCTGTCTCTTCTCTTTAAAACATAAAGTTTTAATTGAGGAAAATCTCTGCTAGTGCTCCATTTTCTAATAAGCTTAGAAAAATTTTATTTAGTGGAGAAAATTCTGTTGTTTTTTAAATGTGTAAATACTTAAGCCCAGATGTTTTCATAGATGCTGTCTTTTTTCCTCCATTTAGAGTATCTTTCTTCAACAAATATTCTTACAAGATAAAACCTGAGAAGTAAATTGTTACCACTGAATATTTATAATTCTCTTGAATGTTTCACAAAACAAATATGATGTAAAATAGTGGTATTTCTCAGTTTCATTTTGATGCTATATACATATACATATATGTATATATATTTATATGGTTAAAAATAGGAGTTCCATCAAAAGGTTCTTTCAAACTGAAATACTCAAAAGTGAAATTTTTCAAATTCAAAATTAAATCTTACACATTGAGCTATAAAAGGTTAATTTATTCAGTTACTTTTTCAAGGATAAATTTCACTATCTTACTGCTCACAGGCTGTTTTCAATAATTGTAACACACTAAGAGCTTTGGACACTGGACTTTTTGGCACTCCATTTGTGAACATGTTGGTCAAAATTTTCTAACTAATTTGAAACAAAATGCAGTTAGAATTTAGAGAAGCTGTTGCAGGACACAAATTAATATGCAAAAAGTTATTCAGATGTTAAAACACATAAAATAAGATTGATACTCTGCACAAGGAGAGAATATTATAAGGCATGCTATTATACTTTTTTGCATTAGACTTTAGTTTCATTAAAATAAAACTTTTAGCATCAGTACTCTTACTGGTTTATATAAACGCATTTTTAAATTTTAAGCAGAAGTTCTATTTTGATTGATAAAATTTTAGAACTTGTTTGGATACTAATGAATTAAGACAGAGGTTGGCAAACTACAGCCCTCTGACCAAATCTGGAACTCCGCCTGTTTTTATAAATATAATTTCATTGGAATGTAGCCATGTTCTTTTGTTTATAGATTTTCTATGGCTGCTTTTGCACTAAATAGCAGAATTGAGTAACTGTGTAAAAAACTATGTAGCCTACAAAGTCTAAAATGTTTACTATCTGGCATTTTTGCAAGACACAAATTTGCCAACCCCTCAGTTAAGCATACAATACAATGAATTTCAAGTATATTTCTGTGTTATGAGTTTCTTAATGAGCATTAATATTTTCTACAATGATGCTATGCTCTACCAAAATTTGTATTCATAATTTTACCCACAAAACAAATAACTTTAATGGTGAACTCTTTAGCTGAATTTAAAATAGCATTCAGAAGAGGATGGAATGATCTTCTAAAACTTTAACACTGATTTTATGAAATCAATAAAAAACATCAACTAGTTATTGTAATTAATTGATTTTTCTATTTAAAGCAATAGATAAGTGTCAGAAATAGATAATTTCAGTGGTGGGAAGGCTTACTAAGGAGTGCCCTTGGGATCAGCTCCTCAACTCCTTTGGGCAGATACAGGAAAGAAGCAAAATTGAACAAATGAAGTCATGTTGGCCCAAAGATAGCTTTTGCCACCTTAGATTTATTCTGTTTGGGCTAAATTGGCTGGCCCTTTGTACCACTGCCTCGATCAGTAATCCTTGGGACACAGTTCTGTGCAGCTGAAGCAATCCCCAAAGAGACTGACAACTCTAAACTATCTTCCAGCAGTCCTCACAGTAGCTGAATGAACAAGTCCTTCCTTGAAGAGGGAACCAGGAAGTGTATCGCCATATTATGTTCATCCACTCCTTTGTACGTGTTCAGAAAGCAGCTCCTCCAGGATTCTGGGGAGTCTTTCTTCCTCAGGAAAACTTAGAAAAGGAAGCGCAATGGTGCTGGCTATTAATCCTGCAGCTGCAGCTGCTCTAAGGGTCTCAACTAAGACTCATTGTCTTTTTCTTTTACTTCCCATTTCAAATTTCCCTTATCCTCAGCACATCTGGCAGTCTTGGCTGGCTACCGTGTACTTTTCAGACTGAGTTTGCCTGAGAATCGTCATTTTCCATCAAAATTGGATAAGGAAGTACCAAGTGTGCCCAAATGGATTACTAGGTGTCAACAATATTCCTCCAAAGTGTAATAGCAACCATTTCTCCTGCTGATGATCAGAGTCAAACATGCTTGCCAAGATGGTGACTCTCTCTTTTTGTTTGATGACCTTTGGACCCAAGAAGTCTGAAATGCCCAGATATCAATCATAACTTTTCTCTGCCTCTTCACCAAAGTATTCTCCCTTGCTGCTGCTGCTGTTAAGTCACTTCAGTCGTGTCCGACTCTGTGTGACTCCATAGATGGCAGCCTACCAGGCTCCCCCGTCCCTGGGATTCTCCAGGCAAGAACGCTGGAGTGGGTTGCCATTTCCTCTCCAATGCATGAAAGTGAAAAGTGAAAGTGAAGTCGCTCAGCCGTGTCTGACTCTTCGCGACCCCATGGACTCCAGCCTACCAGGCTCCTCCATCCATGTGATTTTCCAGGCAAGAGTACTGGAGTGGGGTGCCATTGCCTTCTCTGATTCTCCCTTAAGGGACCAGAATTATAAACCTAAAAGAGTGCAGAGTTGTCAGGACAGAGGCACAAATTCCTACCATTAGTTGTTGGGAAAGTGGAAATGATGATAAGTAGAGCAACTCCTGCTTCTACGCCTTAGTTCTTTAACCATCATATTCTTCCTCTGGAAGACATGGTTTCATATAAAGTTCTTTGACATAAGGTATATACAGTGACCTGGAGGATGGTGTCCCATCCCAGTAAGAGTATCACCTCTAAACTAGAACTTAAGTTATGCCGCTGTAAGACCATTTCCAACACTCAGGTAGCAGCTTCTGGGTGATGCAGTATGTTATATAACCAGTAGATTGTATTGTCATGGATCCCCTTCCATACCTCTTTTTCTCTAAAATGAATTCCTATTCTCATGAGATCCTGTGCTGGCAGATTAGCCATGTCATATAGCTTCAGAGAATAGTGTTGGCTGAGGCTCTACAGGCTGAAAATGCAAACCTCTACCTATGCTGTGTGCTGACCCCTGCTTAAATGAATCTTTGGCTCTTCCAAGATGGAAGGAGCTCAACAGAGTCACGACCAAGTGGCCCATTGGTTGACTGAGGGATGATGCCATACCAGAGACTTACTATTGGTCTCTGTGGCTAGCAGGCTAGAAACACAGCAGCAGTGGTTAGATCAGATCAGTTCAGTTCAGTTCAGTCACTCAGTCGTGTCCAACTCTTTGTGACCCCATGAATCACAGCACTCCAGGCCTCTCTGTCCATCACCAACTCCCGGAGTTCACCCAAACTCATGTACATCGAGTTGGTGATGCATCCAGCCATCTCATACTCTGTTGTCCCCTTCTCCTCCTGCCCCCAATCCCTCCCAGCATCAGGGTCTTTTCCAATGAGTCAACTCTTCGCATGAGGTGGCCAAAGTATTGAAGTTTCAACTTTAGCATCAGTCCTTCCAAAGAACAACCAGGACTAATCTCCTTTAGAAAGGATTGGTTGGATCTCTTTGCAGTCCAAGGGACTCTCAGGAGTCTTCTCCAACACCACAGTTCAAAAGCATCAATTCTTCGGCAGTCAGCTTTCTTCACAGTCCAACTTTCACATCCATACATGACCACTGGAAAAACCATAGCCTTGACTAGACAGACCTTTGTTGGCAAAGTAATGTCTCTGGTTTTGAATATGCTATCTAGGTTGGTCATAACTTTCCTTCCAAGGAGTAAGTGTCTTTTAATTTCATGGCTGCAGTCACCATCTGCAGTGATTTTGGAGCCCCAAAAAATAAAGTCTGACACTGTTTCCATTGTTTCCCCATCTATTTCCCATGAAGTGATGGGACCAAATGCCATGATCTTCGTTTTCTGAATGTTGAGCTTTAAGCCAACTTTTTCACTCTCCTCTTTCACTTTCATCAAGAGGCTTTTTAGTTCCTCTTCACTTTCTGCCATAAGCGTGGTGTCATCTGCATATCTGAGGTTATTGCTATTTCTCCAATTTTCTTGCATCCAAATACCAAAGTGATTCATCTGTCAATCCATCAATCTTGATTCCAGCTTGTGCTTCTTCCAGCCCAGCATTTCTCATGATATACTACTCTGCATATAAGTTAAATAAGCAGGGTGACAATATACAGCATTGACATATTCCTTTTCCTATTTGAAACCAGTCTGTTGTTCCATGTCCAGTTCTACCTGTTGCTTTCTGACCTGCATATAAGTTTCTCAAGAGGCAGGTAAGGTGGTCTGGGATTCCCATCTCTTGAAGAATTTTCCACAGTTTATTCTGATCCACACAGTCAAAGGCTTTGGCATAGTTAATAAAGCAGAAATAGATGTTTTTCTGGAACTCTCTTGCTTTTTCCATGATCCAGCAGATGCTGGCAATTTGATCTCTGGTTCCTCTGCCTTTTCTAAAACCAGCTTGAACATCAGGAAGTTCACAGTTCATGTATTGCTGAAGCCTGGCTTGGAGAATTTTGAGCATTACTTTACTAGCATGTAAGATGAGATTGCCGGGAGAAATATCAATAACCTCAGATATGTAGATGACACTACCCTTATGGCAGAAAGTGAAGAGGAGCTAAAAAGCCTCTTGATGAAAGTGAAAGAGGAAAGTGAAAAAGTTGGCTTAAAGCTCAACATTCAGAAAACGAAGATCATGGTATCCGGTCCCATCACTTCATGGGAAATAGATGGGGAAACAGTGGAAACAGTGTTAGACTTTATTTTTTTGGGCTCCAAAATCACTGCAGATGGTGACTGCAGCCATGAAATTAAAAGATGCTTACTCCTTGGAAGAAAAGTTATGACCAACCTAGATAGCATATTCAAAAGCAGAGACATTACTTTGCCGACTAAGGTCTGTCTAGTCAAGGCTATGGTTTTTCCTGTGGTCATGTATGGATGTGAGAGTTGGACTGTGAAGAAGGCTGAGCACCAAAGAATTGATGCTTTTGAACTGTGATGTTGGAGAAGAGTCTTGAGAGTCCCTTGGATTGCAAGGAGATCCAACCAATCCATTCTGAAGGAGATCAACCCTGGGATTTCTTTGCAAGGAATGATGCTGAAGCTGAAACTCCAGTACTTTGGCCACCTAATGCGAAGAGTTGACTCATTGGAAAAGACTCTGATGCTGGGAGGGATTGGGGGCAGGAGGAGAAAGGGACGACAGAGTATGAGATGGCTGGATGGCATCACAGACTCGATGGACATGAGTCTGAGCGAACTCCGGGACATGGTGATGAACAGGGAGGCCTGGCGTGCTGCGATTCATGGGGTCGCAAAGAGTCAGACATGACTGAGCGACTGAACTGAAGATGAGTGTAATTGTGCAGTAGTTTAAGCATTCTTTGGCATTGCCTTTCTTTGGGACTGGAATGAAAACTGACATTTTCCAGTCCTGTGGCCACTGCTGAGTTTTCCAAATTTGCTGGCACATTGAGTGCAGCACTTTCACAGCATCATCTTTCAGGAGCTGAAATAGCTCAACTGGAGTTCCATCACCTCCACTAGCTTTGTTCGTAGTGATGCTTTCTAAGGCCCACTTGACTTCACTTTCTAGGATGTCTAGCTTTAGGTGAGTGGTCACACCATCGTGATTGTCTTGGTCATGAAGATATTTTTTGTACAGTTCTTCTGTGTATTCTTGCCACCTCTTCTTAATATCTTCTGCTTCTGTTAAGTCCATACAATTTCTGTCCTTCATCGAGCCCATCTTTGCATGAAATGTTCCCTTGGTGTCTCTAATTTTCTTGAAGAGATCTCTAGTCTTTCTAGTGGTTAGATCAGCCTTGCTAAATTGGAGCCTATGTTGTCAAGTTCATTTATAGCTACTGTGACTAATCCATTCATGCAGACAGTGTCAAAGTCTTACATCCATTGACTAGGGGGATTAAGTGAAGTTCCTGGGGCACAAAATTTAAGAAGGCATGCACTCAAGGACTGGTCAGTGCAGGGTTACAGAAAAAAGTGAGTGTCTCCTCGTGTTTTTGGATCCTATGTACCTCACTTGCTCTATGCTAGTTTCAGCCCTGCCTAAGTAATTTTGTTTACTTGGTCATAAATAGAGCAGAAATAGATGTATACTTTCCATGGTGGTTACTTTCTGGTGAGCATTAACATGTGAGAAATAAATCAATCCACTTTTGTGCCCATTCCCATATGACCATCTATATGCCTTTATCTCAGACTTCCTTGTCTTCAAATTTCCAGTTTTTCTCTTTCCATACTTATGATCAACCAGCAATGACTTTTCCACTGTCCATGACCCACTTCCTGTTAATCTCCTAATGCTGGGTAAGTTCTCTGTCCAACAAAGTGAATAACCTATCCATGCACTGTCCTTCAAGAGGGTCATCCTCTCCTATATCTTGCAGGGTCACCTCTGATTAAGCCTTGAGGACAGTCATTGTATATTGTAGGCTTGCATCCAAATACCAAAGTGATTCATCTGTCAAGAACTGAGACTTTTCTTCCTCCATTAGCTGGTCACTAAAGGTACTCTATAAGACCTTAAGTATGAGTTGAAAGAAGGCTGCTAGCGCATCAGTGTTGAATAACATGAGAACTGCACTACCTGCTTATACACATTTGTGCCCTCTAATCCCACTCCTGCTCAATCCTGGATGTATCACTTCCATCTTACAGTTAATTGTTTCTAGACCTGCTCGACCTCATGACTAAGCAAAACATTGTCTATATAGTTGATCAAGGTGATGTCATGTGCTAAGTACATCCTCATGGATGGCTGCCAGTCAAAACTATGGGAAAGGTTCTGCAGGAGGTTCAGGCTGAGGTGAAAGAAATCTTGCCATGTGTGCCATACAGACCTGACTGTATTAAAGCCACCACGATAACTAGGTCAGATACACAAGAAGTAGATAAAGCTTCAGATGGCTTGGTAAAACACATGAGACCCAGACACTAGAGGGATAAGCTCTGCAGATATCTAGAGGCCTGGCACATCAATAAAAGTTTTCAGGGGTACAGTGGTCAGGGGCATTCTGATTCATCCTATCCAAACAAAAGGACAGATTTGTACTGAGCTTTCCTAACAAACCCTGATAGGATTCTTCAGACTCTGGTGGCAGCATGTTCCACACCTGGGACATTCTGGTAGGATGTCTAGATGATCCAGATCTCTTTAGACTATCTTATGATGCTGTGCTTAGTCACTCAGCATGTCCAATGCTTTCTGACCACATGGACTGTAGTCTGCCAGGATCTTCTGTCCATGGAGATTCTCCAGGCAAGAATACTGCAGTGGGTTGTCATGCCCTCCTCTAGGATATCTTCCCAATCCAGAGATCAAACCCAGGTCTTCCACATTGCAGGTGGATTCCTTACTGACTAAGCCACCAGAGAAGCCCTTTCTTATGGTAGAGAGCAGAAAAGTTAAGCTAGTGCAATTTCAAAACTATAGCTCTGTACTGTTTTCTGTTCTGTCTGATCAGCTCTTTCTGATCCTCTTCTTTGATAAGAATGATGCAAGTGCCTCAGGCTATATTAATCTGCTCTATCGAAATAACAGCTCATACAGCTATATGCAGGTTTTATTCATTGGTTGATCTTTCAGTCTGGAGTTAATCTAGTTTCTTCATGGGCTAGATGACTAGAGAATTAAATGGACATGTGATAGGGAGCACCACTCTAAGAGATGGAACAAACATATGCCATCCTTCTCCTCCCCTGATATAGTATTTATTATCTTGGTTACAGGAGATAAAGCCTTAGATGCTGCCCTTGGCCATACCCACTATGATGTAATCCACAGGTCAAATACTCAGTATGGGGAATGTGCCAACTACCAAGTATTTCCATCCTAAATAAATATTATGAAACTGCAGAAATGATCACCAGGCATACCTGTGATGCCAGTGGACTGACTGAGACAAACCGTAGATAAAACCTCATTTATCACATGGCTACTATACGTTCTCACTGTAACCAGAGGGTAGGAAGGGAACATGATGATGCTTTGGATCTTCTGGTATCAAAGTGATCTAACAGTCTTCAAAAGGTTTGGTTAGTTCCCTTTCTTTAGTGTATACTTATCTGAGTAAATGACACTAAGTGCCTTTGGGGAAAAACCGTTAAGTTGAGTTAAGTCGCTCAGTCGTGTCCGACTCTTTGAGACCCCATGGACTGTAGCCCACCAGGCTCCTCCATCCATGGGGTTCTCCAGGCAAGAATACTGGAGTGGGTTGCCATTTCCTTCTTCAGGGGATCTTCCCGACCCAGGAATCGAACCCAGGTCTCCTGTATAGAGGCAGACGCTTTAACCTGTGAGCCACCAGGGAAGCCCAGAGTAAAACTGGGTTACTCCTTATCTTGTGCATTCGCTGTGGTTCCTCCTTCCTAGGAACCCAGCCTTTTTTTTCAGTCAATGAGTTATAAGTTAAAACCTGCCTAAGATCTAGAAACTGGATGAGAAATCACTCTGTTTTTTGAGACAACTTGCCTTGGACTTCTGATCACCCACCCTGATATTTTCTGATGATACAAGTTGACTTGCAATTAAGAAAGTTAAAAGGGAAAACACAGACTGGGGGGAAATTATTACAATACATCTAACTGACAAAAGAATTTTATATATCCAGAATATGTAAAGATACTAAAAATCAGTAAGAAAAAGATGAAAAAGAAGGAAAAAGTACTTGAACAGGTATGTCAATAAAATGCTATATACGTAACCAGTTAGCATATAAAAAGATACTCAACACAGAGATATTCTTGATTCTGTAATATGGGAGTAACTGGTATTAAACTACCATTCTGTTATAAGCAACTCTAAAACTGGACAAAATATATTTAAAATGGGGACCTGGTTTCGATCCCTGAATTGGGAAAATCCCCTGGAGAAGGGAATGGCTACCCATTCAGTATTTTGGCCTGGAAAATTCCATGGACTGTATAGTCCATGGGGTTGCAAAGAGTCAGACATGATTGAGCGACTTTCACTTCACTTCAGATGTTAGATGACAGTACAGATCTGTAACTCCTGAGAGAAGAGGAACTAACAAGGTGAACCCTGCCACTACCCTGGATTTCTGCTTCAAGGAAATTTTCAGATTGAGGCCCTGAAAAGAAGCCTTAACTGAGTACAACAATATTACTGAACTATGGAGACAAAATTTGAATTTTGACACTGCTAAGTAAGCTAGAATTTGTAAAGGAGATTACCATTGATAGCAAGTGATACTGAGAAGGAAATCCACAAATCTGCAGAGGGATTCCCATGAGTCTTTGCCTGAATATTAAACTGTGCATTCAAAGGTGTGTACAACACTAGAAAAAGTGAATAACTGAGGGAAGAACAATTACCAAAGAGTTGTAAGTCAAATAACTGCTAGAAGTAATACAGTATAGGACTGGGGAGTATCAGAGAGATTAGATATTGGGGTTATAGTGTGGGAAATCCTAATTGAACCCTATAACTTTTAATAGAAAACTCATGAAATCCAGGCCTTGGGAGTAGTTTATCTAGTCTTTGAGTAAAGGCTGTTCTAGATTTACCCTAAAAAAACTTAAAGATGGGGCTCAAAGGGATCAATCTAATCTGTATGAAAGTTAACCACCTACTAGAAACTAAAACTTAATGCTCTATCAAAGAAAGCCAAAAATTTCAGACATTCAGCAACATAGAATACATAATGTCCAACACATAATAAAATTTGCTAGAGGAAGGAAAATGTAACTCTTGACATGAGAAAGATCAAAGAAAAGGGGTAAAAAGTGACAGCGATGATCAAATTAGCAAATAGTGAAGTGACTCTTAAATTCCTATTATGAATATGTTTACAGCAGTAAAGGAAAACATGAATATAATGAGGAAACAAATTGGGAATTTAAATTGAGAAACTCAAGCTATACAAAAGAATAGAGTGGAGAGTCTAGTACTAAAGAATATAAGTAACTAAAATAAAAATTTCACTGGATGGACTGACCAGCTTCGGTGCTACAGAAGAAAAGTATTTAACACAAAAACAGGACAATAGATGTTGAAAAAACTGAAGATGCTATGCAGGCAGGAGAAGAGGCTTATAAAATATATTACAAAGAGATATCACTATAAACCCCCCCAAATTTACTGAAATTAGAAGATTTGCCAAATTAAATATGCTTCAATTAAAAAAAAAAAGATTTGCTGAGGAGAGCTGATGAGGATGTAGAGCATTAAAAATTGTTGCTTATGTCAGAACAAAATGTTACATAGGCATTAGAAAAGTACTTGATATTTTAATGGTATTAAATGATGTATGACCCAACAATTACAGCCCTGCATATACGTATACTCAGGAGGGGCAAGTGCTTATGTTCACACACAAAAATTCAGAGTATTTTTATCTTTAATAGCTCCAGTTGGAAACAATCCAAGTGTTCATCAGCTTAAGAATGGTTAAATAATTTGCAATATATTCTTTCAATGGAATAAATGAAAAAGAAGAGCTACTAGGACATATAACAACATGAATAAATTTCAGTGATATGCTTAGTGAAGGAAAACAAAAAAAAAGACTATATGTTAAGTGATCATTTTTCTATGAAGTTCATAAAGAAGTGAAGCTAATATATATTGATAGAAATCATAGTGGTTTCCTCTGGAGTAGGTAAAATATTCTGGAGTCTGGAAAATATTTTCAATTTTGATGGGGGTGGTGGTCAGAAGCGTGTGTTGTTGCTGTTGTTCAGTCACCCAGTTGTGTCTGACTCTTTGCAACCTCATGGACCGCAGCACACCAGGCCTCTCTGTCCGTCACCATCTCCCAAAGTTTGCCCATGTTCATGTCCATTGCATCAGTGATGCCATCCAGCCATCTCAAGTGTGTGTACATATGTAAATTCACCAAGCTAAATTAAGATTTGTGCATTTCTTTATTATTTGTAGTTTTCCCACTTGTGTTTGCCTTTAAATAAAAGTCTTATGTGAGTATACTCTGAGAAGTCAGAGCACAAGGAAGGATATGATGAATCCTTTCAAAAACCTGGACTTGTTAAATCTTTTCACTGTACAAATATTCAGCCGAGATTCCACAAGTTTAGATTTTTGAAAGGATTCCTATCCTTCCTATGTTCTGCTGGTCACATGGCCAAACTTGGCTGTCGACTGCTTAAGTTAGAGTTCTTCAGAGAAGCAGCACCAATAGGATATATAAACACAGAGAAGCCTGGCAGGCTACAGTCCATGGGGTTGCAAGGAGTCAGACATGACTAAGCAGCTAACACACATGCACGATGGTTTACATACACATGAGCCAGTTCCTATAGTAATCTCAAATATATACATAGATAGCATATAATTAAACTCCTCATATACATACACATGTATGTCTGTACATATGTATTGCATATAAATGCATATTCTATATATGTATGTCTTCCCAGGTGGCTCAGCAGTAAAGTTTCTGCCTGCAATGTAGGAGACCCGGGTTTGATCCCTGGGTTGGGACGATTTCCTGGAGGAGGACATGGCAACCCACTCCAGTATTCTTGCCTGGAGATTCCCATAGACAAAGGGGTCTTCCTGGCTACAGTCCATGGGGTGGCAAAGAGCTGGACACCACTGAAGCGACTTAGCATACACACATGTCTATATATTATATACTGTATATATATGAGGAGGGTTTATATATACCTAAAAAATCTTGCAGATCTGCTGTCTACAAGGTGGTGAATCAGAGATACCAGGAGTATAATTAAGTGTGAGCTTGAAGGCCTGAGAGTCTGGGGACTGATGGTATAAATCCCAATCTTAGTCCAAAGAACAGGCAACCTGGAGCACTAATGTCCAAGGGCAAGAAAAAGCAAAGTTTTGGCTCAAGCAGAGAAAGCAAATATACTCTCTTCCTTTCTTGTTCTACTCAGACCCTAAGTATTAGATGATAAAAGTTGATGCCCACGGGCATTGGTGAGGGCAAATCTGTAGTCAGTCTGCTGCTCCAAATGCTAATCTCTTCTATCCTTACAGACAAATCCGGAAATAATGTTTTATTAGCTTACCCGGGCACCCCCTTGGCCCAGTCAAGTTGACACATAAAGTTTACCATCACACAGGGGAAAGCCATCAGTAAACAAACCAGCTTAGCTGTCCTCAGGCACATCATAAATCCCACTGCCCTTTCCTTGGCCAAGAGCCAAAGTCAGACCTCCAGGCATCCTAGGAAAGAATCACAGTCTTAGTTCTCTGTGTAGATTCTCAGCAAATGCTTGCGGGTTTATTAAGAAGTTCATTTACTGAATAACATGATTTGGTCACGTTCTGAATCCATTTATGCCTACATAAAGCCATGAAAGATGTTTCTTAGCCTTTTCATAAACCCTTAAAATAGTTTCCTCAAGTAGAGAGAAGATGATTGATTTTACATCCCAAATCTCTGTTGGCTCTCTTCTAAGGAGAGAGAGATTTTAGTTCCATTGTATATATTTCACTTCATAAGACATGATTGCCTTTTTGTCTTTGCTCAATTTTAGTAAGTTATTTTTAAAGCCTTAGATTATTAAAGGCATAATAAGTGAACAGTCAATGTGAAAAGGCAAAGTGCCTTCACTTAGAAGTGTGAAATTAATTGAAATTGCCTTTTGCCTGAAGATGGTACTACTACCAAGAACACACAACAAAGTATTTATTCAGTGATAATTATAAATCCAAATGTCTCATTGCTAAAAGTATAGAAGCCTAGCAAATGCATAACTATCTGAGGCTTCAGTTAGTGTAATACTTTAATGTAAAATAGTACTCTCTGAAACTAGAGGAGTCTTCAAGCTACTTTTGTCCTGGAACAGCATGCCCTGGTCATCTGTAAATTAGTAGAATAAGAGCTCTGTGAGGATAAAACCTTGACAGTCTCATGTATGTCTATGTCTCCAGTGATGAGCATAGTGATAGCACATGACAGACATTCAACGTGCATTTATGGAATTATTGAACAAAAAAAAAAAGATGGAATAAAGCCTTTCATATGATTGTGGCCTAAACCTTCACACAAGTTGAAGCCAGAGTTCTAATTTTCATTTTCTTGGAGAGAAGTCAACAAGACTCAGCTAATCTTTTTATGGGAGTTTTTAAGTGGCTCCAGAGGCACCTAACCAGTTCCACCCCATGGATGGACATGTTTAATACCATCACAGTACCTCAACTAAGAGTGGAGCAGTTTTCAGTTTTACCCAAGTTCTGGCTGAGGTCTGGTAAATGGAGGGGTGGAAAAAAAAATGACATTGGTAAAGGAAACAATAAAGATAATATCCTTTTAAAATGTAAATATATGTATCTTAGTCAGTCAATCAGTTCAGTCGCTCAGTCATGTCCGACTCTTTGTGAGCCCATGAATCGCAGCACGCCAGGCCTCCCTGTCCATCACCAACTCCCGGAGTTCACTCAGACTTGCGTCCATCAAGTCAGTGATGCCATCCAGCCATCTCATCCTCGGTCGTCCCCTTCTTCTCCTGCCCCAATCCCTCCCAGCATCAAAGTCTTTTCCAGTGAGTCAACTCTTCACATGAGGTGGCCAAAGTACTGGAGTTTCAGCTTTAGCATCATTCCTTCCAAAGAAATCCCAGGACTGATCTCCTTCAGAATGGACTGGTTGGATCTCCTTGCAGTCCAAGGGACTCTCAAGAGTCTTCTCCAACACCACAGTTCAAAAGCATCAATTCTTCGGCGCTCAACCTTCTTCACAGTCCAACTCTCACATCCATACATGACCACTGGAAAACCCATAGCCTTGACTAGACGGACCTTAGTTGGCAAAGTAATGTCTCTGCTTTTGAATATGCTATGTAGGTTGGTCATAACTTTTCTTCCAAGGAGTAAGCGTCTTTGAATTTCATGGCTGCAGTCACCATCTGCAGTGATTTTGGAGCCCCCAAAAATAAAGTCTGACACTGTTTCCACTTTTTCTCCATCTATTTCCCATGAAGTGATGGGACCGGATGCCATGATCTTTGTTTTCTGAATGTTGAGCTTTAAGCCAACTTTTTCACTCTCCTCTTTCACTTTCATCAAGAGACTTTTTAGCTCCTCTTCACTTTCTGCCATAAGGGTGGTGTCATCTGCATATCTGAGGTTATTGATATTTCTCCCGGCAATCTTGATTCCAGCTTGTGTTTCTTCCAGTCCAGCGTTTCTCATGATGTACTCTGCATAGAAGTTAAATAAGCAGGGTGACAATATACAGCCTTGACATACTCCTTTTCCTATTGGGAACCAGTCTGTTGTTCCCTGTCCAGTTCTAACTGTTGCTTCCTGGCCTGCATACAGATTTCTCAAGAGGCAGGTTAGGTGGTCTGGGATTCCCATCTCTTTCAGAATTTTCCACAGTTTATTGTGATCCACACAGTCAAAGGCTTTGGCATAGTCAATAAAGCAGAAATAGATGTTTTTCTGGAACTCTCTTGCTTTTTCCATGATCCAGTGGCTGTTGGCAATTTGATCTCTGGTTCCTCTGCCTTTTCTAAAACCAGCTTGAACATCAGGAAGTTCACAGTTCACGTATTGCTGAAGCCTAGCTTGGAGAATTTGGAGCATTACTTTACTAGCGTGTGAGATGAGTGCAATTGTGCAGTAGTTTGAGCATTCTTTGCATTGCCTTTCTTTGGGATTGGAATGAAAACTGAGCTTTTCCAGTCCTGTGGCCACTGCTGAGTTTTCCAAATTTGCTGGCATATTGAGTGCAGCACTTTCACAGCATCATCTTTCAGGATTTGAAATAGCTCTACTGGAATTCCATCACCTCCACTAGCTTTGTTCGTAGTGATGCTTTCTAAGGCCCACTTGATTTCACTCCAATGTCTTTGTTTCATGTGTAAAATCCAAAATTCTTACTCTGAGCTACAAGATACCACACGATCTACCTGCCACCCCTCCCAACTTTCCTCTGACTGTAACCCCCAGAGTTCTTCCCCATGCTCAGTGCTCAGCCTCACTGGCCTTCTTGCTAGTTTTCAGGCATCTCATGCACATTTGTAATTTGGTGTCCTCTGCCTGCACTCTGAACTCTTCCTCCAGGCCTTCACAGCACTGGCTCCCTGACTCCCTTTATTTAAGTCCCTGCCCAAAGGAGGGACCTCCTCAGCATGGCTTTTTCTAGATAAGTATAGCATCTATGACTTCTGGGTATTATGTTATCGATTTATTTACCTACTTATTTATTGTTTGAAATTCCCACAAGGATATACATTTCCTCAAAGGAAGAAAAGAGGAACCTTGTTTTTTAGCAATGCTTTTTGCTTTTGTTTGTTTTCCATATATTCTTTCCTCAGTTCTTAGAACAATGGCTAGAACACACCAGGCACTCCATAAATACTTGTTGAATAAATAAGTGAATGACTGAAGAGATGGACAAATGAATGTCATACGTGCTGGGTAAATTCTAGAAGAGATAAAGGGAGAATTTCCCAATGTTTCTTTTCAGCAAAATCATACTGAACCAAGATAACAAATATGAGAGTGATAGGGTGAAAAAAATTTTTAAACATTTTTCTGAAATTTCCCTTTCTTCAGATATAGGTGACCTTCCTTTATGCTTGGGGGTTGGGTCTCCAGAAGAAATATTGATGCACAGTTCTTGATACTGCCCCCAATAGTTCAGATATTTGAGGCTAACACTCCATCTCGCAAAGAGTTGGACACGACTGAACAGCTGAACTGACTGAACTGAACTGAACACTCCATCTTAGAGAAGGAAATGGCAACCCACTCCAGTACTCTTGCCTAGAAAATCTAGTAATGCTGACACAGAGCAGTAGATTTATAGGGAAAATCGTTTAAGGTCAAAACTTTATGCCTTTTCTTGACTAATAGTAGTAAAAATTTAACAAAAAGACAGCTAACTATTTTTCTTAAAAGAAAGGACAGGAAAAATATGTTTAGTTAATTTACTATTGTTAAATATTTCAACAATTCCTTGAAGAAATTATTAAAATGTCATTGGGAACAGAAACATATTTGCATTGGGCATCATCAGAATTACTAAGAAACCATAGCAAAAAGACATTTAGCAATTTTATAGCAATAGCAAATGACCAAAACAATTACACATTTATAAATCCCTTTTAGATATAACAGATATTTTAGTTTGTTAAACATATATAATAGACCATTCTGTTAATTTTTCTTCCTTAATACAACCTAATTGCATTTGAAGTTGATGTAAATATTGAGATTTTCTTTCTTTTTTTAATTGAAGTATAGTTGATTTACAAAGTTATGTTAGTTTCAAGTATACAGCAAAGTGATGCAGATTCTTTTCCATTATAGGTTATTACAAAATATTAAATATAGTTCCCTGTGCTGTACAATAGGTCCTTATTGTTTATCTATTTTATACAGATACTACTCCCTGGAGTAGTAATCCTAATCCAAATTCCTAATTTATTCCACCCCTACTCTTTCCCCTTTAAAGTGAGTGAAGTCACTCAGTCATGTCTGACTGTTTGCGACCCCATAGACTGCAGCCTGCCAGGCTCCTCTGTCCATGGGATTTTCTAGGCAATAGTACTGGAGTGGTTTGCCATTTCCTTCTCCAAAGGATCTTCCTAACCCAGGGCTCGAACCCAGGTCTTCCACATTGTAGACAGAGGCTTTACCATCTGAGCCACCAGAGAAGTCCAAAATTTGTTTTCTGTGTCTGTGAGTTTCTTTCTGATTTGTAAATAAGTTCATTTGTATTATTTTTTTAGATTCTTAAGTGACATACTTGATATGTGTCTTTGACATACTTCACTTAGTATGATAATATCTAGGTCTACAGAGATATTACTTTGCCAACAAAGGTCCATCTAGTCAAGGCTATGGTTTTTCCAGTGGTCATGTATGGATGTGAGAGTTGGACTGTGAAGAAGGCTGAGCACCAAAGAATTGATGCTTTTGAACTGTGGTGTGGGAGAAGACTCCTGAGAGTCCCTTGGACTCAGTCCCTTGATCTCAGTCCGTTCTGAAGGAGATCAGCCCTGGGATTTCTTTGCAAGGAATGATGCTAAAGCTGAAGCTCTAGTACTTTGGCCACCTCATGCGAAGAGTTGATTCATTGGAAAAGACTCTGATGCTGGGAGGGGTTGGGAGCAGGAGGAAAAGGGGACAACAGAGGATGAGATGGCTGGATGGCATCACTGACTCAATGGACGTGAGTTTGAGTGAACTCCGGGAATTGGTGATGGACAGGGAGGCCTGGTGTGCTGCGATTCATGGGGTCGCAAAGAGTCGGACACGACTGAGCGACTGAACTGAACTGAACTGATTCTTGTTGCTACAAATGGCATTATTTTATTCTTTTTTATTTATATTGATTACACATAAATATATATTACTTGTTACTACTCGATATATAATATATATATATATATTTTTTTATATATATATATATATATGCGCCATGTCTTCTTTAGCCATTCATCTGTTTATGGATATTTAGGTTGCTTCCATGTCTTGGCTATTGTAGTAGGGCTGCTATGAACACTGGGGTGCGTATATCTTTCCAAATTAGTTTTTGTCTTTTCTGGATATATGCCCAGGAGTGGGATTGCTGGATTGTATGGCAACTCTGTTTTTAGCTTTTTAAGGAACCTGCATACTGTTCTCCATAGTGGCTCTACCAATTTACATTACCATCAAAAGTGTAGGAGGGTTCTCTTTTCTCCACATCCTCACCAGCCTTTATTATTTGTAGACTTTGATTATGGCCATTGTGGCCAGCGTGTTATGATACCTCATTGTAGTTTTGATTTGTGTTTCTCTAATAATTAGTGATATTGAGCATCTTTTCCTGTGCCTACTGGCCATCTGTGTATTTTCTTTGGAGAAATGTCTATTTAGGTCTTTTGCCCATTTTTTACTGTTTTTTTTTTAATTGAGATACATAAGCTCTTTGTGTATTTTGAAAATTAATCCCTTGTCAGTCATATCATTTGCAAATATTTTCTCCCAGTCTATAGCTTGTCTTTCATTGTGTTTATGGTTTCCTTTACTATGCAAAAGCTTTTAGGTTTAATTAGGTCCCATTTGTTTGTTTTTACTTTTGTTTCCATTACCCTAGGAGACAGATCCAGAAAAATATTGCTGCAATTTATGTCCAAGAGTGTGCTGCTTATATTTTCCTCTAGGAGTTTTATAGCATCCAGTCTTATATTTAGAGGAGCCTGGTGTGCTATGGTCCATGGGATCAATGATTGAACAACAACAACTTACATTTAGGCATTTAATCCATTTTAAGGTTTTGTGGGTTTTTTTGGTATAGTACTAGAGTATATTTTAATTTCATTCTTTTACATGTAGTTATCCGGTTTTCCCAGCAACCTTATTGAAGAGACTGTCTTTTCTCCATTGTATTCTTGCCTCATTTGATGAAAATTAGTTGACCATAGGTGTGTGTGGGTTCTCTGTTCTGTTCCATTGATCCCTATGTCTGTTTTTGTGACAATACCACATGGTTTTGACTACCATAACTTTGGGGTATTGTGGAAGTCTGGATGGGTGCCTCCAACTTTTCTGTTTTTCCTCAGGATTGCTTTGGCAATTCTGGGTCTTTCATGGTTCGATATAAATTTTAGGATTATTTATTCTAGTTCTATGAAACATGTCATGAGTAATTTGATAGTGGTCATATTAACTCTGTAGATTGCTTTGGGTAATATGGAAATTTTAGCAATGTTAATTCTTCCAATCCAGGAACTTGGGGGATATCTTTCCATTTCTTTGAATCATCTTTAATTTTTTTTTATCAATATTTTATAGTCCTTGGCATATGAGTCTTTTACTTCTTTGGTCAGGTTTATTCCCAGTTTTTTTTTTTTTTTTACATTATTTTAAAAGGGATTTATTTTTAAACTTTCTGTTTCTGATGTTTCATTGTTCATGTAAAGAAATTTCTGTATGGTAATCTTGCATTTTGCAGCCTTACAGAATTTGCTCATTAGCTCTAATAATTTTTGTGTGGAATCTGTAGGGTTTTCTATATATATATAGCTCAGCAGGTAAAGAATCTGCCTGCAAAACAGGAGACAGAAGAGACACAGGTTCAATCTCTGGGTCCAAAAGATCCCCTGGAGTAGGAAATGGCAACCCACTCCAGTATTCCTGCCTGACAAATCCCATAGATAGAAGAGCCTGGCAGGCTACAGTCCAAATGGTTGCAAAGAGTAGAACATGACTGACTAAGTATGCACATATATGGCATCATGTCATCTGTGTAAAATGATAATCTTACCTCTTCCCTTCCAGTTTAGATATCTTTTATTTCTTTTTCTTGTCTGATTACTGTGACTGGGACCTCCAATACCATGCTGAATAGAAGTTGTGAGAGTGGACAGCCTATCTTGTTCCAGAATTTAGCGGGAAGGCTTTTAGCTTTTCACTGTAGAGTATTATGTTGGCTGTGGGTTTGTCATAAATGGCTTTTACTGTGTTGGGATGTGTTCCCTTTATATCCACTTTGATGAGAGTTTTTATCATGAATGGATGTTAAATTTTATCAGATGCTTTTTCTACATCTGTTGAGATGATCATATGGTTTCTGTCTTTCCTTTTGTTGATGTGGTTGATATCACACTGATTTGTATATGTTGGACCATCCTTGTGACTCTGGGATGAATCCAACTTGACCACAGTATATGATCTTTTACACATGTTGTTGGATTCAGTGTGCTAATATTTTGCTGAGGATTTTTGCATCTATGTTCATCAAAGATATTGGCCTGCAATTTTCTTTTCTGGTAGTGTCATTGTCTAGTTTTAGTATCAGAGTGATAGTAGCTTCTTAGAATGACTTTAGAACTAAATTTTAACAAATATCTACTACAACTATTAAGAACACAGATAATACTTATCAAGTCATACTCTGTGCTGGGCATTCTTCTAATTCATTTAATATTCACAACTACCCAGTGAGATAAAAATAATTATCATTCCCATTTTAAAGTTGAAGAAATGAGATATAACAGAGCTGCATACAAAGAAGTACCCAAAATATGGAAATTGTTTAATAAGCTATTTCATATCTACACCACAGAATATGATCCATACATTAAAAAGAATGAATTAGAGCTATGCTAACTGACTTAGAGGGATTTCCATGAAGTGTTGTTTCATTAAAATAGCAATATATAGAAAATTGTGAATGATATGGCCCTATTTTAATAGAACAAAAACAAAAATGCCATATACATATATATATATATATATATATATATTCATTGTATTTGATTCTGTGCATTGCGCATAGAATCGTGACCAGTCAAAGGCAAACCTTAGGGGTTGGGGAGCAGTCAACAAGGGTGACTGAGGAAGAATGATTAGTAAATGCAGTGAGAAGAGAAACAAGAGCACAGTTTCCAGGAAACCAGATAAAGAAAGTGGTTCAAGAAGAGGAGTGGCAACAATTACTGCTGGATAGAGTAGAATGGAAACACTGGCTTTAGTAACATGGAAATAATTCATGCATTTATAATCTTTTCAAGATTTTTTATTGAAATGGGGATGGAAGCCTAATTGGAGAAGGTTCAAGACAGAATGGGAAAACTGGGGATATCAGAGACATCTGTGGTCAAATCTTGCAAGAGAGTTGATTTAAGAAGAGAAAGGGTAATACAGTAATATAGCAGTAACTGGTAAGGAGTGCTTTGTTTTATGTTGATTTTTAAGATGGTAATTGTTTCAGAATGGTTGTATGCTAATGAAAACAATCTCGTAGAGGAAAATTGTTGATGGAAGAATGAGGAAGCAATTGCTAGACTGATGTTTTAAGAAAAAAAATGTGCGAATGGATTTTAGTACACAGATGGAGGGGGATGGTCTTAAAAGGTGTGTAAATGGTTCCTGTATCACAAACAAAGAGGAAGGTAGAGTATAGGTACAGATGTTGGGTGTTGGCGGATGAGGTGATGTGTGTGTGGAAGACATCCTCCAATTCCTTGTATTTTCACAGTGAAGTACAGAATCAGGTCATCAGCTGAGAATGAACATGAAAGAAACTATTGGAAGTTTGAAGAGAGAGGAAAAGGTAAGGAATAATTATCTAGGAGAGCAGTAGAGTGAAGGAGTACAGAAATGCAGTAGGATTTCCTGTCAGCATTAATGTTCTTATTGAGGTTATACATTTAAGGTGAGCACAACCATGATTTTTCTCCAGCCACACTCAGCAGCCCAGGTACACATCTGGAGTAGGTAGTATTGAATGTAAACAGTGCAGTATCACTGCCCGGCAAACCCCATGGACTACAGCACGCCAGGCCTCCCTGTCCATCACCAACTCCCAGAGCTTACCCAAATTCATGTCCATCATGTCGGTGATACCATCCAACCATCTCATCCTCTGTCCTCACCTTCTCTTCCCGCCCTCAATCTTTCCCAGCATCAGGGTCTTTTCCAATGGGTCAGTTCTTCACATTAGGTGGCCAAAGTATTGGAACTTCAACTTCAGCATCAGGCAGGGTAACACAAATATTGGCCCTGGAATGGGGGAACCTATGATGTAAAAGGGATGATGAATAAAGAAAGGCAATGGGATCAAGAAACTATAGGTCCCAAATAGATCAAAGCTTTCTGGGAGTTTGGGTATTAAAGGGAATGAGCTGAAAAGATAGGTGGCAATGGTCAGAGAGTGGTGCACTTAAAAATAAAGATCACGAAAGGGATGTAGCTTTTTTTTTATTATGATTGACAAGCTCTAAAGACAATCATAGAACTGAAAAACTGAGATAGGATGAAGTTTCACAATTGTTAGAGGAGAGGAGGTTAAAAGACTGAGAAATAAGCTCAGTTTACATGGACATTGAATCACCTAGGAGGAGTGAGTGCCAGCTGTGTGACAATCTTCAGGAACAGCTTGGCAGTCTGTAGATGATGCCAACAGGAGGGGAGTGGATGGTTTCATATGATAGAATGTGCTTTAAAGACAGCATTTCTTTGGAAGGAAACAGGGACAGTGATGTTGATGAGGAACAAGGAGTTCCTCAGTTACCTCACTTCTGAGCTGTGGGAGATTAAAATAAACAAAACCCATCCTCCTTTGAGGGTGCTTCAGAAGAAGCAGTTTCATTAGGGAAGAATTAGTCTGAGACAGAGCAAGCAGATGGTAATTGACTGAACAATGGCCTCCAAAGACATCAGTTCCTAATACTGGAACCTGTAAATGTTGCCTAATTTGGTCGGGGGTGGGGGGAGGTTTCTGCAAATATAATTAAGAATCTTGAGGTGGGGAGTTATCCAGGTGGGCTCTAGTTGCAATCACCGGTATCCTAATAAGAGCGAGAGGCAGAGGGAGATTTAACAGATAGAAGATGCCAAGATAGGGTGTTATGGTGATGGATCAAAGAGAGTTGAAGATGCTTCCTTTGAAATCTGGAGTGATGTGACAAGTCAGAGAGTGCCAGCAGCCATTGGAAGCTGTAAGATGCAAGGAACAGATTCTCCCCTAGAACCTCTGGAGTGGACACAGTCCTGTTAACCCTTTAATTTCAGCCCAGTGATATTAACTTCAGATTTCTGGGCTTGAGAATTGAGAGAATAAATGTCTGTTTTTCGGTCACTGAGTCTGTAGTGCTTTATTACAGCAGCCATAGGAAAGTGATACACAAGTGAAGCAAAGAATCAAAGAAGAGAAAGGGAAGAGAGCAGACTTTGTTGATTATGGACTTTAAGTTCCAGAGAGCACAGGGGAAGTGGGAGGACAGAATTACAGAGAACATATGAAGTCTTACAGAGCTGAGAGCCTGAGACAAACTTTTAACTCTTGGGTAATGGGTGGCTACCCATTAAATAAGGATAAGTGAAAGTCACTCAGTCATGTCTGACTCTTTGTGACCCCATGGGCTATATAGTCCATGGAATTCTCTAGGCCAGAATACTGGAGTGGGTAGCCTTTCCCTTCTCCAGGAGATCTTCCCAACCCAAGGATCAAACCCAGGTCTCCTGCATTGCAGGTGGATTCTTTACCAGCTGAGCCACAAGGGAAGCCCAAGAATACTGGAGTGGGTAGCCTATTCCTTCTCCAGGGGATCTTCCCAACCCAGGAATTGAACTGAGGTCTCCTGCATTGCAGGCAGATTCTTTACCAACTGAGATATCAGGGAAGCCCAAATAGGGATATAAGAGAATGATGGAATTAGCACTGATGACCTAAGAGGTAGACTTTGACTGGAAGAAAATGATATACACATATACATCTATAAATGATAATTATGCACATATATCTATTTATAAATAGATAAATGTACATATATTTGACTGTATATGCATGTGTATATATTTATATGTGAGTTTATATGTGGATTTATCATTATGTGCATATATATATATTCATCTATGTATATGAATGTGTATATTTGCATATTATTTTTAAATCATGGAGGAAATTAGAAGTGTAAGAGTTTGAGTAGGATAGGAAACATAATGGAGACAAAGAGGAGAACAAAAATGCTGGTACTTAGAAAACAAAGCAGAAAGTGAAAGAACATGTAAGGATCACATTTAAGCATTTATGTAAAACTGCATAGGTGTGTATATGTATAAGGAATTTTTAAAACTAATTTAAAATAAACTTATAAAATCATAGTTTGTATAGCAATGAAAGTGCCAAAAGACCTTTTTAAAAATTAGATTGAAATGTACATGATGCTAACAATCTGATCTTAGCTTCCCCTGCATTTGCTCTTTCCTATTTGCAGTTCACTGCATTTATGATTCTAAGTGATCCCGTGTGTGCAGACAATTCAATGCACAACTGTTCCAGCCCTCTCTGAAGCCCCTACTTTTTGTCTCTGAAAGGAGAAGCCTGCAGTATTCAGTGGCATCTGTGTGCTAAAAAGGAGTTTGCCTGAGACGATCTTAAGGTAGGTCTACTTTGAGAACCCGGTCCCAAAGGAAAGTATGGCTAAAAATTTCTGAAGATAGGTATTTACTTTAAAAGAATAGCTTGGCCATCCAAATTTTCTTCTCAGTACCATTGGTCAACAAACGGGCTTATGATTGCAAATCTAGGGTCTTTTCTTGAATGAACTCTTAACAAGCTGTTTCACTCTTTTGCTGGGCAGCTAAAGGCATTGTATTTTTTTTTTTTAGCATCTCTCACCCCTAAAATCTCACTCATGTAACAGTTTCATGCAAGTCTTGGGGCTATGCAGTCTTATCCTGGATTTTCTTTGCCCAGAGATAGACAGAGAGAAAAAAAAAATACACGGAGGATTGCTAGTTTCTGTGGGATTATCATACATCATTTCTACTTATATTTCTACTGCTCACACTAGTCACAGACTCTGGAGCTAGACTACCTAGGTTCAAATCCTGGTTTTACTACTACCTGGATATGTGTTCTTAAGCAAGTGACTTACCCTCTCTGTGCCTCTGAGTCCTAAACTGAAAATGTGATAACAATCAATAGCAGTGACCTCATAAGGTTGTTGTGAAGACTAAATTAATCAATCCATACATTGTACTTAATTCTTGGTACATAGTAAATACCAAGTAAATTGAAGTGTCATTATTATTATAATTTGTGTGGGGAAATAATCCTCCTAAAACATGAATGTGCAGAGAAGGAAGAAAGAATGAGATAAAAGCTAAAAATAATGAGGAAAACAAAAGTCAATGACCTGTATCAGGATTTGAGAGACTGGAAATATTTTGGAAGAAATGAAGACCCTCAGAAAAATCACACAAAAAGAATAAAAGCAGGGGTCTGGTGACCTGAATTGTGTGGATATGCAGAATCCATACAGTACACTCTGGGGTCAGGAAAGTTAAGTAATGAATATGTGTGGCCACAATTGTAGAGTTCTGGGGGAAAACAAACCTATCTGTAAAATCACTTTCAATAAGCCTAAAAATGCATCTCTCAGTAAAGTTAGGGAAAAAAGTCCCACAAAAATACATACATACATCATGCACAACAAGAATGAATTCAGATGTGAAACAAATACATCTTTATACATGCTATTCAAAAATTTATTGGGACAGCAAAGCTTCCCTGTAACTAGCCAAGTACATACTCCACTTACCTGCTAGTCCAGTAGCTTGAAAAATTGGCTTTTAACCTTGCCTTGCCCAAGGACAATGTTCTCATTCTGAAAGGAGTTTTCAGCCTCAATTGATAAATGCCTCTGCTTATGTTTGTATATTTTTATCTTAGAGAATACTGATGAATTTTTGGCAGACAGGGGACTACTAATGAGACACATGGGCTCACAATCTTCTTATCAGTCTTTTAAATTAGCAGTCAAATGTCACAGAACATAGCACAGCTTACACGAGTACATATTTGTGTTAGTGGAATTATTCTGTTCAGATTATTTCTGGAATTTCCTAATATAAAGTGGAATTTGGTTTGAGATAATACTGGAGATTTTATGTGGACTTGTAAAAGGAACTTCTCAGCTTTACTTTCTGTCTTCTGGAACACTTTCAAAAAACTGTTTGGGTGGCCTTAGGCAGGGTCTTTTAGAAGGCAGTTTATGTGTGTGTGGATGATGGCCTATTCAAAGAGAAGTGCCAAAGGAGAGTTATCAAAATTGTCATTATATTTGATGTTGATATTTGTTTTATTTGCATTGCAATAAAAAAGTAATATAACTATGTCAGTTCCAACACAGTTAGGGAATTTTTAAAAAGTGATACACTGATTGGCACTTGAAGGTGATGTGTAATGGAATGAAACAAAAATTCAACTTGTGTAACAGGTATCTTCATCTTCCAAAACCATGTTCCCTGTTAAGTAGCCCTGCCTTCCCCTCCCCACTGCCCTCTCCATATTAGTTATTTGGCAAGCATTGAATATTCTCCTACTGTTCTTTTGGTACTAAGGATAGGAAGCTAATATGATATGCATGGTCGTTATCCTGAGGAAAGTTTTCACAAAATGATTGGAGCCATTGAACAGAAAGCAGTTTTTAGATGTCATTTCCTCTCAGAAGGAGCAACAGAAATAGAGTTCCAGTGCTATGGGCTAAATAGTGTCCTCACAAATTTGTTTCAGTTCAGTTCAGTTCAGTTCAGTCGCTCAGTCGTGTCCAACTCTTTGCGACCCCATGAATCGCAGCATGCCAGTCCTCCCTGTCCATTACCAACTCCTGGAGTTCACTCAGACTCACATCCATCAAGTCAGTGATGCCATCCAGCCATCTCATCCTCTGTCGTCCCCTTCTCCTCCTGCCCCCAACCCCTCCCAGCATCAGAGTCTTTTCCAATGAGTCAACTCTTTGCATGAGGTGGCCAAAGTACTGGAGTTTCAGCTTTAGCATCATTCCTTCCAAAGAAATCCCAGGGCTGATCTCCTTCAGAATGGACTGGTTGGATCTCCTTGCAGTCCAAGGGACTCTCCAGAGTCTTCTCCAACACCACAGTTCAAAAGCATCAATTCTTTGGTGCTCAGCCTTCTTCACAGTCCAACTTTCACATCCATACATGACTACTGGAAAAACCATAGCCTTGACTAGATGGACCTTAGTTGGCAAAGTAATGTCTCTGCTTTGGACTATGCTATCTAGGTTGGTCATAACTTTTCTTCCAAGGAGTAAGCATCTTTGCTGAAGCCCTAATCTCCAGTGCTTCAAACTGTGATGGTATTTGGAGATATAAGGCATTTTAAGATGTGATTAAGTTAAAATGAGGCCATTTCTAATCCAATTTGACTGGCATCCTTCTAAGACAATGAAGTTTAGTCACACAAAGGAACATAAGGGATGCACAAGCACATAGGGATCACCATCTGAAAACACAGGGAGGAGGCCATCTACAAGACAGGGAGAGGGGTCTTCAGGAGAAACTGTTCCCAACTGGGTCCTTGGACTCTTTAATCAAGAAATTGATAAGAGGCCAGATAAGAAATTCACACAAGACTTGACTGGGGGCTGCAGCACAAAGGTGCAAAAACAATTGACAGGTGCCTTGCTCACTCCCGGAGGAGGGGCGAGCTGGTTCTTTGCCTGTAATAACAACAGGAGTGGTCTACAGGTTGGGCAGGAAGAATAGCTTAGGTGGTCTGCCCACCCCTTGGTGATGCTGTGTGCAGGGACCGTAGGCAGTACCTGCTTTCACTCCCAGCATCTCAGGATTAGCAGCTGGTTTGTGGCCTTTTCACTGTGTATGTAATTGCCCACTACATATATGTGCAGTTCTTTACAGTTTCTTTGTATGTTGTTGCTCCAGGAGACGTATGTCCAGGTGCAAACACTCTGGTAAAGGGTCCCAGATCCCAGCTTATCTCAAAACTAACCCTGCTAATACCTTGATCTTGGACTTCCGGCCCTGGAACTGTGAGATTCTATTGTGACATTTTGTTATGGCAGCCCAGCAAATGAATGCACCCACTTTGGTAAATGACCTACTCAAAATGACCTACTCACCATCATATTTTTGTACTAGACCCTTTCAAAATAAAATTGTACTAGACAAAGTTAAATAGGAAAGAAAAGCTTTATTCAAGACTATTGATATAAGTGTCAGGTAGTTAAAATAGGAAAAAGGAGTCCAGAATGGTGGTTGCTAAAAGACAAAGAAGGGAAAACCCATTAAAATAGAACAAAGGAAGATCTAAGCCTCAAGTGAGGACCTCTTGCCGGGGTCCAGCCCCGGTGGATCCAGGGAAATTCGAAGCGTGGACGGCGTAGGCGAGGAAAACTTGTTTATTAATATAAGATTAGATTAGGAAGAAATAGTGTAGTAGGAAAATTAAGTGGAGAAAAGAGGCTGAATAACTTGGTTTACGTGGAAAGCCAATAAAGTTCCAGACAAGGAGCCTGCACCATCTACGTTAGGCCACCGGCATCCATTTGAATATCGGAGAGTGCCCCGCCTTGGGCTCTCTTTCTTACAGATCTTAGAAGCCGGGACAAGTAAGTAGACATGGCGAGCCTCCACGCCCCAGATGGGAATTCAGCCTGAAATTAGAGCAAAGAGGAGACACAGGGGAAACCAGTCCAGTGACTTGCCCGGCCTCTATTATCTAGGAAGGCCTTTTATACCTTTTTGATTGTACATAGAGATCAATAGGTAATACAAAGTTATGCAGCATTAGCAGCCCAGACTCATCAAAACCAGGCTTTTCTCTCTGCATACCTAATTGTATACACAAGTCTTAGGTGATTTACATCATCTTCTGGCCAAAAGGGCCAATTAACATTTTACAGCCTTTTTTCTGATAAGAGTTTGTCAACCAGAAGACTTATTTGTGTTGTTCTTCTCAAAGTCTGATGCCACTCTCAGAAAACACTAAATAAAGTTACATTCTTACATAGCAAAGATACAGCAATTTATAACAAGTAAAAGGAGTACAGTGATTTATAACAAAAGAAAAGTAATTAACTCAAAAGTCTAGTGTTGCTAACATCAAAACTACTATATACCCTAAGTTTTACATAATGAAAGATACAGAGTCATGCAGGGGCAGCAGTCCTGACCCTTTCTGTATATCTTTTTGTATACAAAAGGTCTCAGGTGATTTACATTATCTTCTGGCCAAGAGGCTTGCTAACTTTTTGGCTCTTTTCCTTAATGAATGTTAATCTCGTTTCCCCTGAAGTGTTTTTCTTTAATCTGCATCTCCTTAAAGCACTAAAGTTACATCTCTATAGAACAAAGGTGCAGTGGGTTATAACAAAGAAGGTACTTAACTCAAAGATCTAATGTTACTACTTGTTTTTTCTATATACCAACTATATCAACAAATAAAAGATATGAAAGTTTGGCAGCAAGTATTGGCTCAACAATGAAACGCTTAATCAGTTTTATTCTAATGATCTTGACACCTCGGAAGTCCCTGCAATCCTAGGATGTTTCAAGCTTCCTGTGCCTCCTGCGGTCAGGAGGCCTCAAACAATCACATGAGCAGCTGTATGAGTCCTGCAGGCAGGCTAGAAAGCCATCAGAGGGGTTTTTGGATTGAAACACTTGTATTATGCCCAGGAGATTTATTATCTAAAAGCTCTAATTTTTCCACAAAAAGGTGGTGGGGGGACAGCCCCCTGTTAATGACAGAAGAGTAGGTGGAAAGCATTACACAGTAAAGCAGGCAGACTCTGGTCTTGGGGGGTGGATGCTCAGGAAATTCCAGGGGGAACCCCTGAAGCCTGATCACGTCCTTGCGTTTTGTCAGGCTTCCTTCTGCATGACCTTGTCACGGGCGGGATTCCTCATGCTGGCCCCCGGCAACCTCTGGTAAAACAAACAGCCCTCCTGGCTAGCCTAATTTACCTAGGGTTGGCTCAGGGGAGGTGAAAAAAACATAAAAAGAGGAGCCACGGGAGCTGCTTGTATATTTTTGAGATTAATTCTTTGTCAGTTGCTCTTTTAGCTTATTTTCTCCCATTCGGAAGGTTGTCTTTTCACCAGCTCAATTCCAGAAAAATAAACAACCCAATCAAAAATGGGCCAAAGAACTACACAGACATTTCTCCAAAGAAGACATACAGATGGCTAACAAACACATGAAAAATGCTCAACATCACTTATTATCAGAGAAATGCAAATCAAAACCACAATGAGGTACCATCTCACACCAGTCAGAATGGCTGCTATCAAAAAGTCTACAAACAATAAATGCTGGAGAGGGTGTGTAGAAAAGGGAATTCTCTTACACTGTTGGTGGGAATGCAAACTAGTACAGCCCCTACGGAGAACAGTGTGGAGATTCCTTAAAAAACTGGAAATAGAACTGCCTTATGACCCAGCAATCCCACTGCTGGACATACACACTGAAGAAACCAGAATTGAAAGAGACATATGTACCCCAATTTCATCGCAGCACTATTTACAATAGCCAGGACATGGAAGCGACCTAGATGTCTATCAGCAGACGAATGGATAAGAAAGCTGTGGTACATATACACAATGGAGTATTACTCAGCCATTAAAAAGAATGCATTTTAATCAGTTCTAATGAGGTGGATGAAACTGGAGCTTATTATACAGAATGAAGTAAGTCAGAAAGAAAAACACCAAAACAGTATATTAATGCATATATATGGAGTTTAGAAAGATGGTAACAATGACCCTATATGAGAGACAGCAAAAGAGACACAGATGTAAAGAACAGACTTTTGGGCTCTGTGGGAGAAGGTGTGGGTGGGATGATTTGGGAGAATAGCACTGAAGCATGTATATTACCATATATGAAATAGATCGCCAGTCCAGGTTTGATGCATGAGGCAGGGTGTTCAGGGCTGGTGCACTGGGATGACCCTGAGGGATGGAATGGGGAGGGAGGTGGGAGGGGCGTTCAGGATGGGGAACACACGTACACCCATGGCTGATTCATGCCAATGTATGGCAAAAAACCACTACAATATTGTAAAGTAATTAGCCTCCAATTAAAATAAACAAATTCTTTTTTTTTTTTTTTTTTTAAAGAGGAGCCAAAATTGACAAGGGGCTTCTCTTCTCTTAGCGTCTTTTGGATCAGCCTGCCCTCATGCCTCTCGGATGTATTTTCCTTTGCTTGCCAAATAAAACTGTGATGTAACATGGAGCTGTAACACTGGTCTGTCCGTTGCTTCTGTGGTGAGACAGAACCAAGGAAATTACAAACACCCCCGACACAAGGAAGAGAGACTGAACTCAACTCCCTCAAAAAAAGGCAGAAGAATTTTTAAGCCCTTGGTTGAGTGAATGGAAAATTACTGTAGGACTAGGAAGGTTTATCAGTGGAATCAGCACAATAGGTTATTCTTGAGTTTGCAAATGTCTCTGTTATTAGGCCATCTGTGTTTACTAATTGGTCTCCACTGAAGTTATGTTCCTATCCTGCCTCAGAGCTGGGAGCTGGGGTACTGTTTCTGTCAGTGTTTATTAACACTTTTCAAAGAGATTATTTCCTGATCCTTGAGAAAGACATTCCTGGGTTTAAACCCGGCAAGAGTTGGGGGAAGGCTTTCATATATTTCAAAGAATTTATGATTGCAAGTTTCTAAAGTAAATGCTCTAAGGAAAGGAAGATCAGGGGGCTATGGTAGGAAGAAATCTATCTAAAGTTTAGCTGCTCTGAGGGGAACATTACAGCCATCTCAGCCAACCCATTTGTAATGGAACAGGCTGACCTTTAGTCCCAGAAAGGCATTAGGTTCCCAGCCATTGATTTGCCTCTGTGTTCTTGCAAATTGGTGTCCCTGGATGCTGTTGTAATGGGACAGGATGTATCCCATAGTCTTGGACTAAAAGAATTCCAGTCATTTCACAGAGGCCAAGAGAGTGAAATCAAAAGGCATGAAAATAACCCTCTACTATTGCCATTCTGGGCTTCTGCTAATGATGCCTTAGGCTGGATTTCATTAAATCTGCATCCCATTTCCCACCTCAAATCACTCAGAGCCCAGCAATTACCCAGCAAGTGCTTTCCAAACAGCAAATGTAGGATTCATTTTCTTTTAACTTCTCCATCTGTTTCTTTGTTTTAAAATAACGCTGCTTTAAAATTGGTGCCACCGAGGAAAACATGTAATGCTCTGTTTTCATTTTGTTTCCTCTGCCAGGAGGTCCTTAGGGATTGAAAGAAAATCCCTCTCTGCCTTGCAGCCCTAGGAAATTGCATACTGGTATGAAAGCATCTATGAATACATGGGAAATTAGCATATAACTGCCCCCTACAAAACACCAGTGGGATGCAAACACCGGAAATGCATGTAATGATGATTGTAGTTACAGACTCGAGTCACAGCCCATGCTAACGTGCAAATAAGCTGTCTTGTGGTGCTTAGCAGTTGGATACCTTAAGAAAGAAAAGTTTGGGGTTTTAAGTGAAATCTCAGTGTTTCTTGCTGAACCCTGGGAGTTCTTCACAATCCGAAGAAGCTATACAGACAGATTCCTCTTTTCTTAGGGTGAAAAGATAAGTGAATTAAATTGGATGATTTATCTTTCATGGATCTGTCTTTTCTGGAACTATAAAACCAAAAAGTTGAACACTGTGATCCTGGCCTCTCCATTTAGAGGGAAGAAGAACACAGCGTAAAAGACACATTAGACTTCCAGATATATGCCGTTCTCATCTATAAATATCTTCATTGTAATTGCTGGTTTCCTATTAGGATAAAGGCATTCAAAGTTTGCTTTGAATAGCTGAGACTGGCTTTCTGCCTTTTGGGTGGCTACAACTTTGCTATTTCCAAGTATGTGGTAACCAGAGAAGAGAAATAAGAGTCAAAGTGAGATTAGGTCTTTGGTAACAGCTCACCCCCAAGTGTTGGTCACACACCAAAGACACCAGTGTGTAAGGGCAGGGAGGAGGTATACTCTCCTTTTTCATGCCCCACCTCAATCCTTACCAGGTGACTTACCTTTTTTTTTTTTTTCATTTTCCCTGCCCAAGTCAACTGCTACCTCCAAACTACATGACCTTTATTTATTTATTTTTTGTGTGTGTGGAAAATTTTTTATTGCTGATTGGAGCATAAATTTGTACAATGAATTTTATTTATTTTTTTAAATTTTTTTATTTAATTTTTTTTTTAACTTTACAATACTGTATTGGTTTTGCCATACATTGACATGAATCCGTCACGGGAGTACATGAGTTCCCAATCCTGAACCCCCCTCCCACCTCCCTCCACTACATGACCTTTAATTCTTTTACCTTTTCATGTGTTTTTCACATTAAATGATTTTGGAGATTCAGGACTAAAGGATTTGAAGTAAACATAGCCTTTCACTAATGTGACTGAATCGGAGCATTATCTAATCATGATTAGATACTAATACATTGCCTCATATCCAGATGGTGGTGGTGTTCCTGCACAGACTTGTAGATCTAAAAGTATAAATTCAATGGCAAGAGTATTCATTCAACAAGTATTCATTGGCACCTCTGATACAGTAGGTGCTGGGGATACAGCTGTGAGAAGAGAGTGGGCACCGCCCTCACAAAGCTTCCAGTTGTTCCAGGAAAACAAGTAATTATAATTAGAAGGAAAAGTAATAAAGCTCTTAGATTTCCTGGTGGTAGCCCCAAACCCAGTCTTGGCTGAGTGTAGTTAATAACAGTGGAAGGACCTGGACAAGACAATCCAGATGTGGCAGCATGACATTTAATTTGAAAACTGAACATAACCTCAGATATGCAGATGATGCCACCCTTATGGCAGAAAGTGAAGAGGGACTAAAAAGCCTCTTGATGAAAGTGAAAGAGGAGAGTGAAAAAGTGGGCTTAAAGCTCAACATTCAGAAAATGAAGATCATGGCATCCGGTCCCATCACTCCATGGGAAATAGATGGGGAAACAGTGGAAACAGTGTCAGACTTTATTTTTTTGGGCTCCAAAATCACTGCAGATGGTGATTGCAGCCATGAAATTAAAAGACGTTTACTCCTTGGAAGAAAAGTTATGACCAACCTAGATAGTATGTTCAAAAGCAAAGACATTACTTTGCCAACTAAGGTCTGTCTAGTCAAGGCTATGGTTTTTCCAGTGGTCATGTATGGATGTGAGAGTTGGACTGTGAAGAAGGATGAGCGCTGAAGAATTGATGCTTTTGAACTGTGGTGTTGGAGAAGACTCTTGAGAGTCCCTTGGACTACAAGGAGATCCAACCAATCCATTCTGAAGGAGATCAGCCCTGGGATTTCTTTAGAAGGAATGATGCTAAAGCTGAAACTCCAGTACTTTGGCCACCTCATGCGAAGAGTTGACTCATTGGAAAAGACTCTGATGCTGGGAGGAATTGGGGGCAGGAGGAGAAAGGGACGACAGAGGATGAGATGGCTGGATGGCATCACTGACTCGATGGATGTGAGTCTGAATGAACTCCGGGAGATGGTGATGGACAGGGAGGCCTGGCGTGCTGCAATTCATGGGGTCACAAAGAGTCAGACACGACTGAGCAACTGAACTGTACTGAACTGAACAGAATTTAGTCAGATAAAGCAATGTGTGAAAGAGATCCCAATAAAGGGAATAGGGTGAAAAGATCTAGATGTTTGAGGCAAGAGAACATTCCAGAGAGAAAAAGAAATTGGAACATTCAAAGATTTTATATGGATAAAGCAAAAGTGGAATGCTCGGGTTGTGCTCTGCAGTCTAGAACTGGCCTCTAGACGGTCTATCCTTTGTCCCAGATTAGCTTGCTCACACATAGGGCCACTGTGAGACCTCACTGCACCTTCATAAAAATTAGAAGAATGTGTCTCCCGTCTAAGTCACTCAGCACCTGGGTGCAAGTCTTGACCAACAGAATTGAGACTGGTTTTCATCCCCAACTTGTACTTCCTATGGTCCCTCCAACCTAGAACCTGAGCATCCTTAGGTAGAAGCCTTGCACATGGTGACACACAGCTTGCCTTTTCTTTTGACTTTATCTATTATATGTCCTGAAATTCCACCAATTAGGTGTTAATTTGGGAGAATAATAGTCCTCTTAAAGAACTTTTAGGTGATGAAACTGTAGATAAATTACTTTACACAAATTAATTTGATCATCTTGCTTCTCCCTACTTGGGACTAGTGGCACTGAGGGAACAAGAGTTTGAACTGAAGATGAAGGAAAGGTGAATTATTCTAAAGCATGATGGCTTTAGTGGGAGGAATGGAAATTTAGTAGAATTACATAGAGTATTGTATTAAAAGGTAGTATGAGTATGAGGCCTGGGAAATGAAAGACTAAGCAATCTTTGAAGAGAGTGAATGGAAAATGTGAATGGGCCAAAAACAAACTTCACTTGTTCTAAAACGTGTCCTGAGATGACCCTGTCTCCAAGGGGTCATGGTATTTTCTCTCTAGAAAGCAGCCCTCAGACTCCTACTATTAATCCTACAGTTCAGGGACTTTGTAGGTTGTATTGATTTTTTTTTTTTTTAACTTCTGGCTGACCTGGAGACCTAATCACCATGGCTAATATTGTTTCAATGGATAGACACTGGAATTCCAAACCACCTTACAAGCCTGTGTGTCAACTTGGAATTACCTTAAACAGAAATTAAGGCATATTCTTCTCTTAAAAGTGACTTCTGAGTGGTATGATTTAGCATTACATTTCAGTAGATCAAACAAAAACAAAGAAGCAAAAATACGAGAAGAAAAAGTTGTCTGGAATTACAGCTTGTGGGCAGGTTGCCTGGCAACCAAATAAACTCAATTCTGTAAATTTAAGTATGTACTGATTAATGTTAGGGGATCACAGGGACAGACACAGAGTCAATTACTTCCTACACACAATTTCACTTTACCAGTATTACTGGAAGATTTAGTTGAAATTTACATTTTGATTTTTTAAAAAGCCACTTGTGCTCTGGATTTCCAGTGAAATTCAAGTTGATGCAACTTCAATGGGAGTCATATCAAGAAGTAGACACTATGCTAGGTACTGAATGTGTATCACCTCCTTTAATCATTGTAATAACTATTTATGGTTCTTTGTTAATCAAATACAGAAACTGAAACACAAATCTAAGGTCACTCAGCTAGTAGGGGGTGGATATGAATTCTGTTTTACATAGCTCCATAAATCTTATTTTTTCTAACATACCATTTTGCTTTATTTTTTCTCAATAATTCCTAAATGCTTGCATATACCAAATGTACTGCATCTCCACTTATTCCTCATAACACGTCTGGTGAACATATGGCTATTTATATTTTATAAATTAAGAAACTGAGATTCAGTAATGTTATGTACATTGGGTATGTGGCTGCTGCTGCTGCTAAGTCACTTCAGTTGTGTCTGACTCTGTGCGACCCCATAGATGGCAGCCCACCAGGCTCCCCCATCCCTGGGATTCTCCAGGCAAGAACACTGGAGTGGGTTGCCATTTCCTTCTCCAGTGCATGAAAATGAAAAGTGAAAGTGAAGTCGCTCAGTCGTGTCCAACTCTTTTCGCGACCCCATGGACTGCAGCCCACCAGGCTCCTCCATCCATCCATGGGATTCTCCAGGCAAGAGTACTGGAGTGGGTATGTGGCAGGTGATATCAAATGTGTAAAACTACATTTTTTAAATCTAGCTTCAGTTCTTCTACTCCCCAAGAGCTGCCTTTTTCAAGATGTTCTATCCTGAACTCATTAAAACACAGTTATGCCACTTAAAACCGGTTGTCTGATACTTTCCAAACTTACCTAGCTTTTGACCTCCCCCTCAAAAGCATGTGCTCTCTACCAGGGCTTCCTCCCAACAGAGATCAAACCTGGGTCTCCTGCATTGCAGGCAGATTCTTTATGATCTGAGCCACCAGACAAGTGGGCTACAGTAGAAAAATAATCTCATATATTAATCCAAGTCATATTGATGGCTGATTAGTGAGTCCTTTTATTACAGCTGATCCTTGCATGTTTCTTAGGACACAGCAGAAGACAGAGAGTTCCAAGCCACTAGAATGACCCTCTCTTGTTGGGATATTAGATCCTGAAGCAGAGCTGGCGAGGGCGGACACACATTTGAGCAAACTACTTTCACTATACTCCTAAAATCACATGATAGATAAGTAAACAAACCCAGGACATATATGGATATTATGACAGAAGACTCTTGTGGTGTGTGGTTACATTAATAAATATATGACTTAAAATAGCACAACAGAGCAAGGTCTCATGAACCTACAACAGATCTGGGACATTCTTTGGTTTTAAATTTCCTATTTATAAAAGGATGGAAACTGTCTTGCTCCAGTCAGGAAGATCTCATACACAGGTGATAATCTGAAAGAAAAGTTACAAAAATGAGGTTAAGCAGGATGGCAGTCTTGAATTATAGTTTTTTTTTCTATTTCACATATTTGAAAACCTAACACTAAATACTGTATAAAGAAGGTATAGTGATTTCCCATTAAATTAAAAGGCTGTAGACAGCATAAAAAATAGAAAGAAAAACAGCAACCCCCCCCCCAAACCCATACTGTATTTCTTAGGGAGAAGCAATACCTACTTAGTTTCTTAGACTGACTCTCTAATAAAGTTAATAATATTTTCTTCTTGTCTACTAGTTTAATAAAATATTGGCCTACAAGTCTGGGGATGAAGATGTGATAAGCCTTAAAACTTAATTGAATTGTGGCTTCAAATTTTGTCCTGAAGTTTTTCTCCTCTGGGCCTTCCATCTCTGCTCTGCTACATGTGAACTTTCTTTGCAGGCTTACCACATGGCATGGCTAAGATGATGACTGGAAGCCTGAGGCTGATAGCCTACCAGCTTAGAAAACCCCAGTTAGAGAAGAGTGCTACTTTCCCTCAAGCCAAATTCCTCAGATTTACAGTGATTTGCTAGCTTTTTATCATATGCCTATTCCTGAACCTAATAGCAAGTTGAGTCCCTGATGGCCAAAGCTGGCTTATTTTGGACTCCAGCTGCTAAGGGTGGTATCAACCTGGGGAGAATCCTGGGGACTGAGAAAGGGAAAAAGTGGTTCCCCAAAGAAATGGTGGACAGTTCAAAAGACAAAATAAACTACCACAGGTGTTATTTCAAAATAGTGGATAGGTTAATTCACTGAAAAATCCTTTTACTACAAAGGAAAAATAAAACATAAAATGTATTAGAAAATGTTTTTAAAAATTATGTATCAAAGACATAGCTGTTGATTAAGATATGATTAAGGTGCCTTTGATAGTGTGCAAAGAATTATAGGTAGATCAATAAAAACAAAGAACACCTTTTTCTTTGAAGTACATTTAAACTGTCAGATTGTGTTATACCCAAGGTTGGTAGGAGGGAGTGTTGACTGAGCAACCTTTGATTAATAATGCAATGACAGCACAGTCATGAGTAGGAAGAACTGAGCAAAGTTCTCAGGTTTGTGTGACCCTGTGGTTCTTACTTTAGAGTCCATAATACCAGAAGAGAAGCATGTGTCCAGAGAGAGTTTTAAATGGAAATAAAGGAGATTCAGAATATGAAACTCAAACAACAGGATGAATCAGTTCCAAGACCTAGAATGTGCCCGCTCTTCACTCCTAACCAGCTAGCTCTTTTTCAACTCTAGCCTGTGCTGACCACCTATCCTGAAAGAGCAAGGGGCTAGAGGATCGGTTGGCCCAGCTGATGCACTGGCAGTAATGCTTTCAGCTGTGGAGCAGAAGGAAGATGGGGATGCAGGTGAACTGTAGACAACAACAAACTTACTCACAAGGAGCACTCAGAAGACAAGTAGAGGACAGCAACCAGCTCCAAAGCAGCGCTCACCAAGGGCAGACGAGAGTGGATTCGGAGAGAGAACCCTGAAGAGAGCTCTGAGCTCACGGAGCCTGGAGGGAGAAGTCCTTTCTTTGAGATCCTATCACCTATGCTCACCAGCTTTGAAGAACCAAGTCGACTGTTTTCTCCCTGAAGCTCTCCCAGCCCATTGGCCACACGGAGACACCAGGGTCCTTGACTGTGGTTTCACCCACACTGTTGGTGGTCAGGAAAGAAAGATCCTCAAAGCAAAATTAAAGGTGTTGTAACCATGAGAAAAAAGAACACATATATACGCATACATACATAAAACCCCACAAAAACATAGGTCTCAGACTGTTTTGCTAGCTGCAGGCAGAAAATGGATTGCATTTTGAAAGAATGAGTAACATTTCTCAACTTCTAGGTATAATTGAATAATTTTGAAATTCTATAATGTAGTGGATTGTGGTGCAAGGATGGAACTTCTGTCATTGCTCTTTTTAATGTACAGTCATTTCCCAAAAGCTTAGAGAAAAATCCTCAAGTGCCATCAAGAGGTCTTTGCTTTGTTTCCTAAGGCCATCTCTCCATCTGGGGGGACACCACCTGTAAGTCAATATTACTACCCAACTGAGAGGAATATAAATAAGTCCTCCCACCAGGAACAAGTTAGAAAAGAAGCCAAGACTAGAAAACCGAGATACTTAGTCCAAAGGCATCTCAGTCAGATAAAGGGGAGGAGGCTGTATAACACTTAAGGGATAAACAGCATCAGTAGCTTGGTTTTAAGAGAGAAAATTGGGAAATAACTAGGCTTTTTACTAAGTGCAACAAATCCTGCTAGTAGTAGACTCTGATTTGTAAGATACTCAAAAAGAGACTTAAGAAGCTCTTTTCTAAAACACAGACAAGAGATGCTCAAAGAGATGATAACCAAGTATAAGGGCAGCATCAATAGTGGAAAATGGTGCCTATGGAGAGAGCACAACAAATTAAGCCACAAAGAATTTTAAGATAGTGTGAGGAGGAACCTAGCTCTCTAAACAGCTGAACAATAGAACCATCTTGGGGAAAATGACCAGTGAATAAATTAATCAAAATATGTATTTTAAAAAGTCTCTGCAATTAAATGTGTATCTTTAATTGAACTATAAACCAAAATTCCATGAGCAACCTATTTGCTTTGTTTTCCTTCTGTTATTTTTTAATGAACTCTTTCCTTAAAAGTTACAAATTAAGAACCATAAGTATATACTCTCTGAGGCATAAATACCTGACTCAAACAGAACCTAAAGAAGGATGGACCTTTGTCTTTGCCTGGTTGCTATCTGGTCCCCAGGGAGGAAGAACCCTTGGCTCCCATTTAGCTCATTTACTCTTACTTGCTATATATAGACAGAGCAAAAGGGGAACAACAGAATTATTCTGGGATAATTAATAATAATCATCATCAATAATAGAGTGAGTTGGATTTGTCAGACTACATAGATGTAAGCCTACCCAGACTAAGTTTTGTACTTAGTTGAAAACCCATCCTAAGAAATCAGGAAATGAATAACTCTGAAACTCTATCACTGTCTACAGCTATCTGTCCTACAGTAATAAAATCCCTTTGCGAATAGGTTTTCTCTCCCTTGCCAAAGTCAGGTAGTAAGAGCGCAAAGAAAAGAGCAAATCAAGGGTCCAGGTATGGGGGGAAAGTGCCACTGTCCTAGTAACTTCTGAGACCCTGCAGTGCAGATCTGGCCAGCCCTTTGTCAGTCAAGAGAAACCTGAGGTTCCCACTGTTTAGCTGATGTGAAAGGTAAGCAAACTGATGAGAGTGGAGATGTCCTGTTTTACAAGATAGATGAGTCAAGATGCATTGGGCTTTGTGCAGTTCTGATCCCAAAGGAGCTTTGGAAACTCAGTCACTCTACATTTCTCCATTTACCAAAAAAAAATAATAATAATAGTAGTATTTACCTCCCCTTTTACTTCACTCCTGAGTGTTCCAAATTTAGCTCAGCAGTGAGGTAGAAGGGGAGGTAAATATTATTAATTAATTTATTATTTTTTTGCCAACAAAGGTCTGTCTAGTCAAGGCTATGGTTTTTCCTGTGGTCATGTATGGATGTGAGAGTTGGACTGTGAAGAAAGCTGAGCGCCGAAGAATTGATACTTTTGAACTGTGGTGTTGGAGAAGACTCTTGAGAGTCCCTTGGACTGCAAGGAGATCCAACCAGTCCATCCTAAAGGAGATCAGTCCTGGGTGTTCATTGGAAGGACTGATGCTGAGGCTGAAACTCCAGTACTTTGGCCACCTCATGTGAAGAGTTGACTCATTGGAAAAGACCCTGACGCTGGGAGGGATTGGGGGTAGGAGGAGAAGGGGACGACTGAGGATGAGATGGCTGGATGGCATTACCGACTAGATGCACATGAGTTTGGGTGAACTCCAGGAGTTAGTGATGGACAGGGAGGCCTGGTGTGCTGCGATTCATGGGGTCACAAAGAGTCGGACATGACTGAGCAACTGAACTGAACTGAACTACCTCAAAGATGTCTTCTGAGGAATAACCAACAAATCTCCCACCATGCCCTTCTTGAATGATGTGATAAAAGCACTAGTAAGACTAAAATTTAACTTCTTTTGAAAAATGTTTCTCTGTGCTATTGAAAAATACAGTTACAGCTAGTCCTAAATTTAACTTAATTATTAAAGTATAAGCAAGTTCCAAGTTCTAAATATATGAATAGAGTTTAGCAACTTTAAATATTAAAATTTGGCATTTAATTTGCAGTCTTACATGGTAAAGCATTTCATAATATCCTTGTGCCTTTTATTAAAGTGACTTATAGAGACAAACTGTAAGTAGCATATTGAAACTTATTTATTGGTTTAGGATAATAGCATTGCTCAGTCATGCACTACATGTTCTTATTCTGCTGCTGCTGGTGCTGCTAAGTTGCTTCAGTCATGTCCGACTCTGTGCGACCCCATAGACGGCTAGACCTAGTCAAAAATGACAGTGACTACCAACACAAATGATGTCCTATAGTCAATAGAAGAAGGTCATAGGGTCATAAGAAAACATACACATGCATACAATTTGTCTTTAAATGAAATTTCACTGCTTTGCCCCTATCATAACTTCAAGCTATTAAAATCCTAGTTTAAAATGTACGTATGTATCTAATGAAGAACTTGTGAAATATTCGCTTTTAGGTGGCTGCAGAAGATTTGCTATTTTTAGTTCACATATATTTTCTAAACAAAAATGATCTCATCACTCTTCAAAAATTAGAAATTTATCCACATTACTCTGAGCAAAAAGAAGATAGTTTTTTAACAAAATATGATTTCAAAGTTCAGTATGAAAGAAGAACATGAAACATTAATGCTTAGTTTCCCTGGAAAGTTCTCTCTTGTACTTGTTCACTCTATCAGCAAAATCAACTTATACAATTAACTCTAACAAAATATGCATACAAAAATCAAATTATACCCTGCTAATATCTTCAGTATAATTTTGATTCTTAAATGAGATAAAGCTTAATAAATTAATATATTTAAACAAAATATTGCTGATAAAAGTGAGTTTCTCTACTGAGGGAAAGTTTGAAACTAAATAAACAACTATTTATGTTAGATCTTAGTTGTAATTCCTAAAAAAGGGAAATGAAGTACATTTGTTCATTTCTAATTTTCTATATTCTGACTAAGGTGATATAAACAAATCTTTTAACTGAGCTGAAACCATGATACACATATACACCATTTAAATCTTACCACAATCTCAGTTCCCTGAAGGTCTTCTGAAAAAAAATTGAATTGTCTGCAATAATAATGAATTTCAGTGTTTTGTACCATCTAGACTGGAATGAAAATGGCCAAATAAGTATTGACACTTTCATTTCATATGGTTTATCATTTGCAATATATTTTGTGGTTGTATTATTGAGCAAAGTATAGACTTTGAAATATGGAGCTTTACTTTATGCTTTGGCACTAACCTTCCACAAGGTCAAAATGGATTTATCATTCACTTATGAGAGACATCTCAAACTCTGTAGCCCACTGGGGCAAAGAAAAATAACTTTTTAAAACAATTTGGCCACCTATGATATGCTCGTAAAAATTATAATACAAGTCTGGGTAATGTCTCGCAATTCTTTTTCAGTATTGATTGATTTTTTTAAAAGACTAGAGTTACATTCAACAGTAGTTAATGGAAATCCAGTCACAAGTATTATGACCCACAATTCAAGTTCTAGGTGATTGTCTCAAATCACGTTGTCAACTGTGAAAAATGAAAAGATAGTTAAGAAGCTTTTTTATCAGTGCTGGAAACATTTCTATATTTCAGGTAAGAAACATATGCAGTGCATTTTCTCATAGTGTAAATCTAGCTTACAAAACAGCTGATACAGCAGCAGTCTCTCGCTCACTCGCTCTCTCATTTCCTTTTTTTGACATCCAGTTCCTGAATTTTCTATTGTGATTCTAATAGTAGTCTACATATCGATGAGCCAATACTGATACATGTGCCACATCCCAGACTGCACACAGTTCCTCTGAACTGAACTGATGGGCTCAGTTCCTTCATCATCTCACGGATGTGATTGACAGTTGCCATCAGAGCTGCCACTTAAACTGCCCATATGCAGCAGTAAGCCAGGCAATCAGGATTTACAACAAGCAAGGAGAATCTTATGTTGTGAGATCAGTGAAGACTTTGCCCTGTGTTTAGGGATGCCTCATGACTGAACTGAAAGGAGCAGGGGCAGACTAAAAGTAGGAAATAGCTAGATCATAATGCAGAAACTAAATACCAAAATCCTATGTTTTATAGGATGCATACTACAAAGTGTCTCTCTTTCCTACAACTCTGAGCTGTAGGAAAGCTGACTGCTTTCCTACTGATTGCTTATCGTGGTATTTTCCAATTGAAAACATTTGACAGATAAAAAGTCAAATAAAAATTTATTATAAAAACAGAAATTCTACCATACTCTTCCTATTAAGTAACAATTTAAAATTTCTGTTTCAGAAATGTATCTATTAAACAAACATCTTAATGAATAATTAAGCAATAAAGATTTGCCACAAATCATTGTTGGAAATGACTGGATTTTTTGGAGTTTTAATATAATGTGATGCTTTTGATTTCATGCTCTGTAGCAAAGAGTCTTCTATTCTTATTGTACTATTATGAAATAGATATTGTGCTATTTTTTATTGTTTTAAGATGAGCAATTAAGTTAAAATTCCCTGATACCACCTTATTTTAAAGAATATACATGTAACAGATCTCTATGATTTAAATATTTCAAAGTCTGTAGACAATTTTACTTCTGGAGACTGAGTCCAACAGTTCTAGAATAATGTAATACTGTGGGACTTCAGGAGTAGGAATTACAACAGATTTGAAAAGATTGCAACAACACAAATACATTTCTGAAAGTTCAGTGCAAACTCTATTTAATAATTAGAAGAAAGCCCTGATTTGAAGCTAAATCTATACATTTCCTCATCTTTAAGTTTTGTCTCATTCAAGGTTTCTTGATTCTTTTTTGCTTTGTTTCATAGATCACCTTGGACATAGCCTATATTCCCTTTCTCAGAATAATATTTTTAAAAGAATAAAATAGGGTTTATAATTAAAAATAATATATATGTAGTAGGTGGCTGATAGATTGAGTTGTGGCTGGAGTCCACACACACATCCCACTTTATGTAAAATAAAATTACCAAGAAAATAAAATTTCCAAAGGGCTTACTAGCAACAAGGTGGCCTCTTTTAGAATCAGGGGCAAATACAGCATCTATTGTATAGCTTCCCTTGGCAGCTAACAGTATCAGGTCAGAGGCATTGCTAGACTTGAGAAGCGCCTTTCTGATGTGCCAGTTTGTTTTATGCTAGTGGCTTTTACATCAATTTAGAAAGAATGTAAACAAATAATCTAAACCTTTAAAAGAAAATATTTATAGACCTCTGGGTCCCTCCTGATTCTAAAGCCCAACCCAGCCTGAGCAAAATTACACCCTTTTTTTTTTTTAAAGAAAATATCCGTGTCAGAGACCAGAGATCTGAGCAATACCTTCACCTTCAAGCATCTTCCCTGGTAGCTCAGATGGTAAAGAATCTGCCTGCAATGTGAGAAACCTGGCAATCCCTGGATCAGGAAGATCTCCTGGAAAAGGGAATGGCAGCCCACTCCAGTATTCTGCTTGGAGAATCCTAAGGACAGAGGACCCTGGTGGGCTACGGTCCAGGGGGTCGCAAAGAACTGGACACGACAGAGCAACAAACACCTTCACTTTCAGCATCCTTGAAAGAACATTTCTGACAAGTGTACACAAGAGACATCATTCTGATATTCAAGTAAAGAGTTGTCTGTCTGTGACAGAGACTCCACTGTGGCTCGTCTCTTAGACATCCTATCACACAGCTGGTGGAGAAGCCTGACCTCTGTGAAGAGACTGCCAGCAATCCGGACCACCAAAGTCTAATCTCCCTTCCTCCATTGTAATAGGTGTGTCAGGCTGTGGCCACCCAACAACAGGGGATTGCTCAGGCTCGCTTGTGGTTAAGCCGGCTTCGGTAAAAGCAAAAGTGATGAGTGTGATTTCCTGGCTGTTGTCTTTGAAAAGTGAGTGTACCCCTTACATGCTCTATTTGCCCTTCTCATTGTCTGAAACTCTGATGGATCAGCAGCTCCATTTTTTATTATCAATTTTTTATTGAAATATAGTTGGTTTACAATGTTGTGTTTGTTTCTTGTAAACAGTAAAGTAATTCAGTTTTATATATATATACATATACACATATATATATATATTCATTTTCAGATTCTTAGCCATCGTAGGTCATTATAAGATATTTATTGTAGTTCCCTGCACCATACAATATGACCTTGTTGTTTATCTAGTTTATGTATGGAAGCATGACTCTGTTAATCCCAAACTCCTAGTTTATTTCTCCCTACCTCTTTCCCCTTTGATAACCGCATATGTTTTCTGTGTTTGTGAATCTGTTTCTGTTTTTTCCTTTGTTTTTCATTTGTCTTGTTTTGAGCTTAGAAACAATAGAAATTTATTGCTTACAATTCTGGAGGCTGGGCATCTCAGATCAGAGTGCAGGGTCTGGTGAGGGTCCTTTTCTGAATTACAGACTTCTCATTTTGTCCTCATGTGGTTGGTAAGGGCTAGTGAGCTCTGTGGAGACACTTTTGTTCTTTCTTTTTTTAACTTTATATTTTATGTCAGAGTATAGTTGATTAACAATGTTGTATTAGTTTCTAGTGTACAGTAAAGTGATTCAATCATACATATACATGTATCTATCCTTTTAGTCCCTTGGACTGCAAGGAGATCAAACCAGTCCATTCTAAAGATCAGTCCTGGGTGTTCTTTGGAAGGTGTTCTTTGGATGCTATAGCTGAAACTCCAGTACTTTGGCCACCTCATGCAAAGAGTTGACTCATTGGAAAAGACCCTGATGCTGGGAGGGATTGGGGGCAGGAGGAGAAGGGGAAGACAGAGGATGAGATGGCTGGATGGCATCACCGACTCGATGGACATGGGTTTGGGCGAACTCCGGGAGTTGGTGATGGACAGGGAGGCCTGGCATGCTGCGATTCATGGGGTCACAAAGAGTCGGACATGACTGAGCAACTGAACTGAACTGATACTTTTTCTAGGTTGTTATATAATACTGGGCAGTGTTCCCTTTGCTATACAGTGGATCCTTGCTGGTTATCCATTTTAAATGTGCAGTGTGCACAGAGCAATCCCAGACTTCCTAACTATCCTCCCTCCCGCTCTGTTCCTTCCCTCCGCCCCCACTGACCATAATCTCATTCTCTAAGTCTGTGAGTCTGTTACTGTTTTGTAAATAAAATCATTTGTTTCATTTTCTTAGATTCCACATATAAGTGATATCATATGATGTTTGTCCTTTATCTGACTTAGTATGATAATACTAAGTTTAGTTCCACTCTTTTTGTGGCTGATGGCCTTATTTCATTCTTTTTTATGACTGAGTAACATTTCATTGGATATATATACCACATCTTCATCGATCCATCTGTTGATGGACGTTTAGGCAGCTTCCGTGTCTTGGCCATTGTAAATAGGGCTGCTATGAACAGTGGGGATGTATGGATCTTTTTGTATAAAAGTTTTCATCTTTTCCAGATGTATGCCCAGATGTGGGATTACTGGATCATATGGTAACTCTATTTAGTTTGTTTGAGGAACCTCTGTACTGTTCTTCATAGCAGCTGTACCAGCTTATACTCCCACCGGCAGGGTAGGGTTCCCTTTTCTCCACACCCTCTCCAGACTTTATTATTTGCAGACTTTTGATGATGGCCACTCTAACTGGTGTGAAGTGATACCTTATTGTAGTTTTGACAGCAACTCCATTTTGACCGTGCACACAATGACTACTCTAGAAGATGGTGAAAAAACAGCCCAGAAGAAAACTCTTCCCTGAATGATTGGGTGGTGCTTGGTTACCTGTTGATCACCTCATCCTTCCCTAGCATGACTGCATGACAGAGAGTTAAGCTCATAAATTGTTTGAATTATTGAACTAGGGGGACACTTTATTATAACAGTTCAGCCTACTCTAACCAGTATATCTCTTGTGTATATAATATCTAATCTCTATATACCATTCTGGGACTATATACTCAAATAGTTTAGTGAACAAAGCCCCAATTCTGTCCTGTTGCTAGAAGTATAAACAGCACGAGGAAATAATCTGGCCCATCACCCCTCAGAGAGGTCAGGGCCTTGAACTCTGGGACAACCTTTGTATAACTTACAGAATGACTGTAGTACTAATCCTATATATACCATTTACTAATATTAGTTTAAAAGATAATTCCTCTGTTTGGAATACAAGATTTTATTTGAAGTATTTCATATATTAATGTTGATTTAAAGTTCTAGTCAAGTAATCTAGAAAGAAGAAACTATTCATTAAGAAGTTCTTAACACTCATTTACATAATTTAAAGATATAAATCTTAGCAAACCTCTCAATAGAACCTCCTCTACAATAGACCACTTCAAGTAATTATAATAATGATGATAAATACTATATATTACTACTATTACCATCACCATCATCACTTTTACTATTACTTTTTATGAGCACTATTGACCAGGATTCTACACTATTGCATTTACTATGTACTAATAATTACTATATACTAATAATTCAATCTTGTCATTCAATTTATGTAATGATCGGAACTCAGTATCTCCAGAGGCAGGTGATTGTATCATTGTATAATCTTACTGTTGGAGGTTTTTGGTTAAAAGTTTGAAATTAAGCTATAAATAAAATTTAAGATTAGTCCTTTAAAGTGTGCTCTGAAATAGAATGCAAAAAAAAAATGAGTTATATTTGAAAATAAAGGAAATCGCACATTCTTTCTTGATCCACAGCTCATTTAGTTAGGTTTAGTGTCCACTATTTGTTTTTGAAGCCATTTAAAAACTAACCCCTTGTAATGATATAGCATATAATGTAAAATAATATGACAGGCAAGGGCTCTGTGGACTTATTTTTCAGGAAAACTCCCTTATTGAAGGCACACAAATTTTCATGGCATAAAATCAATTATAACACTCAAAAAAAAAATCACTGTTGGTTGCAACACATACCTCAAGATTAAAAGTGCTTATCTATTTTTATGGTTGTCAAGGAAACCTTTCCCTGGTTTTCTGGTGAAATACATTGCATGAGAGATAAACAGAATAAGCACCAAAGTATGAAATAAAATCCATACTTTAGAACATCTAGTTTTTAAAATATTCATGAAATATTTTAAAAACTTAATGTTTTAATTTTAAACTCTTTCATATAAAGCTTTCAAAAATCAGAATAACAACTTTGGAGTTGGTATCCTGAATACTAAAAAATTAAATCCTCAACCAGCATTATTTATACTATCTTAAACACTGAGAGAATACAAATGAAGTTGGACATAATTATGCTTATAACTCTTTAACTCTTTTAAACTATAATAGAGCAGATAGACCTATACAACTAGCAGATCAAAATAATATTAGCAAAAGTTTGTAAGTGTTTTAAAAGACTATTTGCATAGTCATTATGGAGAAGTGTTGGTGAGATTTTAAATGACATTATGCAGTTATGCAGATTTAAAGTGGTAAAATAATTTTTCTCAAAAGATATTAATGTAAAGATGGATAAAATACCATAGATTGCAATTCTATGTAAACGCTCAAGAAGGAAGAAGCAATGGCATGGGAAATACTTTGGGCTGAAATTAACCTGGGTTTGAACTGCGCAAGGCTGAACAGGAACCACATCTCATTGTTCTGTCTGCACTGTCAGGTTCTAAGCAAAGGGTCTGAAAAATCATAAGTGTTACTCGCTCAGTCACGCCCAACTCTTTGAGACCCCATGGACTTCAGACTCCTCTGTCCATGGGACTTTCCAGGCAAGGATATTGGAGTGGTTTGCCATTTCCTTCTCCAGAGGATCTTCCTGACCCAGGGATTGAACCCAAATCTCCTGCATTCAGGCAGATTCTTTACCAACTGAGCTACTAGGGAAGCCTAGGGCGGTGGGGGGGCGGGATAATCATAAGTGCCCAATAAATTTTGGTAAAAGAATTCATCTGATTCAATCACTGAAAGACAGTTGCTATGAAAGTTTGTTCACATTCTGGCTTCAAGTTTTCATCTATAAATTATTGATGTTGAACTAAATGATCCCTTCCAAGCTTACCAATCTGTCATTCTTACCAATTTATAGTTGTCATCCAGTTACTTAAGCCACAAACCAGAGTCTCCTTATTCCTCAGCTCTTACATCCAGTCCAGTCCGTGGCCCCAGTAGGTAGACCCTGCTACCTCTAATATCACAGGAATCCACCCACTTTCTTCGGTGCCACTGTTGTCACACTAATCAAAGCATTCATACTCTCGTTACTGAATAATAGCATGCCTGTCATCACGCTCCATTTCACTGTCTACTGGCAGGCAGAGTGATTGATTAAAATAAAGATTCAGTCACGTATCAATCATATTTAAATTCTTTCCTTGGCTTCTCATTGACCTTAGTTTAAGTCTCTGAAACCTAAACATCTCACAGAAGCCCATCATAATCTAACTTCTTTCTCTCTAGCTCTTGTCTCTTTTTCTTGTGACTCCTCCCTTCAACTTTTTAATGCATTGTATTTTCTCCATGCATTCAATGTATTATATTTTTGTCCTCTTCCACGACTGTTTCTTAGACACTATTTCTTCTGCTTGAAGCCTTCTTGTCTTCCCCTAGGTCTAGACTTACAAAATCTTATTCATCTTTTAGGTCTCATCTTTTTACCATTTAAAATAGGTTAGGTTCCCATAATATTCATTTATTTTCAACAAAATATTTCTGTTTTGGCAGCACTCATTATGCTTCTGTACATTCTGAATATCTTGCTCACAAAGCCTTAAAATGTATGAAATCAGGAACCATATCTATTAATCCCTTGTTTATAGCTGAATCCTAATATTCCAGAAGAGATCCTGTGGTTTAGTAATTACTCAGTTTTTGTCATTCAGACCCTGCATCTTCTAAATTAGTGTTTTCTCTATAGAAACTGAATAAGGTCACCAAAATTTCAACAACAAGGTAAAAAAGGAAAGAGTCATTTAGCACACCCCCTGGTTTCCTTTCCAGTTCCACTACTCTTCTTTACATATAGATCCAGACTTGGTACAGGGCAACAATGTGTACCTAATTCATCTCCCCAGCCTTGCTTCTAGCTATTACTAGCCACTAGGAGAAGGCAATGGCACCCCCCTCCAGTATTCTTGCCTGGAAAATCCCATGGACAGAGGAGCCTGGTGGGCTGCAGTCCATGCAGTGGCTAAGAGTCAGACACGACTGAGCGACTTCACTTTCACTTTTCACTTTCATGCATTGGAGAAGGAAATAGCAACCCACTCCAGTGTTCTTGCTTGGAGAATCCCAGGGATGGGGGAGCCTGGTGGGCTGCCATCTATGGGGTCGCTCAGAGTCAGACATGACTGAAGCAACTTAGCAGCAGCAGCAGCAGCAGTTACTAAGATGTTCCCTAGGGTGTTCTTCTTCCCAAATTAATTCTCTTGAGGAAAAGCCTTTTTTTACTTTTCTCTTTGTATTTCCACCTTCTTCTGGGCTGAGTAAGAATGTAAGCCTGGAGGTAAAGCTGCTGTCTTTCCTGAATGAAAGCTGCATAGTAATTACAATAGAATGAGAAGAATGGATGAGCCCAGTTCTCTTGCTCAATAAAACAAGAGATGTCACTGCCTGTTCTTAAGAAGTTTCTATTTTATATTGAAGTATAGCCAATTAACAATCTTGTAGTAATTTCATGTGGACAGCAAAGGGATTCAGTCATACTTATATATGTATCCATTCTGCCCCACACTCCCCTCCCATCCAGGCTGCCACATAACATTGCGGAGAATTCCTTGTGCTATACAGTAGGTCCTTATCTGTGTAATCTAAAAAGAAATGATACAAATGAGCTTATACACTTATAAAATAGAGACAGACTCACAGACTTAGAGAAAGAAGTTATGGTTGTTGAGACAGGTCAAAAAAGGTGGAAGATAGAGGTTAGGAATAGTTAAGGAGTTTGGGATAGACATATACACACTGCTATATTTAAAATGGAAAACCAACAAGGACCGACTGTCACTGCCTTTTGAATTAAAAAAATAAAATAAAATATAGCAGGCTTTGTAGTCAAATAGAGCTTCTACCAGTTATCTACAGTATAAGTTCCTTAGATTTTTGGAGACGTCATTTCCCAGTTGTAAAGTGAGATGAATAATATCTACCTTGGAGAAATCTATGAGGATTTGGAGATAAAATATTTAAAGCAATAGACATTTAAAGAATGGCAATTACCATTCAAATAAGAAATAGAAATTCACAATAATATACTCATCTTAGTTATGACAACCAAATAAAAATATTTGACTCTACACAGCAACTTTTCCATAGCAAATTTTTAAATTTTTGATGACATGTTTAGTTTTCTTCTATAGATATATTCTCATCTGGAGGTTAGGGAGGAGGCCACAAGCCCCTTTGAAATTTTTAAGAGCTCCATGGACCTAATCTCCAGAAAACAACACACATGCAAAAGTTTTATGGTCAGTTTTAGGAGATTATGGGTTCTCTTAAGTTTTCAGCCCCAAGATTACATTATACTCCCTGATGAAGAGTTATGCAGTTCCAGTGGGCCATCCTGATGTAATAATTTCACATATAAGGTTATCCTGTGAAATAAACTCTAAGATATATGTCTTATATGCCTTTAATAAACTCTTTATTTCTTTATCTCCACATCTACTCCATTACATAACGATTGTATAATTTAGAAAGGAATTATTTTAGCAAATCAGCATTTAGAAGTCAGTGTTGTACATATTTCTGCTTGGAAATGTTAAGTTTCATTTAAACTTTGTTAGAGAAAAGGGAAAAAGAAGAGAAGGCATCTAGACAAGGAAAACTAAAATCAGTAAGCTACAATGCAGCTATCTACATGTGATCCAATGTTCCACTAAGGAAAAGAACAAATAAAACTCAGAGTGATAGCTCCACAAGAAAGAATTACATTTCCACCAAAATATTGCTGAGATTACCTATGGAACTGCCAGTAGTTGTAGTTTATAAAGAATCTAGTGTTACTTTGTGGTTAAAGCACAAAGGCTCAAGAAAGATGTTATTTCAGATTCTCCAAGTCACAGGATTTCATTATGGCCTTGACCAAGTTATGCAAGTTTTCTTTCTTTCCTTCTGTACCTACAGAAGCAAAAAGAGAAGTGTTTTTAATCTCTGAATACTTAATAGATAATAAATATGTGACAAGTTTAATATATACTAAGCATTCCTTAGATTTCTTTTTTTTTTTAATTGAAGTATAGTTGATCATGGCATCCGGTCCCATCACTTCATGGCAAATAGATGGGGAAACAATTTAAACAGTGGCAGACTTTATTTTGGGGGGCTCCAAAATCACTGCAGATGGTGACTGCAGCCATGAAATAATAAGACACTTACTCCTTGGAAGAAAAGTTATGACCCACCTAGACAGCATATTAAAAAGCAGAGACATTACTTTTCCAACAAAGGTCCATCTAATCAAGGCTATGGTTTCTCCAGTAGTCATGTATGGATGTGAGACTTGGACTACAAAGAAAGCTGAGTGCCGAAGAATCGATGCTTTTGAACTGTGGTGTTGGAGAAGATTCTTGAGAGTCCCTTGGACTGCAAGGAAATCCAACCAGTCCATCCTAAAGGAAATCAGTCCTAAATATTCATTGGAAGGACTGATGTTGAAGCTGAAACTCCAATAGTTTGGCCAGCTGATGCAAAGAGCTGACTCATTTGAAAAGACCCTGATGCTGGGAAAGATTGAGGGCGGGAGGAGAAGGTGATGACAAAGGATGAGATGGTTGGATGGCATCACTGACTCAATGGACATGAGTTTGAGTAAACTCCAGGAGCTGGTGATGGACAGGGAGGCCTGGCGTGCTTCAGTCCATGGGGTCGAAAAGAGTTGGACATGACTGAGCTACTGAACTAAACTGAACTGATAGTTGATTTACAGTATAATATTGATTTCAGATGTACAACATAATGATTCAGTATTTTTACAGATCATATCCATTTAGTCATTACAAACCAATGGCTCTACAATATATCTTTGTTGCCTATCCATTTTTTTTTAACTTTTATTTTTACTTTATTTTACTTTAGAATACTGTATTGGTTTTGCCATACATTGACACGAATCCACCACGGGTGTACATGAGTTCCCAATCCTGAACGCCCCTCCCACCTCCCACCCCATATCATCTCTCTGGCTCATCCCCGTGCACCAGCCCCAAGCATCCTGTATCCTGTGTCGAACATAGACTGGCGATTCATTTCTTACATGATAGTATACATGTTTCAGAGCCATTCTCACAAATCATCCCACCCTCTCCCTCAGAGTCCAAAAGTCCGTTCTATACATCTGTGTCTCTTTTGCTGTCTCACATACAAGGTTATAATTACCATCTTTCTAAATTCCATGTATATGTGTTCAGTTCAGTTCAGTTGCTCAGTCGTGTCCGACTCTTTGCGACCCCATGAATCGCAGCACGCCAGGCCTCCCTGTCCATCACCATCTCCTGGAGTTCACTCAGACTCACATCCATCGAGTCGGTGATGCCATCCAGCCATCTCATCCTCGGTCGTCCCCTTCTTCTCCTGCCCTCAATCCCTCCCAGCATCAGAGTCTTTTCCAATGAGTCAACTCTTCACATGAGGTGGCCAAAGTACTGGAGCTTCAGCTTTAGCATCATTCCTTCCAAAGAAATCCCAGGGTTGATCTCCTTCAGAATGGACTGGTTGGATCTCCTTGCAGTCCAAGGGACCCTCAAGAGTCTTCTCCAACAGCACAGTTCAAAAGTATCAATTTTTCAGCGCTCAGCCTTCTTCACAGTCCAACTTTCACATCCATACATGACCACAAGAAAAACCATAGCCTTGACTAGATGACCTTAGTCGGCAAAGTAATGTCTCTGCTTTTGAATATACTATCTAGGTTGGTCATAACTTTTCTTCCAAGGAGTAAGCATCTTTTAATTTCATGGCTGCAGTCACCATCTGCAGTGATTTGGGAGCCCCCAAAAATAAAGTCTAACACTGTTTCCACTGTTTCCCCATCTATTTCCCATGAAGTGATGGGACCAGATATCATGATCTTCATTTTCTAAATGTTGAGCCTTAAGCCAACTTTTTCGCTCTCCTCTTTCACTTTCATCAAGAGGCTTTTTAGCTCCTCTTCACTTTCTGCCATAACGGTGGTGTCATCTGCATATCTGAGGTTATTGATATTTCTCCTGGCAATCTTGATTCCAGCTTGTGTTTCCTCCAGTCCAGCGTTTCTCATGATGTACTCTGCATAGAAGTTAAATAAGCAGGATGACAATATACAGCCTTGACGTACTCCTTTTCCTATTTGGAACCAGTCTGTTGGTCCACGTCCACTTCTAACTGTTGCTTCCTGACCTGCATACAGATTTCTCAAGAGGCAGGTTAGGTGGTCTGGGATTCCCATCTCTTTCAGAATTGTCCACAGTTTCTTGTGATCCACACAGTCAAAGGCTTTGGCATAGTCAATAAAGCAGAAATAGATGTTTTTCTGGAACTCTTGCTTTTTTGATGATCCAGCGGCTGTTGGCAATTTGATCTCTGTTTCCTCTGCCTTTTCAAAAACCAGCTTGAACATTAGGAAGTTCACGGTTCACATGTTGCTGAAGCCTGGCTTGGAGAATTTTGACCGTTACTTTACTAGCATGTGAGATGAGTGCAATTGTGTGGTCGTTTGAGCAATCTTTGGCATTGCCTTTCTTTGGAATTGGAATGAAAACTGACCTTTTCCAGTCCTGTGGCCACTGCTGAGTTTTCCAAATTTGCTGGCATATTGAGTGCAGTACTTTCACAGCATCATCTTTCAGGATTTGAAACAGTTCAACTGGAATTCCATCACCTCCACTAGCTTTGTTTGTAGTGATTCTTTCTAAGGCGCAGTTGACTTAGTATACTGTATTGGTGTTTTTCTTTCTGGCTTACTTCACTCTGTGTAATAAGCTCCAGTTTCATCCATCTCATTAGAACTGATTCAAATGTATTCTTTTTTAATTGCTGAGTAATACTCCACTGTGTATATGTACCACAGCTTTCTTATCCATTCATCTGCTGATGGACATCTAGGTTGTTTCCCTGTCCTGGCTATTATAAACAGTGCTGCAATGAACATTGGGGTACATGTGTCTCTTTCAATTCTGGTTTCCTTGGTGCGTATGCCCAACAGTGGGATTGCTGGGTCATAAGGCAGTTCTATTTGCTATTTTTAAAGGAATCTCCACACTGTTTTCCATAGTGGCTGTACTAGTTTGCATTCCCACCAACAGTGTAAGAGGGTTCCCTTTTCTCCACACTCTCTCCAGCATTTATTGCTTGCAGACTTTTGGATCGCAGCCATTCTGACTGGTGTGAAATGGTACCTCACTGTGGTCTTGATTTGCATTTCTCTGATAATGAGTGATGTTGAGCATCTTTTCATGTGTTTGTTAGCCATCCGTATATCTTCTTTGGAGAAATGTCTATTTAATTCTTTGGCCCATTTTTTGATTGAGTCATTTATGTTTCTGGAATTGAGCTGCATAAATTGCTTGTATATTTTTGAGATTAGTTGTTTGTCAGTTGCTTCATTTGCTATTATTTTTTCCCATTCGGAAGACTGTCTTTTCACCTTGCTTATAGTTTCCTTTGTTGTGCAGAAGCTTTTAATTAGATCCCATTTGTTTATTTTTGCTTTTATTTCCAGTATTCTGGGAGGTGGATCATAGAGGATCCTGCTGTGATTTATGTCAGAGAGTGTTTTGCCTATGTTCTCCTCTAGGAGTTTTATAGTTTCTGGTCTTACGTTTAGATCTTTAATCCATTTTGAGTTTATTTTTGTGTGTAGTGTTAGAAAGGGATCTAGTTTCATTCTTTTACAAGTGGTTGACCAGTTCAAATTGGAAAAGAAGAAGTAAAACTCTCACTGTTTGCAGATGACATGATCCTCTATATAGAAAACCCTAAAGACTCCACCAGAAAATTACTAGAGCTAATCAATGAATAAAGTAAAGTTGCAGGATATAAAATCAACACACAGAAATCCCTTGCATTCCTATACACTAATAATGAGAAAGTAGAAAAAGAAATTGAGGAAACAATTCCATTCACCATTGCAACGAAAAGAATAAAATACTTAGGAATGTATCTATATAAAGAAACTAAAAACCTATATATAGAAAACTATAAAACACTGATGAAAGAAATCAAAGAGGACACTAATAGATGGAGAAATATACCACGTTCATGGATCAGAAGAATCAATATAGTGAAAATGAGTATACTACCCAAAGCAATCTACAGATTCAATGTAATCCCTATCAAGCTACCAGCGGTATTTTTCACAGAACTAGAACAAATAATTTCAAGATCTGTATGGAAATACAAAAAACCTCGAATAGCCAAAGCAATCTTGAGAAAGAAGAATGGAACTGGAGGAATCAACCTGCCTGACTTCAGGCTCTACTACAAAGCCACAGTCATCAAGACAGTATGGTACTGGCACAAAGACAGAAATATAGATCAATGGAACAAAATAGAAAGCCCAGAGATAAATCCATGCCTATCCATTTTATACATCTTAAAGTTTCAAATACCAGTTACACTGCTTCTGCTCACTATGCAGTAAAGTCTTGGGCAGAAGACAAGAGTCTTGTGAGTCATCTATGTCCATTCAGTAAGCCTGTCTTTTGTAGACGGTGTCAGTTTTCAATCTTTCAAACAACTGTGTGTTTGTGTTCCTGGGCTATTTTCCATTTTCTCTTTGTCTTTGCTTCATGGATAATAATTATGATGACTTATACTGTCACCAGAAGTAAGAAGAGAGAACTATTTATTTTTTGCTATACATCTGTGTGTCTTAGTTTTTCCTTCTTGTGTCAATGTGAGTATTTCCACATTTGCTGAATATGTAGGAGTCACTCAACTGGTTTCTCTCAGTAGCAGTATCAGAATTTACTCCAGGAAAGGGCATAAATATATCTGAGGAAAAGCAGACCTATCTTTGGGGATTCATGCTTTCCAGAAAGAGGAAAAGAATTCTTTCAGTCATTATTTAAAAGTGAGGAGAGAGAGATAGAGGCAGAGAATGGAAATTCCTCCTATGTATACTAGTACAGATATTTTTAAAAACCTAATAGAACCCCACGATAAAAAAATACAAATACCTCTTAGAAGAAAATTCTCCTAAGTTGAAGAAAGGCCTGAGTTTGAAAAATAAAAATTAGTTTTATAAAATCCATTGTCAGTCATACACAGGAGATCACAATAGAAGTAAAAAATGCAAAAAGTGATGTTACATGACAAGAGCAAAGTGATGAAAAGTGCATATGAAGTACAATTTGTCTTAAAAAGATGGAGATATAATATGCACACACATATATGCACATATACATATACTTTATACACATATATATGTGTACTATTCACATAAAATTTATTTTTAAAATGAAAAAAGCTGATAATCTTTTTATTAAAATTTATTGTAGAAGAAAGACAATAACATCAACAGTGAAAGATGCTAGCTTGTTATGTTGATTTTAGCTTGACATCATTCGATAGTACGCATAATTATTTTTAACATTACATACATTTCCCTAAAAATAAAGAGGAAATTGAACAAGTGAAACTAATTGTCTAACCATTTGGTAGCATAAGCACACAGAGATGAACCATTTCAAATGATTTTGAAAGTCACACACTGAACTGTATATCCCTAGCAGAATATAAGCAAAGGACAAATATAATTGAGAAAAAAAATAAGCTTTTTCTGGTGGCCATATTCATGGGGTGGTGTCATTATTATTGTCCTGAAGCTTTTGTGTGTATATTTGGGGGTAAAACAAGTGAATAACTATATTAGGACATAAATTTCTGCACCCCCAAAATGAGATAGATGAGATTGTTAGTAAGATTGATGAGATTAAGGAGAAACTGGTTCTGAATTTAAATAGAAAGTGTCAGTATAAACAAAAGATAACTTTTTTATTAAAGTGTAGTTGATTTACAAAGTCGTGTTAGTTTCTGGTGTACAGCAAAGTGGTTCAGCTAAATATATATGCATGTGTATATATGTGTGTGTATGTATATATATATATATATATACACACACACACACACATGCATTCATATTCTTTTAGTATTTATATTCTTTCATTATTCTTTTCCATTATGACTTACTACAGCATATTGAATATAGTTCCCTGTGCTAAACATAAGACCTTATTGCTTATCTATATTGCTTATCTTATTTTATATGTAGTAGTCTATATCTGCTATTCTAAAACTCCTAATTTATCCCTCTCTCACCCTCTTTCCTCTTTAGTAGCATGAGTTATGAGTTTGTTTTTGTTTCATAACCAAGTTCATTTAAGTAATATCATATGGTATTTGTCTTTTTCTGACTTTTCTTAGTATAATAATCTCTAGGTCCATCCATATTGCTGCAAATGGCATTGTTTCATTCTTTTGATGGCTGAGTAATATTCCATTGTGTATATATACAAGAGCTTCTTTATCAATTCATCTGTTGATGAACACTTAGCTTGCTTGCTTCCATGTCTTGGCTCTTGTAAATAGTGCTGCTGTGAAGAGTGGGGTGTATGTATCTTCCTGAATTAGAGTTTTCATCTTTTCCAAATATGTGCTCAAGAGTGGGACTGCTGGATCATATGGTAACTCTACTTTTTTGAGAAACATTCATACTGTTCTCCATAGTGACTAAACCAATATATAATCCCACCAACAATGTAGGAGAGTTCCCTTTTCTCCACAACCAAAACTATTAAAATTTATATATTTTCTTCAGTCTTTAACTGATCAAGTAGGCAAGCAACTGTTGATAAATGAATAATGTAATTTTGAACACTATAAATAATGACTGACTTAATTATCTAACTTTGAAAACACAAAGACTATATACATGTTTCCTAAAAAAGCATGGCAGTTACAATAATTAACAGTAAATCATAAAGATAACCTCAATTGCAAAAGCAAAGTGTGAAAAAATGGCCAAATAAAAGATAGTTAAAAATTTTAAACACTATTTCAAATTATTCTTGGATCAGTATATTATAGATCATTTAGAATATGTCACCAATGGACACTTACAAAAAAATAGTATGGGATGTGTCCAAAGCAATATTCAGGATAAAATTTATGGCTTTATATTCATAGATTATTAAAGAAGAAAAAAAACTAATTGAGAATTTAGTCACTTATTTTACCTCTTTTTGTGATTAATAGAATATGTCCTTAATTTCAAAAATTCCCCTAGGCAATCTTACATAAGAATAAAGGCTAATCAGAGTCTTAACATTAAATCTAGCAGAATAATTATGATGAAAATAATAAATCAAGAAATGGTGATGGTAACTTAAAATTTTTTATTAATGTAATATAGAAGTAAGTGAAAATCGTAAGACTATTGATATTTCAATACAGGCTAAAATATTATTTAATAAAATTCAGTATCTCAAAAACAATTCAGTAATTTTAAAATCCAATAATACTCCCTTAACAGAATTTTTAAAATAGTTCTTTCAAACAAATAGACAAAACCAGTTTTTAATAGTGAAGCATTTTAGATACTTACTACAAATCACTACAATGATGCCATCTGTTATATCATATGAATATTTACTAATTTAATATGAAATTTTTAAAGACAAAATAGTAAGTCAATTCTAGAGGAACTGTAGATCTAAATCTGAAAGATTATACAATAAAGTTTTTGAAGTAATGCAGAGAAACAAAAACAGAAATATAGACCAGTGGAAAAGATAGAAAACCCAGAGAAAAACCCACACACCTACTGGGCACCTTATCTTTGACAAAGAAGCAAGAATATACAACAAAGAAAAGATAGTCTCTTCAATAAGTGGTCCTGGGAAAACTGGACATCTACATGTAAAAGAACGAAATTAGAATACTTCTAACACCATACACAAAGATAAACTCTAAATGGATTAAAGACCTATATGTAAGACCAGAAACTATAAAACTCTTAAAGGAAAATATAGAATACTCCTTGACATAAATCACAGCAAGATCCTCTACAACCCACTTCCTATAATAATGAAAATAAAAACAAAAATTAACAAGTGGGACCTAATTAAACTTAAAGCTTTATTGCACAGCAAACACAACTATAAACAAGGTGAAAAGACTGCCCTCAGATTGGGAGAAAATAATAGCAAATGAAACAATTCACAGATGATTAATCTCCAAAATATACAAGCTGCTTATGCAGCTCAATACCAGACTTATGCAGCTCAATACCAGAAAAACAAGCAATCTAATCACACAGTGGAAAGAAGACTTAGACATTTCTCCAAAGAAGACATACAGATAGCTAACAAACACATGAAGAACATCACTAATTATTAGAGAAATGCAAATCAAAGCTGCAATGAGGTATCACCTCACACTGGTCAGAATGGCCATCATCAAAAAATCTAGAAACAATAAATGCTAGAGAGGGTGTGGAGAAAAGGGAACCCTCTTGCACAGTTGGTTGGTGGGAATGTAAATTGATACACCCACTATGGAAGATGGTATGGTGATTCCTTACAAAACTAGGAGTAAAACTACCATATGACCCAGCAAACCCACTACTGGGCATATACCCTGAGAAAACCATAACTGAGAAAGACACATGTAATCTCAATGCTCATAGCAGCACTGTTTACAATAGCTAGGGCATGGAAACAACCCAGATGTCCATTGACAGATGAATGGATAAAAAAGTTGTGCTACATATACACAAAGGACTATTACTCAGCCTTAAAAAGGAACATATCTGAGTCAGTTCTAATAAGTGAATGAAACTAGAGCCTGTTATACAAAGTGAAGTAAGACAGAAAGAGAGAAACAAATATTGTATATTAATGCATGTATATGGAATCTATAATCTAGTTCAAACTGATGAATCTATTTGCAGGGCAACAATAGAGACGCAGACTTAGAGAACAGACTTATGGACACAGTGGGGAAGGAAGTGGATGGGATGAATTGAGAGTGGCATTAAAACATATACTCTGTAAAGGGGTGGGATGCTCTGTAAAGGGGTGGGATGGGGTAGAAGGTAGAAGGGAGATTAAAGAGGGAGGGGACATATGTATGGCTAATTCATGTTGCTATATGGAAGAAACCAACACAACATTGTAAAGCAATTATCCTCCAATTAAAAATAAATTTTAATTTAAAGGTAATGCAGAGGAGAACTCATCTTCATGTCTTTTAATGCACATATTTGTCGGAGTCCTCCACAGAAACAGAACAAACAGAATAGACACAATATAGGCAAAAAAACAAAAACAAAAAGGAAGAGTAAGAAACAATCAAAAAATGGAAAACTTCATCAAAAGCAACATAAAATGAAAGAGGAAAACAATACCTTGAGAAAAATATTTGAAACATATATAACAAATAGTTAACGCTCCACTAAACATAGAGCTGGAGAAGGAAATGGCAACCCACTCCCGTGTTCTTGCCTGGAGAATCCCATGGATGGGGGAGCCTGGTGGGCTGCCGTCTATGGGGTCGCACAGAGTCGGATACAACTGAAGTGACTTAGCAGCAGCAAACATATAGCACCAACGTTAGAAGAGAAAATGGGCACAATGCAACTGTAATGAATATTAAACTTAAGATCAAGTTCAACTTTACCACTAATTAGTGTTAAGTTTAAAATTCTAATTTAAAAGGACAATATCTTCATGAGGTTGGGCTGAATGGGCTTTTTGCATACCTTCTTTGAGAGTGGAGTAATTTGTTAATAAGTGTAACATACATACCAACTGTGAAATATGATCGTGATAGTTACTAAAATGTTATTTTTAATATGTGAGTTTTTAAAATAATATAACTAATAATAAGAGATAAGAAATTGAATTAAGTGTGAAAATATGTAAATTTGGTTTGGAACAATGAAAATTGTTTTGAAATAATATTTAATAGTATTCACCCCTATTCCCACTCTACCATTAGTGAAAGTAGCAGGTTATAAATATTCTATTCGTGTACAACTTTTTCTGAATTTTGTAAAAATAAAAACAAACCAAAAATCAAATTATATTGACATACTCATACAGAAAAATTATACTAAAAGGACATATACTAAAATGTTAAGTTTCATTGTTGGGATTACACATGATTTTGGCCTTATTTGTGTTTTATTTTATATGACAGCTTTTTTAGGTTTTGGAAACAAATAGGTTTTGCAATTTTTATAAAAGTAAATGAAAATAGTGGTCATTTTGAAGATTAAGAAATAGAATAAAAAGTGAAGAAAGCAAGACTATGGAGAGTTTAAAGATAAAATATGAATGAAGTGAAAGTGAAATCACTCAGTCGTGTCCGACTCTGCGACCCCGTGGACTGTGGCCTACCAGGCTCCTCTATCCATGGGATTCTCCAGGCAAGAATCTGGAGTGGGTTGCCATTTCCTTCTCCAGGGGATCTTCTCGACCCAGGGATCGAACCCAGTTCTCCCGCATGGCGGGTAGACGCTTTAACCTCTGAGCCAGCAGGGAAGCCATGTGAATGTGAATAAAGGAATATAAAAACATAAATAACTTAATGTAAAACCAGAGGGTGTAAAACTTCCTCAAATACACGAATTCAAGAAACCCAATGAAAAGAGGAAGGGGACTTCTCTGCCTGTCCAGTGGCTAAGACACCATGCTCCCACTTCATGGGGCATGGGTTCAGTCCATGGTTGGGGAACTAAGATCCTGCATATCACACAATATGGCCAAAAAATGGAAAAAAGAGGAAAAATCTAGATATAGATAATATCATTACTTGAAATAGAGGAGCTGATCAATGTGTTTAAGTGTGTTGAAAAAGAAGTATATATTGCCCATGCTTATATATTTGAATATTTCTATTTAAATGGTCATTTATGAAAGAAAAGTACATATACAAAATTTGACTAAAAATTGAGGAAGAGGCTATAACAAAAACATAAGTATTTAAAACCTTTTTTTTTTAATTGCTTCCAAAAAACACTCAATCCAGATACTTGAGGGCAAATACTTACCATGATTTTTTTTTCCAAAGAGCAAATATTTATCATGATAAAATTCATACAGTACTCAGTTTCCAGAAAAGCATGGGAAACCTTTCTAAGGCAATTCGCCATCGTCTTGACACTAAAAGCGAGTGGACAAAGCACCCCACTACAGGTATCCTGAGCCAGCAGGCATCTCCTCTGTGTTGGGTAAGGATGTCCTCTGTCACCTCGGGACACTGACTCCCTGCCCTTTACCGTTTCACCAGGCAGGGTCCCAGCAGGCAACAGATGGCACACCCAGCTGGGAAGTAGGGAGAGGCTTTCTAACTGAGGTGTGGCAGGGTGAAGGGAACCACACGTGATTCTGAGGCACATGGGACCTGGCACTATTTGGAAGCACTTACGGCTCATAGGCCTGAGGGGACAAATAAGGAAAAGGTGTTAGAGCTCCGTTGAGAGCTGGGATCACTGAAGAGGGGCTGTTGATGGAAATTCTGATTTTGGAGAATCTTAGTCACTCCCAGCACCAGCGAGCAGCCAAGAGAAAATAGAGGAGGGAAACAAGTATACTTGTTTTTCTCTCCCCACTGTCCTCCAAGATTCAGTCCGCTCAAAGAATGATGGAGACATGTCAAAGGACCCAGGTGCCAGCTTGAAGAGTCAAAATAACTCATTAGAGTCACAGCTTATAAATTGGATAAAATTAATTTTGAATTGAATAAAAATAAGAATCCATGAGCCCATACCGTTGAAAAGAAACCATTAAAAAAAATCAATGGGCGAAAAGAGAAAGCCCTTCCCTACATAGAATATCAATTAGTAGATACAGAAAACAACATCACAGTCTTCTTGTGAACTCCAGGCCAACCTCTTGCAACACTAAAACCTCACTGAATGGACTAGGTCAGCTTCAGCGCTCAGAAGATTTTTCCCCTTATTGCCTGACATTTTGGGTAATTTATAGTATTCCATCACAACTGTTTACACAATATTTATAGTCCATTTGTCAATATGTACTTAGGAATAAAAGGAAAAGCTTTCCAAAAATTCCAAATGTGAAGTGATCAGAATCTGACCTAAAAAAGTGGTAAAGAGGATGGAGCACATAGTTGAGATTCCAAATACATTTCTGATGAATAATTGTAACAATGAAGTAAATGTTTATGACCAATTAGATGTATGTGGGAAAGAGAAAAAACTGTGACTAAATTTAAGGTGTGTAGCTTGGGAGACTGGATACTTAAAAATGACATGAACTGGAATAGGAAATGAGAGAGATACAGAATGTGAAGTTTGAGGTATCTTCAGGACATTCAGTGGAAATTCCCGAAAGTCATTGGGAGTCATAAAAGTCCTAAATATTTCTTCATAGGAACACAATGTATCAAAAAAATTAGAATCTTATTAACAGGACAGGCAGTATTACGGTATTAACATTCCACAATGAGAATTCCTGCCTCTTATAGGAAACTTTACTTGAACAAAAAATATATATATATTATCTCTGGTCAGGTCATCACATGCACTTAACCCTTGAATTGCATTGATGTTTATATGTATGTTTGCCTTTACTAGCTCTGTCGATGCTATTATCAACTAGCACAGAATCTATTCCCCAACAAAAAATTAAATTCTACTTGTTTTTTCCTCTAAGGAAACAGTTTCAAATGGATGTTTTGTCCACCAAAGTGCTTGACATGCTTTTCATGAGAACTGGCACAGCCCACAAGTGTGTGGGTTCTTAGTAACGGCTAGTGGCCATCCTATGTTGCTGTTATTCAGGCCAGAAAAGTGACTTATCATTTGTTTCCTTATATCACTGCCAAGAGTCCTCAATGCTGTGGCTAAGAACAGGCGCCCTACTGGGTTTCTGATGAGTTTTATCGAAAAGAGTATAATTCTACCTGCTAACCGCAATTAGAGACAAACCTGTTCCTGGCTTCTCTCTTCTCTGATTTGAAGTGGAACTTGAAAAGAGGTGACTCACATAGTTCTCATCTTTAGATATCTCTGCCATCTATCAGTTCTAGAACAATTAAAAAACAGAAAAGTTAGAATGCAGTAGCATGTTAGAATTTATAAAATCTTCTCTATCATAAACAGAGTCTATAACTGACCATACAACAGAAAACTATGAACTTGGAATCATCAGGCCAGTTCAGTCTGCTGCCATCTTATTATTTGGGAAGGAGAGTTTATTTCTAGTTAATATGAACTTGACTGTCTTTAGGTCTGATTTGAGTTCCCTGGTGCACCACAGTTCCCACCAATACTTGTTTTTTAATATCTGGCTGCATCACATATTTAATCTGGAAGTGCAAACAAAGCTTGAATTCTGGAACTACTTGCCTTAATTAGTATCATTTAAATAACTGTGACAGAATAAATCCTCTACATAAGTTTACCTTGGCCTGGGCAAGACTGAAGTGACCAAACAGGGGCATTAATTAAATACGTAGAAACTAGCATAGTTTCTGGCACAGAATAGTCCATCCAATACATATTTTTGAATGAATAAATGTATTTGATTATTCGGTAGCCATCAGGGCTGGATGAACTTTTTTTGGTACAGCCAAATTTGCAAAGAAGATACAGAGCCTGTACATGTTTCTAACATGTTTATAATGATTATTGAACCTGGGTATCCCTATCTTTGAAACTTCAACCTCCTGTGAACTACTGAACATAATACATGATGTGTCCAAATATTCACTCTTTACCTGTAAATTTCTAGTATATATTTTCTCGTTGAATTCTAAAAACCATGTTTAGTATGAATAGTAATTACCCGCTTGACACTGGATACAATTGAAGTTCAGAGATATTGATAAATTTTCTCACAGTCACACAAATCCCATATAGCCTAGGATTTTAAACTTAAACAGGTCTTTTGTTTTTTTCCCCAGGGACAGTCCTGCTCCTTTTGTTTCTCTGATTAATTAGGACAGTTGTGTCCAGCCTCTTTGATAAGAAGACACATCCTAAGTGTTACCTGACCTGTTGGGATAGACTTCAGGATATGGAGAAAGGCAGATCTATCTATCCATCCACTCTATTACTCATCCTTCCACGTACCCATCACAGATAAGGTGATGAAAATTCCTCTTCTGATTTCCTCCTCTCTCACCTTTCGTGTTTTTGTACTTCTTCCTTGTTTTTCCAATTCCAGAGATATTTTTAAGCACTTGCCTCTGTACGAAGCACGTTTATACTATGAGGGAGGTTGCAAGAGGGAGCACAGAGGTGGTTTCCTCCAGGTTGTCTTTTCTAGGACTAACTCTAGACCTCCCATAGAATAGAACTGGTGTCAAAAGAAAATATTGAAAAAACAACCAAAAAACAGAAGTGTTTTAACTACTTGGTTTTAAATAACTCACAAGGATTGGAACTCAACCGTATTATAAGAAAAGCTAGTGTTGCAATATCTAGTTGAAATCCTGAATCTCATACACATGTCAATTGAGTCCCACAATTGTCCCTATTCTTAAGGGCTCCTTTTAGAGTGCTGGTTTTGCCCATTAAAATCCTGTTCATCTGGAGGAACATGGTAACTCAAAATATGCCTGTAAAAAGATATTTTGGACCAATTTTACTATGTTAATGCTTTTTTTCTGATTACAATAATATACCAAATTGAACTCAGTAGTTAATGTTTCCACTCAAAGAACTGAGTTGCACTCATTAACTCTCTTTTAACCTGTTAGCTATATAATTTCTCAACTGAATCACAACTGGGTGCCTATTAGTCAGGTCTAATTAAGCTTATTTTAGACTGTTCTTAAATGCAACTGGTTTCCATATGTTTAGACTAATACCTCAAAAACTAGAGATTAAAAAAATGAATGCTGAGAATTGGATTCTTAAAAAAGAACTTCAAAGTCCACTCTAGGTTATTTTAGGTATACCTACTGGTGACAGAGATGGGGTACAGAGGCCTACTGGGCATGTAGCCTTCCTAAAACAGAGTTTAGTAAGCTACGTTCATGACTGTTAAAGTTAGGGCAACAGGGTTTAGTGACAAGGCCTCTTTAGAAATATTGTATGTGAAACTTTTCAGTCTATTTAGCAAAATCTCATAAATATTCTTAAAGCTAAAGACTGAATCTGAAGAAAAATTTCACAGTTGGTACAGCAACTGTGTTCGAAATGTAAACACTGAAGCTTTTCCCTCAGGCTCTCAGCTCTAATGCATCTAACCACAGGCCTTGTTTTCCCAAAATAATTTCCTACTAGATCACAGAGAGACTGCCTTGTGGCATGTAATTATTGCTTCAAACACTTCATCAACTGTAGAGAGACAAGAGTTGGTCATTTAAAGCCATATATATATACCTATATGTATATATATCACACATATATGGTTGTTCAGTTCAGTTCAGTCGCTCAGTCATGTCCAACTCTTTGAGACCCCATGGACGACATATATGGTTGTAATATTATATATCTTGTATACAACTGTATTATATAATTTTATATATGTATGTGTGTGTGTATATATATATATGTATATATATATATTCCGTGACCCACCCACCCCCACCACAATGGGCTTCCCTGTGGCTCAGATGGTAAAGAATCCTCCTGCAATGTGGGAGACCTGGGTTTGATCCCTGGGTCAGGAAGATCCCCTGGAGGAGGGCATGGCAACTCACTCCAGTATGCTTGCCTGGAGACTCCCCAAGGACAGAGGAGCCTGGTGGGCTACAGTCCTTGGTGTGGCAAAGAGTCGGACATGACTGAGCAACTAAGCATAGCACAGCATATGTATTCAATATATGAGCATGCTCAGTCATGTCTGACTCTGCGACCCCATGGACTATAGCCCACCAGGCTACTCTCCTACATTGGCAGGTGGATTCTTAACCACTGTGCCACCTGGGAAGATCCCCATTCAAAACACACAAACACTAAAAGCAGATTGATCTGTCAAAATATCTCTGATTTATTTTAATTTTTCACCAAGGCATAGTATCTAAGTCATACATACATCAAGATGACTTTGCTTCTGTTCTACTAGAGAAGGTTACTTTTGAGCCAAAACCTCCGGTACATAAAATGAACCCTGCTTTAATTCTCCCCAGATTTTCACAAAAAGAGCCTTCTTTTAAACAAGTTGATCTATTTCATGAAGTGGAAATTTTCGAAGCACTGTGGTCGGTACTTTACAACCAGGGTTTTGTTTAATCTTCACAAAAATCCTGTGAGTTAGGTATTATGCCCATTCAAAAATGTTGAAAGCAGAACTTCCCTGATGGTCCAGTGGTTAAGATACCATGCTTCCACTGCAGGGGGCATGGGTTTGATCCCGGGTCAGGGAACTAAGATCCTGCATGCTGCATGGCATAGCCAAAAAAAAAAAAAAAAACATTGAAAGCATGGCACAGAAAGATCTAAATAGTTTGTATTAGATAAGAAATAAAGAGTAGGGTTCATTAACTGAACATGAAAAATAGCCATGTACTTTTAACTATGAAGCTATAATGAATTCTCAGAAGTTTAGATTGTGTGTGAGAAGCTGTCAAGCCCCTTGAAAATCCCACAGGGAAATGCAAGGATGGCAACACGACAGGGAAATTCTAAAGAATTTAGAAATTGGGTAACCAGATATTGGATGTGACTTCCCTGTGGTTTTTCAGTGTTGGTCAACATCCACACACCATGAGCAATAAACACCTGACCATCTATGCCTGACCTTCCAAGAGATGCTGACTCCAATTTTGTGATGCTGAGCCCATTGCTTATATCCAGGGGGTATGGAAGGAATGGGTGTGATGAGATTGATTTAAAGAGCTGTGGAGATGATTTCTTTAAAGGAGAGTTATGAGATTGTTGCCTGACTTCACTGCCACTGCCGTTCTCAAGCCATGTGAGGGTAATTTCAAAGGAGTCACTCCAAGACTTAGCCACCAGGTATCCAGAAAAATCAAAGCCTAAAGATGCAAGACTGGCCAGGGATACCCAGGGTGCAGTAAAATGGGCTTCCTTCAAGAGCTGTCTACACCTCCTGATCAGTAAGACTGATGTGAACAGTCCTATGACAGAAACTGGGTTTGAATATCCTGGTAACTCCCAGGGGCAGGGACGAGGTGGGGATTGGTGTGTTGATCCACCTACAAGGCAGAGCAGCCAGCCTGTGGAGGAATTGCCTACATCAAGAGAACTGCTGTGGAGACCCCCAGAGGACAAGGGGAGAACACCAAATACCCAGAGAAGTACCGATCACTAAAGAAAGATCAGGTAGCTGACATCCTGGAAACCATAAGTGATAGGTGAGACTATGCCCTCCAACACCCCCGCTCCTTTTCTCCTCCATGCTGCAGCCCCTCCTCTTCCCTTCCAGCCTTTGACACAGAATTGTGAATGAGAGCAGAAAACAGCCAGTCTTGGAAAATGGAGGAGAAGCAGCTGACCATGCCCCCTTCTCATTACAGGCCACTAGCCAGAGTTGAGCCCATCAGATGGGCTGGAGTAGAGTATACAAGTTTTAAACTGAAGGTTTAAAATTCTAACATTAGTTTATATTGGACAGTTTATCTTAAGAATTAACACTCTTCATGTCACGTGTTAGCACAGAAGCTGTGGAACCAATCTAAAATTTCATTCAGGAGCAGGAGGATAACAAGCCAATAGAGTAGATTTGCAGGTGCAGTGGTGTGGAAAAAGGAAAGTGATAAAATGCACCCCTAAAAATGATAACTTGTTTTAGAAACTGTTTAGAATGGGAGTAAATCCTTAACCACTCCTTTTTATACCAAGACCTCAGTCCTCCTGCTGGTTACCTGGCCAGTTTTCACCTCCACTGGACTGGGTTCTTGGCTTTGCTCCTTCCCTTGTGTTCGATATTCTCTTCTGGGTCCCTGAGCTCAGGTTTGCTTTGCTGGCTCACTGTCTGTCCTTGCACAGACCCACTGACACCTCTACTGCCTGCTTTCATTCATTTCAGGCTTGAAGGTGAAATCTAAAACCATTCTGTTTTCCCCACTATTGACCATATCTAGGGTGAGTCACGTTCCTGGTTCAACTTGTTCAATTTTCTCTGTCCCAAAGAATTCATTAATTGGAAAATTCCTAACCATCATCAGAGAAATGGCCTTCAAGTAATAAACTGGCCAAATCAGCACAATGACCTGCTCAACCACCTGTCAACAAGGGATATGAATAATTCCTGAAGAATCATTTTCTAATATATATTTCCCAGTTGGTTTTCTCATTAGTGTATTATTGCATTAACACCATAAAGAGTTCTCTGTACACTTTCAGATAAACAAATGTTTACCACTTACTTAGACCCTTTTATATAATCAGTTCTGATCCTCACAAAAACATCTTGTTCAAGTAGGTATTATTTTATTCCCCCATAAAGATAAGGAAATTGGCTCAAGAGGTTCAATGCCTGGCCCATGAATGACAGAATTAGAACTCCACTCCTTATTTTTCTGCTCCAGAAAGAACCAGAATTTGGCAAAATCATGATTTAGAAATAATGTATAACAGATGCTGGGAGGATTATAGTCAAGTTCCAAAAGGCACATTTAGGGATTCATGAAGAATACTTCAAAATATTAACTGAGAAATGAGATGGATAAAGACAGAGGGAGAGAGCTTGGCTTTGGCTAAGATCCTAGGAGTATAAACTGCCAGACACTATAAATTAAAGCCAACACTTGGACTTGTCCCTGGCTGCAGAAAAATATCCATTGTGGAACACCACCGGGGGATGTAGTCCACTTCTCTCGATGCTTGTGTTGTTCTAGCTGGCACCAGTTGGAACTTCAAGGTTCATTCTCTAACAGAGCATGGCAGGGTACACAGATGAAGGCACCTGCTCCAAATTCAAACTGACTGCTTGTAAGTGATAGATGAGGGAGATTTGCAGGCAGATAAGAAGCAGGACTTTGCTTCCTTCTACAGACTGCTCATTATTTCAACCATGTGATTGCATTCTGCTTCAGAGCCTGTCTGGGGAGAACCATGCTGGTCATATGTTAACAGAGAATGTCAGGGAATGCATGAGCCTTCTTAGCGTTACATGTGATGTTTCTCTATGGTGCCCACAGTGGGAGTTCATTAAAGAGTAGCATTTTCTTTTCCAGCTGTGATTATGCGAGACTGTGGTGTGGGCAAGGAAAGGACATTCAGGGATCCAATGATAAATTTGCAAATTGTTTAAATGGCTACCAAACATCTATGATCCTGGATATAATCCTGAAACAACAGATTTGTTTACCCATGGTCTTTATAATCGATGACAGTAACTCAGTACTATATTTTAGATTTTAATTCTAAAAGTATTAATAAGGCACATAGCATAAGCCATGCACTAGGTACAGAAGTGAACAAAATAGGCACAAATCTTGAGCTCCACAATTAGCTTTCTGACAACCTACTAAAATTCAGCAGAATTCTAGTCCACTATGGATTTTGCTTGATAATAATATTAATAGAAATTTAATTACATTTGAACAACACAATAAAATAGTACTGTATCATGGCCCAAAATATAAAATAAATATCCATAGTCTGTATTGATTTAAATAAAGGATTGAATAAATAAATAAGTGGGAGCAAGTAGACAAATTTCCCATGAAGAAGAATCCAAATAAATTGTCAGCACTCTACCCTCAAGGACATGGAACATAATACCCAACTACTTAAGTATCAGCTGCTCATAGTGACTTCCTTCCGAAGAGCACAGTATGAAAAGAGTAACTTTATGGTGACAAAACCTGACATACACCACATCAGCCAGGTGGCGGAGGTTAATGCCAACAGGGATGAGTAGTGTTGTTAGTCTGTACCCTTGATATGATGTGATGAAGATGGTACTTTACCTCTTCAGTCTTCCTCTCCAAAACATACAACCCCAATTTAATGAGAAATCCCTATTGAGGGACATTCTGCAAAATACTCAACTAAAGCTGTCAAGGTCGTCAAAAATAAGCAAAGTCTGAAAACTGTCTCAGTCAAAAGGAGCCTAAAGAGTCTTAATGGCTAAATGTTATAGTACCATGGGTGAGATCCTAGAACAAGGAACAAGAAAAAGAACATTACAAAGCAAAACAACTAAGGAAATACTAATAAAATACAGACGTTAGTTGGTTATAATGTATTGGTTCATCAGTTGGTCCATTAATAGTAACAAATGTACTGTACTAGTGTAAGATTTAATAACACAAGAAACTGGAAGGAGGTATATGGGAACTCTATGTACTATCATCACAGTTTTTTTTTTTTTAAGTAAATCTAAAGCTGTTCTAGAGTAAAATCTTACTAAAAAAACCTTTTAACTCCCTTTATAGTTCGCAAGTTATTTTCATGTTCATTAACATATTTTAACTACATCAATTCAATGAAGAGGGGTCTCTTTATGGTGCCAAGTACTCTGGTAGACACACAGACACACAGACCCCAGGAATCGAACCCAGGTCTCCTGCATTGGAGGAGGATTTGCTACCAGCTGGGCCACAAGGGAAACCCAAGAATACTGGAGTGGGTAGCCTATATGTCCTCCAGCAGATCTTCCCAACCCAGGAATCGAACTGGCATCTCCTGCATTGCAGGCAGACTCTTTACCAACTGAGCTATCAGGGAAGCCCAATCCAAAGACTGTATAATCTAGCACTGAACATGGATAGGAGGATTGGCCTGGCTAGTGTTATAAATGCCTATTTTATAGGTAACTCTAATCAATGGCTTTGAGATATTGAGATCTGCCAAAACTACATACCTTTAAAGAGTCAGAAAAAGAACTCAGTAGTAGATTTTACAACTATTTCTTTCCCCATCAAAATGAATTTGTAAATGGTGGTAATACTATTGTACTGAGAGGTTACATCATAACATGGATTTCTAAGACCATATTAGCATGGGTACAAGTTGGTAAAGATAACGTTTTTATTTCATGTCACTGTCCCCTGGGAAATTGAGCATGCTCTGTTTAGTGAAGTTCTTTTCCCTCTTTGTTGTTGTTCAGTTGCTCAGTCATGTCCAACTTTTTGCTACTCCATGGACTGCAGAATGCCAGGCTTCCCTGTCTATCACCATCTCCCAGAGCTTGCTCAAACTCATGTCCATTGAGTAAGTGATGCCACCCAACCATCTTGTCCTCTGTCGTCACCTTCTCCTGCCTTCAATCTTTCCCAGCATCAGGGTCTTTTCAAATGAGTCAGATCTTCTCATCAGGTGGCCAAAGTATTGGAGCTTCAGCTTCAACATCAGTCCTTCCAATGAATATTCAGGGTTGATTTCCTTTAGGATGGACTGGTTTGATCTCCTTGCAGTCCAAGGGACTCTCAAGAGTCTTCTCCAACACCACAGTTCAAAAGCATCAATTCTTTGGTGCTCACCCTTCTTAATGGTTCAGCTCTCACACCCATACACGATTACTGGAAAAACTGTAGCTTTGACTATGCATACTTTTGTTGGCAAAGTAATGTCTCTGCTTTTTAAAATTCTTTAAGTGATATGAAACAAAAAGACTTGAATTTAGTACTATACTCTACAGTCTGTGTATCCCAATCCTTTCACCAAATGACATCCTATTGAGTTGAATTCAGATATGCTCTGGGATTCATTTAGTTCAAAAATTCAAGTGCTTAAATTCCAAGTGTCTGCTTTCAGTGTTGGCGGAGCAGCATAACATAATGGAAATACCACGGGATTGCAATTGAGTGAGTAAGGGAAAGTTGCTCAGTTGTGTCCAATTTTTTGCAACCTCATGGACTGTAAACTTCCAGGCTCCTCTATCCATGGGATTTTCCAGGTAAGAATACTGGTGTGGGTTGCCATTTCCTTCTCCAGGGGCTTTTCCCAACCCAGGGATCAAACCCAGGTCTCCTGCATTGCAGGTGGATTCTTTACTAGCTGAACTATAAGGGAAGCCCAAGAATACTGGAGTGGGTAGCCTATCCCTTCTCCAGGGGATCTTCCTGACCCAGGAATTGAACTGAGGACTCCCACATTGCAGGCAGATTCTTTACCAGCTGACCTACAAGGGAAGCCCCAGATTGCAATTAGAATACATAGATTCAAGTTCCAGCTCTGACATTGACTAGTTTCTTTATTTTAATCAAGTCAATATCCTTTCTGAGTAACAATTTCTTCAGTTGTAAAATGAGGATAATATCACTTAGTTAGAGGTGTTTGAAGTACTAACTAAATGTATGTGTGTGACTCACAAAGTATAAAACCTGACAAAGTAGGGGTTCAATAAGCCTTTACTACTGGAAACTTAGTTTCATGGCATTTGGTCCCATCACTTCATGGCAAATAGATGGGGAAACAGTGGAAACAGTGTCAGATTTTATTTTTGGGGACTCCAAAATCACTGCAGGTGGTGATTGCAGCCATGAAATTAAAAGACACTTACTCCTTGGAAGAAAAGTTAGGACCAACCTAGATAGCGTATTCAAAAGCAGAGACATTACTTTGCCAACAAAGGTCCATCTAGTCAAGGCTATGGTTTTTCCAGTGGTCATGTATAGATGTGAGAGTTGGACTGTGAAGAAGGCTGAGCGCCGAAGAATTGATGCTTTTGAACTGTGGTGTTGGAGAAGACTCTTGAGAGTCCCTTGGACCTCAAAGAGATCCAACCAGTCCATTCTGAAGGAGATCAGCCCTGAGATTTCTTTGGAAGGAATGATGCTAAAGCTGAAACTCCAGTACTTTGGCCACCTCATGAGAAGAGTTGACTCATTGGAAAAGACTCTGATGCTGGGAGGGATTGGGGGCAGGAGGAGAAGGGGACGACCGAGGATGAGATGGCTGGATGGCATCACGGACTCGATGGACATGAGTCTGAGTGAACTCCAGGAGTTGGTGATGGACAGGGAGGCCTGGCGTGCTGCGATTCATGGGTCGCAAGGAGTCGGACCCGACTGAGCAACTGAACTGAACTGACTGGAAACTTGCTAGGGAGTAAGAAATATAATATCAGGTGAGGGAGAGCAGGAAAACAAGAGGAATAGGATAAAGATGATAAAGTCTATATGATAGGATTATCCAGAAGACATGATAAGATATGTAGAACACAAAGACATTTTCCCTCCCCCTGCTCGCAACCTGAGACCTACTCTATCACAAAAAAAAAAAAATGGGCTAACAGGATCTTTTGAATTGGCACAGGTCTCTTGGTAGGTGTTGGGAGTCTCCAAACACTTGAGGCCCTGAAGATAATCCAAAGTGCTGGAATGTATTGCTGTTAAAATAAGAGCGAATGATTTCTTAGTCATGCCTGGACATCTCAGTAAATTGCATAATCCAATGTGCTAATCTAGAGGATGAGCCTTTTGAATAATAGCTCTTGTTCTCATGACAGTTCAATATAACTACATCCAAAAGTTACATCAGAGGTTGTATAAATGCTTCTATTAAGTTAAATGTAATTAAATTTTGGACTTTTACATTATAAATGATGTCTCTTGATGTTCCTTTAAACTAAATGTACAAAGAGATGAAAGTCGCATGTCCTGGGTCTTGTGATGAAGGCCCTCTCAACATTGTCTCTGTAGCCTCTGGCGCCTCCTCCTATTATCCTCACTGTGGGAGAGAGGGTCAGCAGTGGGAGACAACCCAGAAGACTCCCATCTCCTTGCAGAGGGTGGGAAAGAGGGCCTCCAAAGACCTCTTCCGTGCCTCCAATACCCTGATCCCCAGCATTTTCCCTTTAACACATTCTTCTGGCCTTTAGCATCTGCTACGTAATGTTTAGACTGAAATGTTATCACCCATTTTTCTGTTTGAAAGTACTGCATTTAGGTTAAATGTCGAATTTATTTTCCGTATCCAAGAGCTAGAGCTCTAGGTCATGAACATTTTCAAAATAAGTCATCTCAAAAATAAACATGCATAATTTCCATTATAGGTAACGATCTCTTTGGCTCAGGGCTGCCAAGCTGAGCCCCAGCTCAACCTCCAGAACTATTTTGAAGGCCTAATACATACAGTGGCATTACTGGTGCCGATCCCAGCCATATGAGGTCAGTGTTTCAACTTTCCTTGTCAGCAGCTTCATTGGCAGGACAAAGTATACAGGGTTTGCCAAAGCTAGCATATAGGTAGTTGGGCCTCCAAACAGATGTGTTCCCATTTCCTGTTATTCTCCCTTTGTCTTTCATTGGCACTTTCTCTTGTGTATCAGGCCAAACTGTGATGCTTACTTGGATGTGCTCAAAATCCATTGTACTCCTTGGCCATATGCAGCTGAACTGGAGAGTTATATCTGACCCATCATTTGAAGTCTTTGGAAACATTTCAGATTCCTTATCCTATGGCTGAATTATCACTTTAATCTTTTTTGGTGTTATCAGGGAAACTAAGAGTTGGGGGAGGAAATTAATGGAAATGAACATTACCTGACATTTGCCTCTCCTGAACCACCTTAATTTTTGCAAAGTCCTAGATTCATGATATAGTCCATGCACCAGCTAAATGGCTGCATCAAAATTATCTGATATGGATGCTTACAACACCAATTTCCTGACCCCGAAGCAAACCTATAGAATCTGACTTTCCAGTAGTAGGAAACCTTTTTTAACCTTTGGATAATCAACCAGGTTAGGATTCACAGAGGTTCTCTTTGACCCAAAACATACCTAAGATGTCTAAACATGGCTTAAGTTACCACTGATCTGGATCTTTCCCAGGGCTAAATTTTAATCTGTAGCAGGGTTATAACACCAAAGTAGGTCTTTAAATCTTCCCAGTTTGTCCCAGGACTAGTGTCAACTCCTGGAGGAGGCAAAGGTCTAAATGGGAAATCACTGAGCACCTGTTACCTGCCAGGTTCTATTTGTGGATTTTCCATTTATAACATGGGAAAATATCATTTGTGATTTATAAGTCTCTTATACTTTCCAAAACCATACACCCTGGTGACTGGTGGGGCCCTTGTATACAGAAGAAGAAAAAAAAAGATGCCTGGGGACAGATGTTTGAAGGGGATAGAAAAAAGTTAAATTGAACTGCATGAGAAGGAGAGAGAGTGAGATGGGAACATCAGATCCAGGAAGTAGGAGACTATAGCCTGGAAAGTCAGGCCCTGGAGAATAATGAGAGAGAAAGATCTGAGGCTCAGAACTGGTCTATGTATAATTAGAATACAGAAGAGAATTAGGATAAGTTGCTCTAACCTGAAGACCTCAAAATATAGTGGCCTAAATCAGATGGTTTATTTTGCTAACATTTAACAGTTCAAATATGTGTGGTTTCTAAGGTGGTTTGAGTTGTCAGTATTCTTTAGGTCACAGGAAATAGGAAAGCATCCAAGACAAGAAACTTTATTGAGAAGATGACCTGGCAGGTGTACGTATCATTGTTATTCACACCACACACGCCTGACTTGGTTTACTTAGTCACTAGTGGATGCAAGGGAGGCCAAAATTATGCAATCCTTTTCTAGACAGCTATGTTCTCAGCTAAAAGTTGGAGGCTTATGTTGCTAAAAGAAGAAGGGAAGAATGGGTATAATGTGACAACCAGCAGTCTCTACCCACTGAGCAAAAGATAAGTAGTCACTGTAAGTTTGGAGTGACATGCTGTATCCTGTATCTCATGAATGCCCACCTCAACCTTAGCCCCAAATCTTCAGTAAAATACACACTGGCCACTAACATTTTGGAGTGGTTTCCTTCTAGTGAATGTAAAGAGTGAAGTTTTGCTTCACAGTTGGCACAGTGCTGAAAACAAAACTCCATCCAGGGAGAGAGAAAAATGAGTTGACATGTATCATCTTGACTTGCCCACACAACAGCCCCATCAAGGAGCAATCGCCACCTATTTATTAGAAGAGAAAATGGAGGCTCAAAATGTTTTTTTTTTTTTAAAAAAAAAAAAAAGCAAAACAAAAACCCACCTGGAAAGTGGCAAAGTCAGGGTCCCAGTGGCTGATTGCCTGATTTCAAAGCCCTGCAGGACAACACTGTTCATCCTGTTTGCTCTAGGCTCCCCGTCCTCCTAAGGAGAGAGTTATTTCACTCTGCTCTTTTGTATGTCTAATCTCCCTTTTCATTTTCCATGTGACCAAACCTCTTACAAAGCAAACCCAAAACCTCCTTGCATGCCTGTGGAATCAATCACTTCAGTCATGTCCAGCTCTTTGTGACCCTGTAGCCAGCCAGGCTCCTCTGTCCATGGGCTTCTCCAGGCAAGAACACTGGAATGAGTTGCCCTGCTGTCCTCCAGGGGGGTCTTCCCAACCCAGGGATCGAACCCATGTCTCCTCCATCTCCTGCATTGCAGGTGAATTCTTTACCCACTGAGTCTCCTGGGAAGCCCCCACACCTCCTGAAGCAAATGTTTTTAGATAGGAGAAAGACCTATTACTCACTTTGGAAACTCAACCTTTTGAAAGATTTTCCCCACCAAAGATTTGACAATTAACCTTTAAAAATATTTTAACAAAGTCAAAAGGAAAATTGGCTAAAATTTTGCCAGTATCTATTCAGGGACATTCAAATGTGACAAATAATGACACAGCTTAGTGTTAAATTTGCTTCCATGGATAATTAAGAAACACACATACTGTGTCATGGAGGTAAGAAAAATCGAAGGTCTCCATGACTATAGTGTTTCCATTAGCTAAAGAGCCACTTTTAAAATAATGACTGTGCTTCCCAGTGTGACTAACTTTATCTCTGAAGCGACATTCTACCCAAAAGGGCATAACATTTCTCTCAACAAATCCATGATTCTCCTGCCCACTAAACACAAGCCATTCCATAAGAAGCCTAACCCCTCTTTCCAGTGATATAAGAATCTGCTGCATACCACTTCCTTTAGTGAATGGAGAAATGTGGGTGCATGATCAAAAGCTGGACACTAACAGGAATGGACCAAGGCTGTGTAAGCATTTAGAATTATACTCAGTGCCCTAATTCTCAGCACAGAACTCAAAAAAGGAAAGAAAAGAGAAACCTACTCTAACAATGCCTTGCTAAAAGCAGTAAACAGTCTCATCATGGTCAGGAATTAAGGTCACAGGAGAACTTGCAAGTTACTCTGACAGAAAACTTCTCTTTCAGCTCTATTTGTGAGCATTTATGTTTCTCATAAGAGAGATGATTTATTTAGTGATGTCTGAACACTAACGTCTCAAGGAGTTCCCTGAAAAAACTATTTCTGTGGTTAAAGTTTGGAATGTTCCATATTCCATCACACAGTTTGAGATACACAAGATATTAAGGCCCTAAAAAAAATCCCTTAAATTTTTGTTTAGTGTTTCCAAAACTTTTTTACCACTGAAGTCTTAAAAAAAATACTATTAATATCCTACCTCTCACTCCCAAACCTACCATATGATTTTCATTTAGTAATCAAGGGATATTTTTTAAAGCATAAATCCAATTATGTCTCATACATACTCAAACATCTCCAATGGCTTCACATCAACTCACCATGGAAATCAGAGTCCTGACTGAGGTGCCCAGGGTCCTACACAGTCTGGTCTCTCACCTCTATCAATATCTGTCTAGCATGCACCTCCTCAGGTCACACTGAAAACCTTGTTCTCTTTAGACTATGTCAGATACTCTTTTGCCTTAGGACCCTTTGCATTGCTATTATTCTGCTTTCAGTATTCTTCCCCAGATATTTCTATGCCTTTTACATTTACTCTATTCTGATTGCCACTCAGCTATCACTTTCTCAGAAAATTCTTACCTTTCTATATAAAATATCATATTTAAAACAATGTTTTTTTCTCTGTCCTTTAGCCTCTTATTTACCTCATCTTATTTTTCTTCATAGTATACTATTCACTACATGAAAATGTGGAATTATTTGTTTATATGCTTAATTCACATCTGCCCTGCTAGATGTGATCATAGATCTTTTCTGTTTTGATTATCTGCTTCTTTATCCACAACATATATCCCCGGCACATAGCAGGTGCTCAATAAATAAACATTGACTGAATGAATGGACATCCCCTTGGATCAGCATCTAGTGGAATACATTCAGGAGTTGTTGGTTCTCATAATGCGAAACAACTGATAGATCTGAATAATTTAAGCAACCAACTAAATTCACACAAGCAAGGAAAGAAGAATTCATAAAACCGGTTGTTTGGTTAATAAAAATTAATTGAGAAAAAATATTTTGGCTAATCATTTTTACTATGTGAAGAACCATTTCCCAAAAAGAGCTTTAATCTTTTTCTGCTGAGATAGATGAGGTTTCAATTCCATAGAGGAGTTGTTTTCCTACTTTTTTTATAGTTGGGAATTTTTTCTGCTCTCGAAACCTACCTAAAGTTCTATGAATTACAATCTGGCTTGATCTCCACTGGAGAATATTCAAAGCTCCTATGACCTTCAGTAAGGAAAAATGCAAAGTACCCTTCTGGCAACCAAAATCTGAAGTAGGTAAAATCTTGAATTTTGTTACATTGTTATTTAAGAGGCCTTGCATCAAGAAATCAGTGGTGCAATTTCACATTATTTGAATTATGATCCCAGTGATCTGTGAACTCAGAGTTCAACTATTATAACTCTTGAAAAATCGGAGAAAAGCAATTAAATAAAGATGTGTTTCCTTGAATATACCACAGATTGAGAATAGAGTCTTATTCACAGCCATCATCAACATCGTAAGAAATAATTACCCTAACTTCAAAAAGTGTCACTCACTATCACTGAAAAATTACCTGCTTGAAAGACAAAATAAACCAGCATTGACAGTTGCTACTAAATTCCTCCCCCAGAAAGCCTAATTTCCAGCTGCCACTAAAAAAGAAAAATGATTACCATACTCTCTTGCTTGCTTGGTAATAGTTTAGAAGTTGATTTTTCAGAGAGCTTAGGAAAAAAAATTGATGAAAAGCCTCATTTTTCATAATTATAGGAATAGTACATAGTGAGCAGGAAAGAGGGAAAATCTTTTGTGTGTGAGAATGTCATCATCACTAGAAGCTTAGGTATGGATGAATGACTTGGATGGACTTGAATCCCAATCAATCTAAGGATAGGAGAATAAAAAGGTTAAGGGGAAATAGAATAAAGCAACAAGATACCAACTTGAAAGTTTCAAATGAGACATAGGAAAAGGTTACAGATATAACAAAGGCTTACAGTTCTATTCTCTGTTCTATTTTAAAACTCAAAAATAAAGACGTGAGGCAGGAGCTTCTATATACCCCATTCTTTAGATGAAGAAACTGAGGTACAAAAAGGCCACGTAGCTTGTTCAGTATCTCACTGCCACGGGTCTCAGATTCCAGTTTAAACTCAGGCATTCTGGTTTAGCATGCAGGCCAGAAATAGGGTAGTTCAAGAGACTGATTGTATGCAGAGATTTGTAGGAAACAGCCAGATAAAAGCTGGTTTTACAACACTAAAAACACTCTTTTTCACAAAAAGACAGTGGAAGAGAGTGCAAGAGCACATAAGTGAGAAAGCAGATTTTGTGAGGAGGTTTCTTTAGCAAAATGCACCTATTGAGCCCCAGCCCCTCTTCCTTTAAGTAAGAGTGACGGGTGGCTCCAGGCCCCTCAAAACAAGTCCAGGGATCAAGAGATGATTAGGGAGACGGGTTCAACAAGACCACTCAGAGAGCCTTTGCTATTAGGAACGAGATAGACTGATATATGACCTTTGTCTCTGGAAATCTGGAAGGCAGGAGAAATAGGCTCAGGAGCAGCTTTGATGGTGGGCTAAGGCAAGTTTGTGCAGCTTATTGAAAGTTACTGTACTCCTCTCTTAAGGTAGGTCAAAGAATGCGTGATTTTCTTTTCCTGAAACAGAATGCAGAAAGAATTGAACTGGAAAATCTGTGTTTATTTTGTTCATGCTATTTTCCTGGTACCTAGAGTACTGCTTGTCCTAGTGGCCAGAACAGAATGTTCAGTGAATATTTACTAATTTTATAAATTACTATTAATTTATTATAAAACAATATTTTATAAATGACATGCATATTAATTTATGAAAAGTTAATATAAAATATTAATAATACAAATTAATAAACAGAAACCTCAGTTAAGTAGTATTGGGAGACCAGAAGAGGGAGCTCTCACACCCTGTGATAATAGCAGAAGCAGGGCTTCCCTGATTGCTCAGCTGGTAAAGAATCCATCTGCAATGCAGGAAACCCGGGTTCAATTCCTGGGTCAGGAAGATACTCTGGAGAAGGAATATGCTACCCACTCCAGTATTTTGGGGCTTCTCTTGTGGCTCAGCTGGTAAAGAATCTGCCTGCGATACAGGAGAGCTGGGTTTGATTCCTGGGTTGGAAAGATTCCCTGGAGAAGGGAAAAGCTACCCACTCCAGTATTCTGGCCTGAAGAATTCTATGGACTGTATAGTCCATGGGGTCGCAAAGAGTCGGACACAACTGAGTGACTTTCATTCATGGAAGAAGGGCTTCCTTGGTGGCTCAGACTGTAAAGAATCTGCCTGAAAGGCAAGTCATCCAGGTTCGATCCCTGTATCAGTAAGCTACCCTGGAGAAGGGAATGTCTGCTCACTCTACTATTTTTGCCTAGAGAATTCTACGGACAGAGGAGCCTGGCCGGCTACAGTCCATGAGGTCACAAAGATTCAGACATGACTGAACAACTAACACTTTCCTTGGAAGTAAAGGGGCTTGCCTGGTGGCTGAATAGGAAGAATAATGGGAGAATTTACACCATGGAAATTGTCAGACACTACAGAGCAGCCACCCGACCTCTTACCCCAACCAAAAGCTCTATGTTAAACATTTAACAGAATCCCCCTTGCACCACCAGGTTCACCAAGTTTCACAGGCAAGTGCAATAAAATTTCTAAGATTCCAATCAGCGCAATTTTCCGGAAATTCTTTTAGAGAATAGAAAGATAAAATACTCCTAAATTCGTTCTGTGAATACACTGAGTGGGAGCCAGACAAGAAAGGGAAAGCAAGTTCATTTTTCTCATGATCATAAATGCAAAGCATCCAAAGCAAAATGTTAATAACTGTGATGATACAGTACATAAAAGTCAATGGATAATGGTCAATGGATAACTTGGATACATTCCAGGAATGCAAAGATGCTTAGTGTTATACACTTTATCAATGTAATTTGCCAAATTAACAGGTTAAAGGAGAAAAAGTCATAGGACCTTTTTTAAAGACCCAGTAATAAGATGATAAAATTTAACATAAATTCAGGATAAACCCTCAATATAATATGATAATATTGGGTACCTAAACAACAACAACATACTCCACAGTAAACGTCACGTAAACTGAGGAAAATAGATGAAGATGTCTATTGTTATAACTTCTGCTGCTGCTGCTGCTGCTGCTAGCACTTTATTGGAGGACTTAGAGCCAGAAAAAGAGAAACTAAGATGATAAGAATTGAAAATTTAAAAATAGATATTATTGAAGGCATTATCATTTACATAGGAAACCCAAAATAGTCTACAGATAATTTACTAGAAATAGTGAAAGAAGTTACAAAGTTAGATATGCATTTCTCTATACCAGGAAAAATTTAGACAATTTAATTTAAAAACTTGTCTTTAAAATATCAATCAAAACATCAAAGATATAGAGTTAAACCTAACAAAGGATGTAAAAACATTTTAGGAAATTTATCAGTTCAGTTCAGTCGCTCAGTTGTGTCCGACTCTTTGTGACTCCATGAATCGCAGCACGCCAGGCCTCCCTGTCGATCACCAACTCCGGGAGTTCACTCAGATTCACATCAAATTTATAGACATCATCGAAAGACATTGAAGAAGAATGAAATAGATAAAGAGATACACATATTCATGAGAGGAAGGGAAGAATAAAGGGTCCAAACTGTCCAGCCTCATTTTGGAGCTGTAGAAACTATGTCTTGGTAGAGGAAGAGAAAAGCTGATCAATATATAGATTGAGACACACGCACAATATGTGGAACTTTGATACATATGTGAAAAAGGTAACATGCCAGATCATTTGGATTTTCAACACATGGAGCTGTCCATTAAGGGGACATATGAAATTGAATGCCTCCTTACACTATACCCAATATCAGCTGCAAATGCTTTGGGAAGCTGCAAGTACTTTGGGAAATCAGTGCAGCCATATCTTGTAAAGCTGAACATAGTCCTTGACTGAGCAATTCTCCTCCTAGGTATAAGCCTAAAAGAAACTTTCACCAAGAAACCTGTACAGATATGTTCATAGCAACCCTGTCATATAAAACCTAGAAACAATAAAATTGAAAGGGGAAAAGGAGAATGGATAAATTGTGTTCTTGTGGTATGCTTATATAATAAAATTAAAATATCCAAACAAATGAGCTCCACCTGGACACAAGTTTACTAATAAATATCGGCAATAAAATTGTAAGTGAAGAAATAAATCACAGAAGGTTATGTACATCTTCATATTTTCTTTTTATAAATTTTAAAATGGTTAAAAAAATTTGATGAATAGAGATGATAGAAATATGCCACAAGAGGGAGGGAGGTTCAAGAGACAAGGATATATGTACACTTGTGGTTGAGTCACATTGTTGTACAAGAGAAACAAACACATGTAAAGCAGTTATCCTCCAGTTAAAAATAAATTTTAAAAAACAAATATGCTACAAGTAAAGGAGAATGATAAATACATTTGGAATAGTAGTTGTCTTAGATAAGAAAAAAGAGGTATGAGATGGGAAAGACACATAATAGCTATTTTCAATGCTCTAGTCTTATATTCAGAGAAGGCAATGGCACCCCACTCCAGTACTCTTGCCTGGAAAACCCCACAGACAGAGGAGCCTGGTAGGCTGCAGTCCATAGGGTCGCTAAGAGTCGGACATGACTGAGCAACTTCACTTTCACTTTTCACTTTTCACTTTCATGCATTGGAGAAGGAAATGGCAACCCACTCCAGTGTTCTTGCCTGGAGAATCCCAGCGATGGGGGAGCCTGGTGGGCTGCCGTCTATGGGGCCGCACAGGGTCAGACACAACTGAAGTGACTTAGCAGCAGCAGCAGCAGTCTTATATTTCTTGTCGTGACTTCATAAGTGTTCCTCCTAGGGAAATGGTTCAAAATGACCTTGAGTGGAGTAGTAATGAGAGTGGGACATAAATCAATCATCAAAATTAATCAAATTCTATGATTCTAAAATTAAAAACCTTTTAAAATAAGAATCCCATTAAATGTGTTATAGAAGAGGGGTACCAAGGCACAGAGATGTCTAGTAACTTAATATAAGTGGTGGAACCAAGATTTTTAATCCAGATGATCTGACCCAAAAGCCCATGATCTTAGTTATTTGCCCCTAAAAGGGCAGAATTAGATCCTGTTCACATCAGTATTAGCACCATGTGGAATGTACAGATATGAAAGAGAAAATTAAAGTAAAAAGAATATGAATAGTAGCAGCAATAGATGAATCAGATAGTACCGGAACTTAGAAAACCCATGTACCATAACCACTAGACTGCAGGTAAACACAAATGGCAACAAAGAACCTATATAATCTACAAGAACCAGGGAGCCTGAGGATATGAGGAGCACAGAATTTGAAATGAGCAGAGTGACACAGGAGAAGATATTGGGAAGCAAGACTGAGACAGATTCAACCATGTCGGACAACAGAGATGCTAGCAATCCTTAGAAAGAATTGGTGGTTAAAATAGAAGCTACCACTGCGTAATGTAAATTATCCATTCTGGGTACGTGGGATCCAAATGTCAGCTGGAACTATGCTGTTTTCTAATATTTAGTTAAATCTTTATAAAACGTTGCATTCCCTTTCCTCCATACATACCAAATTCAAAGGGATCCTTGAGAGCTCACATTTCCTCTGGTGTCTGCATTTGAATTTCTGCACCTATGAGTTCTCAGACTCACTCACATCTTACTTCCAATGACTATTCTCTTCTCTCTTGTCTGTAAAAATCCCAGACATAGAACATACCTCCTTTTATACTATTTCTCCCAAAACTAATCTCAGAAGGCATTTTGTACACTACTTTAGTACAACAACCAATTTAAATTTTAATATGACACATCCCTATTCAGATGTCCTTTTATTGCCATGCCACCAGGCATGCTTCAATGACCACCCTTGCCTATAGATTTCAGCCAATGACTCTGTGCATCCTCGTTCTCTTTTTTCTTCACCTGCCCTCTAATTTCTTCCTTGGCTCAAATTCAGTTTCATGCTGATTTCTCACGCAGAATAGTTTAGCTATCTCTTCCTCCATTACAAGAGCACCCAAACTCTGTCAAAACATTCCGCCAAGGTATTTTTTTGAAACAAAGATAGTCCCTTTCTTAACTTCTCTCCTTGTGCCATTTAATATTTCTACATTGAGCAATAAACAGCTACTACTAAAGTCTCCTAATGCCTCCCTACCACTTCCTTGGATCCTTTGCTGAGACCTCAGACCTCCTTCCAACAACCCAGCAATTGATAAGATAGTGATCTTAGAAGGCATTGTGCGCTAAGTTGCTTCAGGCATGTCTGACTCTGTGACCCCATGGACTGTAGCCCATCAGGCTCCTCTGTCCATGGGATTCTCCAGGCAAGAATACTGGAGTGGGTTGCCATTCCCTTCTTCAGGGGATCTTCATGACCCAGGGATCAAACCCACGTCTCTTACATCTCCTGCATTGCAAGGTAGGTTCTTTACCCTTTAAACCGAATTTATTGCCACTAGGATCTAAGATAGGAATGTTTATGTTAAAAAATGGAGACTTCCGGTTTCTCCAAAACCTGCAATATGGCAATAATGGCTGTACTCCTACATGGCAACAACTGTCTGGATTTAAATAGTCATTCCCCTTAGATAGAACCCTGTGCTTGTTTATTTGTGTTATCTGTCAGGCCTGAGGCTATTTGAGCATGTGATCCATAGTATATAGAGTGTCTTCATGTTCCCTAAATTTTTTATTGCTTGCCTGATTCAATTCAGTTTAACTTAGTAAATCTTTTTTAACACCTAAAGTAGTTGGCACTAAGAAGAATGAAATAAGTTGTAGTTCAGACTATCAAAGAACCTCTTAGTCTAGTGAGGGCTACAGACACTTCAAAGGAGAATTTCATACGTAATATGGTGAAAGAAACAACAGAAGTAGGTACAGGATAGTATGAGAACTGATAAAGAGCATTTCATTCAACCCAGGTTACCAGGGAAGGTTCTGATATGAGATGAGTTTACAAGATGATGAGTTTAGAAGGATAGGAGAGGATACAATTCTAGACAGAAGAGCAGGTTTAAAAAAGGGAAGAAGACATAAACAGCAGATGGAGTGGGAATAAGTGCAAGGGTTTGGTTTGGTTTTGTTTTATAACAGTCAGCAATTTCTGACACCACAGCCCTATTTTAACCTCTGGCAAATTCTTGTTAACCCCAAGTTTTATTTTTATTCCTTGCTTATAGGTGTTTCTCAACTTTGACCCACTCCAGGATGTACTGGTTTCTACCAGTGTTAATTTTTCATTCTGCTTTCATAGTTACCCTCCAGAGAAGTATAAATTCCACACACACACACTTAAAGAAAAACATCATGACACCACTTCCAGGCCTATGACTTTTCAAAAGGAATTCAAGCCAATATGAGTCAACTTCAAATTCTTGGTCTATCAGACTCTATCTTCAAAACCAGATGAGTGTTCTATGATTTCTCTCCTGTTAGGTAAAATACTATTAAAATACTAATAGTATTTTTAAAAAGTATTGATCTCTTTTAAAATACTATATATGTTTAGTATTAAAGCTCATGGATCAAACTCAGTTAGACAGTGTTACTATAAATTTGTTCCGTTTGTTGCTGAGCTTGGCTCATAGAGCCCCTACCATGATACAGCTATTCTTACAAGCATCACAGAGAAGAGTTTTGTCTTGTTCACTGCAGCATCCACAGTTCTGCAAACAGTATTTGACATGTACTGCTCAACACATTACCCATTTAATTAATGAATAAGATTTGTCATGGATTTTTAAAATATATTTTTGTAGTTTCACTTGCATGACTTTTTAAAGTGCAACCAAGTCTCATCATCTTTATGAAGCAAATAAAATTAGTGTGAATGAATGTTTAAAGTATAGACCATACATGTTCCTTCTCGTTGATATTTAAAAGAAAATTTGGTATTTAAGTCACAGGCTTACTTTAGAAAAGACAGAGAATCAGTTGCAGAATTATTTCAATCTCTTTGTATGGTGTAGGGATCCAAGCAACTAAGATAACTAAATCTTTCTCTTCAAATTATAAGATATATCAAGTGGTAAGCTGGGAGTTATTTTGGTGTGTTATTTATAAGGTACTTCAAGGAGAGAACCAAATGGACATATTAGCACTTTAGGGAAATAACCTACCCACTTACTTCCTGATTACCAATCTATTTATACACAATCTCATTCCAGAAAAGATTGACTGTGGCTTGCAAAGTTACATAAAATACTTAGATAGCATAGATTAAAGCAGAGCAAAAGGAAGAAAAAAGGACATAAAATGCTACTAGAAAGAGTGCTAAAATGAAAAATGTACGTCATGGAAGCTCATGCGATTGCCATAGCTGAGTCACACACTCAGCTCTGAGTCGTCCGTCAAATCCACGGGAGAATGGAAACCTGCAGCTCTGCAGTGCGCGGGGTAGTAACTCAGAAACAGCCACTCATCAGGATGAGGCCAGCGACTGTTGAAGATCAGACAGGGTGTGTTCAACCTGTGGGAAAACATGCAAGAAGGCAAACTGTCAAGGTCAACATTTATTCATTTTAATCTATGAGAACGTATTTTAACTGTAAATGCTTTTTTAATGTCTCAGCCTTAATTCATGCTAGCCAGGACCTTGATTCTGCCAGGTCTGGGCTTGTGTGGGAATATTTCCTGCTTAACTCTTAAGAAGCAAATAAAAATCAGAGGGTCTGGCTAAACTGGTAGTCATGCAAGTAGTGCTAGAATCAAAGTCTATTTGAATGAAACCTATAATGCAAAACATTTTCTTTTAGAAAATTAGAATCTGTCCAAGGATGGAACAGCACATTCTAGTTGGTGGTCTGTGTAGCAGACAGATTTAAGTTCAGAGGCACAGGAAACTTTGACAGACTTCTCCCTACTAATAATACTAATCAGTTTTGCTCTATTTTGAGGCCATGAGAAGTCTAAGACTTTTAGGAAACTTCACGAGAGGCCTATGGAATGAATATATGCCTACTATCTATGAGATTTTTTTAGTTTCATGATTTTAGTTTAACTCTCAAACTTCCTTGAGTTAGATAGGCTGGTTTCATCACCTTCATTTTGCTAATAAAGAAAATGAAGGCAAAAACTTAACCAATGACACAACCAGGAGCAACCAGAATTTGAATCCAAGTCTGTCCAACTCCAAAACTTCTGTTTTGTTTTACAAACCCACAGAGTTCAAGTCCTATATAAGCATTTAAAAACATGAAGTTAGTGGCTTGAAATATGTAGCAACTTAAATCCTAGTTGGGTCTGCCCTGGTGGCTCAGATGATAAAGAATCTGCCTGCAATGCAGGAGACCTTGGTTTGATCCCTGGGTTGGGAAGACCCCTATAGAAGGAAGTAGCAACCCACCCATTCTTGCCTGGAGAACTCCATAGACAGAGGAGCCTGGTGAGCTACAATACATAGGGTTGCAAAGAGTCAGACATGACTGAGTGACTAATATTTTCACTTTATTTCTAGTACTCATACATAAGTATTATTCTTTCCTTCAGAATAAAGAGGCTACTTCATTGTCACGGGAAAAAGTCTTGCATTACCCATTTATGTAGAAAAATCTATGTAAAGTACTCTGAACAGAAGAGATCCAGAATGAATATACTTGCTCTGTTTATAATGGTTCATTTTTAAATATCATTTTATAGAAAAAAATGGCACTGATAGCTCTTTATATAATCACAAAGGCAGAGAACATTCTCTCACTTCATCTTGAATATCAAATATCATAAGGAACCTTTCTACAGGAATGTAGCTATTGCTATAATAAATTCGCCTTTAGCCTCTCCCTTTTTCCAATTATTGAAAGACATCAATTCTTCAGCATCAGCCTTCTTTATGGTCCAATTCTCACATCCATACCTGACTACTGGAAAAGCCTTTGAAACTACTGAAAAACCATATTGTCAAAAAGCTTTGACTATATGGAAAATCTACCTCAACAAAATTCCTTTCAAAAAAAAAAATGTACAGAATAAATTATCGCTTTTTTCAAGAAAATGGGTGAGGAGGTAGAACGGCCACATGGATTTGTCCTCTGAACAATATTTCAGATCTCACTGGTCACCAACTTCCCTCTACTCAAAGCTTTTCCATGCCCCTACATTTATGATTATGTGTTTTGAATGAGTTGGAAGAGGAGCATTCACACTTTGCCACATGTTTTTCTCCCAGCTTTTAATGTAGATAATATTCTTATTTATTTATTAATTCACTTTTAGTCACAGCCCACCTGCTGCTGCTGCTAAGTCACTTCAGTCGTGTCCGACTCTGTGCGACCCCATAGACGGCAGCCCACCAGGCTCCCCCGTCCCTGGGATTCTCCAGGCAAGAGCACTGGAGTGGGTCACACCCCACCTAATGGTATGCTAACCTTTCCATGGCTTTTTTTCCCCCTAGAAATACACAGGGCCATTAAAGCCAGCAACTGTTGTTTCAGTTTCTTCTGAATTATATAAAAAACTAGATTTACAGCAGGTAACCCAGTAGTTCCAGTTTTTGGAGACTTTCTAGATTTAAGCACTGAAAGGCCCATGCCCACAGAACTCCTTGATCCCAGACAAATTGGGACAGTTGGTATTTCTGCATTATTCATATTGAAGAAATGTATTGCAATTGTCTTTAAAATATTCCAAACCATTAGAAAATGAAGTGCCGTGAAAATGGCATTGGACTCAGAATTGCAGCTTTCCGATAATATCCTGTTTTTCCTTCCATCCTGTGATTTCAGCAAGTCAATCAAACATGCAAGGTTGTCATTTATAAAAAGAAATTGAAATATTAGCACTGTTATGAAGGTCAAATATAGTAATGGTTATACAGAGTCTTGATGAAGAAACTTTTATATATGTTATCTTTTCTTAAAATTTAGTACTAAATGGTACTCCTATGAATTCATGATGGTTACTAAAATTCGGAAGTTAAAATGAAGTGTTGTATGTGAAAGTTTTGTTCTTTCATAGAGATATTCATATCCAACCATATCTATAAGCAACTTTATTTTATGTTTAGTCAATACAGTAGTAAGAATTCACATCCCTTCTGGTATTAGACTACTCTCTCATGAGAGACCCCAAACCATCCTTTTAACATTTGAACTACAAATATCTTCTCAGCTCAAAAAGGATAAGTTGGAAGAGATTGTTTTAAGTCCTGCTCTTGCCAGTGAGAATTTCACATATACTTATAAAAGACGTTTTTCTAGGATGACCATTTTTCCATAAGCTGAATGACATGCTTGATAGGCACTAAGCTTCTGAAAACTGATTTCTGACCGTCTCTTTATGAGCTGTATGACCTTAAGCCTGTTACATAACCTCGCCGTGCGTATATCCCTGCATCTGTGAAATGGGAATAATAATCACACCTCCCACATAGGACTGTTATGAGGACCACATGGTTGGATACAGGATACGTAGAACAATACCTGGCACAATGCAAGTATTCTAAAAATTATCAATATTTTACCATTTTATGACTGTCAGTAAACCACAGCACTAGGCACTAAGAACAAGCTATTGAATAAAGGTAGTTACTGCCCTCAAAGAGCGTATTGGGTATTATAAATGCTTTTGAGTAGGGGCCCAGAGTCACAGGGTTAAGCAAGGCTATTCTAAAGAATACTATGCTTAGTCTCTCCCTTTAACTCAAGGAAAGGTTCTAATCTAAGCTTAGTAGGTTTGACTGTTGAAAACCTTAGTCCCAAATCATTTCCAGGTTTTTAATGTATTTAGTCTTCAGTAACTTCTCTTCCCCATTTGAGCATCAGCACTTTTGACATCTCAGCAATGTACCAGGGTCAGTGAAAATAGCCTCTATCTCTCTCTCGGTGTCTTCCATTCTGACTATTTGAGTTAATGATTTGATTCCTCAATGCTTCAAACCCTTTCCATAGCTTGTCTTCTTCAAGGATGTTACCAGGACATCAATAGTTTCTCCATTAGAAAGCTGAAGCATTGGTTTCCACATAATTCAGGAAAAACGTGAGTATAACTGAGGATGTCTCACTCAGACACCTGACAATATCATCTGTGGTCGTGGTGACAACTGGGGACAGCAGCCCCAGCTCCACTCAGGCTCTGCCTTAGCTGCTTTCCCACCCTCCCCTCATTCCCTCTCTAGTTCTGCAGTGAGAGTCAACTTTTACTACACAAGGGGGAATGATCAGTGACTTCTTGCTCTGTACAATTATTGAAAGCGCAATTATCATTATAATATCTCCTGCTGAAATGAAGCCCATCATATCTCATTTGGTTTTATTAATTGCTAAACATCTTCTTTAATTCTCTTAACAACAGAGCACCTACCACTGAGCTTTCTTTACTGGAAAAATAAGTGTCTCAAGACAGTAATTAGATCTTTTCCCTTTCTTCCACCTTGTTTATTTATTTATTAAGAGCAAATGGGGACAACTACTTAGGAGGGTGCAGTGGCTTCAGGGAAGCCTACAAGGCAGATACAAAGCTTGGTGCCCATGTCCAGTCTCATGTGTTAGTCCATTGCCCCAGGGCCATGACTCAGCTGAGCCCTACCACACTCAGGCTGCCTTCCTGATTTCCTTCATGGCCCAGTCCAGACACCAGCAGAAGAATCATCCAAGAATCAGGAGATCATGAAGTTATACAGGCTTGGAGTTGAGCCTCTCCAAAAAAAAAAAAGTGATTCAATCAGTCAGTTTTTCACCTTGTTTAAATTTCTTATTAGGGCTCTTCAGGGATCCAGATTTGGCAATGTACCCTGGGTTTAATTATGGAGGGTCTCACATTCCTCCCTCTGCTCATATACACTCTTCTTGCCACATTCCAGACAGCTTTATCATGTTTGGTTCTCTTAATTAAGGAAGTTTTTCTTTTACTATCGTACCAATAGGAGAACTATTTATTTTGTTTAAATTCCTCATATTCTGGAGGCCAAAATTCAAATCCCTTTACTCTGTCCTCCTTCAAACAACAAAGAGTAATCAGTTACTACTGAGTTCTAATGACTCCCCTTCCATGGATTTTTATCACATCTCCCCACTTCTTTTTTAAAAAAAATTTTAATTAGAGTATAGGTGCTATCCAATATTATATGTTACAGGTGCATGATGCAGTGTTTCACAATTGTTAAAGGTTGTGCTCCATTTATAGTCATTATGAAATATTGCCTCTATTCCTGCGTTGTACTGCATATCCTCACAGCTGGTTTTACACCTAGTGGTTTGTGCCTCTTACTCCCCTGCCTCTGTCTGCCCCTCCCTCCTCCTCTTTCCCCGCCAGTCACCACTAGTTTGTTCTTTATATCTGTCAGTCTGCTTCCTTTTTGTTATATTCACTCACTAGTTTGTTGTATTTTTTAGAAATGCCACAATTCTAATAAGGCCAACAACAAAAACTATAGTTTATGAAAGCTCTACCATGGGTCAGGCACTTTGCCCATATTATCTCTAAATCCTTGCTACTTCCCACCATGCAATGAAGGGCTTATTACCTCTACTTGGTTTTTTTGTTTCACTTATTATGACACAAAATATGCATATTTAGTTAATTTATTTATATGTTTATTGGTTGCCTCAACCAACTTGAATGTAAGCTTCATGAGGACAGGGATATTTGTCAGGCTCATTGCTGTATCACTAGTTCCCAGAACAGGTATCAGGTTGGCAAGGACCAAATATGTTGCCCATTGTTTTAATTTAGAACACTTATATGTCACCTAATAAATATTTGTTGAATTAATTAATGAAATCAAGAATGGCATTCAGGACTCCTTTTCTACTTCTGTCTAGTTATATTCTATATTTCATATTTCATCCCTAATTGGTCCACCTTTATTTATTCTTCTTAAATTTCAGGCTATTTTGGAAATGTACTAATACTAATTATATTGATATCACTGCATCAGCTGAGATTCAATCATATAAACAGAACCACTAAAGGAACCCATAATATGAAGGGATTTGTCAGAGGGACTTGACCTTCTACATTTGTGAGAGCAAATTAAGTGGTCCCTGTAAGGTTTTTGTCTTTGCATCTGATGTTAAAGCTCAAAGTCCACTCATTAGCCAATCAGGAAGGGAAGATGGAGACAAAGTGGGAGACCTCCAAAGAGTTGTAATCTATAAATATAACCTGGAATCCACAAAGAAGAACTGACACCTGTATCATTTCCTATTGCCTTTGACCTTGATGGTGTGGGTATCTGCAAAAATCTAGGCCTTTCATCATGGAGTTGAATGCACAAGCCTGGTCCAGGATTCAGAGACACTGAAAAAGGATCCAGGGGCAGGGGAGTAGCTGTCGGCCCGGCGGCTGCCTCACAATGATGACGCGAACCAGCAGGTATGTGACACATTGTATAAGTTACAGGATAGCTACGGCTTCACTCCTGTCCTCCACATACCCTACAGGTTCTTTCTGGTGGCCCACCCAGCCTACAAGTGTACAGAAAAGGGGATCTGAGAAATATAGGTTACCCTGGGAGAGCCGGGCCATTACAAAGCTTACTCTCATATTGTCCAATTAACTGGTCATGACAACTTTGAGCTGCAGTCCTACTTTGTCAGTTTTTAACAATCCACCCTAATTCAGACTAGAAACTTGAGGAACAGTGTTTCCTTCTTTTATAAAGATAATGACAGTACTGCTGAATTCCTATTAACCTCTCGCTATACCACACCACTTAAAATTTAATTAGATATTCACTTAACTTCTCTCTTGGTTAGAAATGCATTTGTCTGCAAATTTTAACCAAAGCAAACAAACAAAATCATGCCTTAAATAAAATAAAAATTTATTTCTTTCTCACAAAAAAAGCAAAAAGTCTAGAGCTGGTCTGTCCATGGTCATCAGAAACCCAGGTTTTTCTATCAATAAGTCTTAGCATCTTCCAAGTTACTTTATGACCCATGAAGGCTTCTAGATCTCCAACCATCACACTTACTTTTCAGGAAGAAATAAAACTCAAAGAGCTTATCTCCTAGATCCCTTACAGCTTTCTTGAAACTTGCCTAGAAATTCTGAAAAGCCATTTCCACTTGTATCTCAGAGCTTCAACAGAAGTTGAGAATCATAGCCCAGAGCTAAGCATGTTGTTCAAGGGAAAATGAATATTGGGAAGCAAACAGCATTGTCTGCCAAAATTTCTAAGAAGAAATTCTCCTTACACAAAGCATACTAACCAAGACTAGATATAGCTTTCCTCCCTAGGGATGAGAATATTATCAAGTATAATGGTGGGCTTTACAACAGCTAATTTTGTGGTAGGTGACTTCATTCAAAGTTGTTGGTTTTTTTTTTTTTTTTGCTTTTATTTATTTTTTTAAAATTTATTTATTTATTTATTTTTTATTTTACTTCACAATTCTGTATTGATTTTGCCATACATTGACATGAATCCACCACGGGTGTACATGCGTTCCCAAACATGAACCCCCCTCCCACCCCCCTCCCCACAACATCTCTCTGGGTCATCCCCGTGTACCAGCCCCAAGCATGCCGTATCCTGCATCAGACATAGACTGGCAATTCGATTCTTACATGATATTATACATGTTTCAATGCCATTCTCCCAAATCATCTCACCCTCTCCCTCTGAGTCTAAAAGTCCGCTATACACATCTGTGTCTTTTTTGCTGTCCTGACATTTGGAGCTCTACAGTTACAATATGGTTATTACGAAGAAAGTTCTCAAACTCTTAAGCTGAAGCAGTGGAGATAATACAGAAACACAAATATTTCCATCAAACTCATGGCATGTTAATTACTTGAAAGTTGTGCAAAGTGTTAGACTCAGTGGGAACACAGGTGCCTGGCACCATAGAAACTGGAGACTGATTCAGACAGGGCTGTGGATGGGCTTGCATATCGAGATCCACATGAAACCATCATATGAACCGATTGTGGGGAGTTTTGTTGCTGTTGTTTGGTCACTAAGTCATGTCTAATTCTTTGTGACCTCAAGGACTATAGCTTGCCAGGCTCCTCTGTCCATGGGATTTCCCAGGCAAGAATGCTGGAGTGGATTGCCATTTCCTTCTCCAGGGGATCTTCCTGACCCAGGGATCAAATCCACATTTCTTGTATCTCCTGCGTTAACAGGCGATTCTCTCCACAACTTTCCCACCATGGAAGTTTTGGAGAGTACAGGGGTTCATTAGTTTACCAGAGGGCATTTTTCTAGTTAATAGAAGGAAGGGGCTCTAAGAATAAATATTTGGTAAGAATTCTGAGGACCTGCAGAAATAGAGGAAGCTATGCAAGCTTGACTTTGGTCACAGAATTAGTGTCTATTTAATATCATAGCATGTGAGCTTGAACTACTCACCCACAAAAGATAATTATTCATCCACCTGATCAAAAACACTTCATCAAACATTTTTTGTCATCATTATTAAGAAAGTTTTACCAGACAAAGCATAACCTTAATGAAACCAATATAATGTTCTATCTTTGCTTTTACTGCCATCCTCCTCAGGCATTTTAAAGAGAGAGAGAGAAAGTTGGTTTGTCAGAATTTGCTTGTCACTTAGCCCTGCTAATTACTATATAAGAAGTGTGACTACAGTGTCGTAGACTAGAGTCTCACAAACGTGGTGGCATTTATGCATCCCAGGGAATGCCATATCCCTTCAAAGTGCCTTGGGGCCAGAAGGCAGGCATGGTGGCTGCTACAGTTCCAAACATTTTGGGAGTCCATGTTTTAGAATTCAACAGAGATTGTACCACTTTTTTTTTACTCCTTGATTTTTGTGGGGTTTTTGTTTTGTTTTTTGCCACTTTCATGCATGCTTCTTTTTTTCCTTCCTGCTTTGTTAAAGAAAGACCCAAAGAATGAGTCTGTTCTCCATGTTAGGCCTTGGGAAGACCCAGAAAATATGGTTAAAAGCCCAGGCTCTGAGGACAGAGCCCCCAAGTTCAAATCCAAGCTCCGCTCCACATGTGCTACACAATCCTAGGTGAGTTTCTTACCATCCCCTTGTCTTAAGTTTTCTCACCAGCAAAGGGAGGAACTAAATACAGCTTGACATCTCAGGGTAAGGCAGGACTGAAGCTTCAGTTGGGGTTTAAGTAATTTTAACTGTGGAAGTAAGATCCATGGGAACAACCAGAAGAAGAATATGGTAATGGTAAACAAATAAGAATACATGGAAGAACTGTACAAAAAAGATCTTCATGGCCCAGATAATCATGATGAGGTGATCACTAATCTAGAGTCAGACATCTTGGAATGTGAAGTCAAGTGGGCCTTAGAAAGCATCACTATGAACAAAGCTAGTGGAGGTGATGGAATTCCAGTTGAGCTGTTTCAAGTCCTGAAAGATGATGCTGTGAAAGTGCTGCACTCAATATGCCAGCAAGTTTGGAAAAGTCAGCAGTGGCCACAGGACTGGAAAAGGTCCGTTTTCATTCCAATCCCAAAGAAAGGCAATGCCAAAGAATGCTCAAACTACCACACAATTGCACTCATCTCACATGCTAGTAAAGTAATGCTCCAAATTCTCCAAGCCAGGCTTCAGCAATTCGTGAACCGTGAACTCCCTGATGTTCAAGCTGGTTTTAGAAAAGGCAGAGGAACCAGAGATCAAATTGCCAACAGCCGCTGGATCATCAAAAAAGCAAGAGAGTTCCAGAAAAACATCTATTTCTGCTTTATTGACTATGCCAAAGCCTTTGACTGTGTGGATCACAATAAACTGTGGAAAATTCTGAAAGAGATGGGAATCCCAGACCACCTTACCTGCCTCTTGAGAAATCTGTATGCAGGTCAGGAAGCAACAGTTAGAACTGGACGTGGACCAACAGACTGGTTCCAAATAGGAAAAGGAGTACATCAAGGCTGTATATTGTCACCCTGCTTATTTGACTTCTATGCAGAGTACATCATGAGAAACGCTGGACTGGAAGAAACACAAGCTGGAATCAAGATTGCCGGGAGAAATATCAATAACCTCGGATATGCAGATGACACTACCCTTATGACAGAAAGTGAAGAGGAGCTAAAAAGCCTCTTGATGAAAGTGAAAGAGGAGAGTGAAAAAGTTGGCTTAAAGCTCAACATTCAGAAAATGAAGATCATGACATCTGGCCCCATCACTTCATGGGAAATAAATGGAGAAACAGTAGAGACAGTGTCAGACTTTATTTTTCTGGGCTCCAAAATCACTGCAGATGGTGACTGCAGCCATGAAATTAAAAGACGCTTACTCCTTGGAAGAAAAGTTATGACCAACCTAGATAGTATATTCAAAAGCAGAGTCATTACTCTGCCGACTAAGGTCCGTCTAGTCAAGGCTATGGTTTTTCCTGTGGTCATGTATGGATGTGAGAGTTGGACTGTGAAGAAGGCTGAGTGCCAAAGAATTGATGTGTTTGAACTGTGGTGTTGGAGAAGACTCTTGAGGGTCCCTTAGACTGCAAGGAGATCCAACCAGTCCATTCTGAAGGAGATCAGCCCTGGGATTTCTTTGGAAGGAATGATGCTAAAGCTGAAGCTCCAGTACTTTGGCCACCTCATGCGAAGAGTTGACTCATTGGAAAAGACTTTGACGCTGGGAGGGATTGGGGGCAGGAGGAAAAGGGGACGACAGAGGATGAGATGGCTGGATGGCATCACGGACTGGATGGATGTGAGTCTGAGTGAACTCCGGGAGATGGTGATGGATAGGGGGGCCTGGCGTGCTGCGATTCATGGGGTCGCAAAGAGTCAGACATGACTGAGCGACTGAACTGAAATGTACTGAAACAAATAAGCACAAACATTAAACTTCTGTTTTTACCTCACAAAAGAGTCTTCAGCAATTCAGTTAAATCAGAACCAAGTACTTCCTGTTTTTATAAAAATAAAAATGTAGCACCTTTGTAATTACTGTCTTACATCTTTTAAAAATAACAGAGTCTCAATAATATAAAGAAAGAGCAGAACAAGGCATTTCTAAATTAGCATTCCTGTTTTAAAGACAAATCAAAAGTTTGTTGCTATTGTTATTTAGTTGCTAAATTGTGTCTGACTCTTTGCAACCCCATGGACTGTAGCAACCATGATTACTGAGAAATTTAAGGCAATCTCTAGTTTCTCATTAGCTTGCCTTCAGGACTATGCAGTCTAAGCTCTATGCTTTGGAATGATTTTATTTCTTCCCTTCAATAATCCAATATACATAAAGTTGAGTCAGCTTGACAGGTCAAATTTAGTTTGAGGGAACAAATTGAAAAAGTAGAATCAGTTATTGAATAGTTTTAAAGATCTTCAAATTATTTAATTACATCCTTTACTGAATTTATTTCTCTTTTTATTCTCCATTAAGAACAGAGTGGTTATTCCCAAAGCGCCATGTAGAAACAAGACTGCCATCTGCTCTAGCCACAAAGCCCTAGTTTGGATGGGTCCCTTGGGCTCCAGGACTCACGAGAGCCCAGGACAGCAGACATGATGCCCAGAAATCTGTCCATGTGCTCTCGAAATGCTCATTTGCATTTGGGGTTTTGCACAAGTATGTGAATTCAGACTTGTGAATAGCTATGGAAAAAATTAGTATTGATCAAAAATATTTTTATTTATTTTCAGGTAGACCAGGATTTGAAGAGTTCATGTGGGTTCTTGGTCATCTGTTTTTGCACTTTGCAACACATGATCACAGGCTGGATGTGCTGGTGTGACTTTCCTTCACTCTTCTTCAAAAGGATACATTTGCTTTCAGGAAGGGACATCCCTGAATATGCCTCATGTATAACACTTCTTTCTGATTATGAGCACTGTACAAGCAGTACCTGAAAGTCACTCATATCATGAGCTTGAATCCGACTGAAGGGAAACCTTTATTAATGCACAAAACAGAATTCTTTCAAATCCTAGACGAAAGACTATTTTGGGGTGTATTTTTGCAATGGATTTCAACTGTCGCTTTTCCTTTATTCCTATTATTTGCTTTTTTTCTCCTGTTTCAAAGTGTTAATCTGATGCATTGAGAAAATTTCCTTAAAATTTTTTTTGAGATACTCAGTATGAACTCACTGTAGGGAGTTCAAGGGAAAATCTCTAGGAGTCCTTGCAAGTTGCACAAGATGTGAAGAGCACTTTTGTGCCTGGCATAATATTAAATTTTGACTTTCAGAACATGAATAGAAACATAAAATTACAAATATGATAAGACCTAATACTGTTAAACTTCGATAGCTCAGTTGGTAAAGAATCCACCTGCAATGCAGGAGACCCCAGTTCAATTCCTGGGTCAGGAAGATCCACTGGAAAAGGAATAGGCTACTTACTCTAGCATTCTTGGGCTTCCCTGTGGCTCAGCTGGTAAAGAATCTGCCTGCAATGTGGGAGACCTGAGTTCAAACCCTGGATTGGGAAGATCCCCTGGAGAAGGGAACGGCTACCCACTGGCCTGGCTATTCTGGCCTGGAGAATTCCATGGAGAGTCGGACACAACCAAGTGACTTTTCACTTAACTTAATTTCTTTGTGTCAGATCTTGATTTAGATTCTTCAGATATATTAACTCATTTCCTCTTCACACCAACAACATGAGGTCATTACTTATTATCTCTGTGCTACAGATGAGATGTCTGAGACTAAGAGAAGTACAGCAAATTGCCCAAGGTCACACAGATAGGTAAGTAAAGAGGGCTATAAAAAAAATAATAAACAGAAACCTCTGTAAAATAGAGTTGAGAGACCAGAAGAGGGAGCTCCCACACGCTGTGAGGATAGCAGAGCCCAAGAGGAAGAAGAAAGACTTTTCTCTCCCGGCAACAACTCAGTGAATGAACAGCCATGGATTCTGTTTACTATATATAGCCCTCCCGACTTCTTTTTCCCCACTATAAAAACAGCTCTTTCCCTTACCCTGTGGGTACTTGGCTTGTGTCTTGCCATGCTTGCAGACCCTGAACTGCAATTCTCTGCTGATCTTGAATAAGCCCATCTTTGCTGGAAAAATATGTGACACTCTATTTCTTTCAGGTCAACAGGGCCAAGGTCTAAGCATAACAGGGACAAATGAACTCCCTAATGACCAATTAAAGAGTAAAAAGGGCTAACATTTGTTGAATTCTTATTTTGTGCTAGGCCACATTCTAAGCACTTTTTATGAATTATGACTTTTATTCTTTACAATTCTGTGAGATAGGCATGACTATTACCGCCCTCCCCTATTTTTTACAGAGAAGAAAGTTGAGCAAAGGGAGCATAAATAACTCATTTAGAGTCAAAAAGTAGTAAATGATGGGGCCAGGATTAGAAATGACTCCAGAACCCAGGTTTTTATTATTTGAATGAATATTTTTTTTTGAAACAGAACAAATTACAACACAGTAGATTCCCCCTAAGAAAATTTTCATATGAATCACACACATAAAAACATTAATTGTAGAAAATGTCTGACACCATTTTTAAGAAACAATAAAATGTGTTGTCTGTGGTCTCCATTATGAAATTCTCCAGTTGACACCTGGATTTTCCTGAGTTAGAATATTAAGGTACATCATTTCTTCTATAGCTTGTGTCTTTAAAATAAAGTTAATTCAGAAGGATTGAAGGCAAAAGGAGAAGAGGGTGGCAGAGGATGAGATGGTTGGATAGCATCACCAATTCAATAGATATGAACTTGGGCAAACTCCAGGAGATAGTGAAGGCCTGGTGTACTGCAGTCCATGAAGTTTCAAAGAGTCAGACACGATTCAGTGACTGAAAAATTCACATTATGGTTTGGTCTCTGGGGAAAACTGATTTTCACAATTTGAAAACCATCATCAAAAAAAGGAAAATCATCAGAAGGATAACTTCTAGATATTAAAAAAAGAAAATTCCTCCCTCTCAAAACAAAAATTCCTCAGCTCTAATCTTGCCTAAAGAATCCGGAACCAGAAATAAATGGAAACAGTTAAATGAAGAGAGACATGGCAAACATCGTAAAAACAACTCTGTATTGTCATGGACAACTCTGAGAGGGCACTCTCTGCCGCCCAACAGCTGTGTGATGTTCAGCAAAACCTGCCTCTCTGGATTTATGAGGTATAAAAAATGGCCATCATAATATCTGAAAATGATGAGACCAGTCCTGAAATGACCGTGTCAACACTTAGAAAGTGCTGTGGAAGGCAAATAAAAATGATTAAATTTTATGTGACAGAAGGAGCCGGCATGCAAAGCACCAACAGCTGTTTCCACAGAGAAGCATTTATCATAAATGGGCCATAGAGGGTGGCCAGGCAGGTGAGTGAAAGGCAGCCTTCTTGCCTTGGTGACAGCAGAAGAGAGGAGGGACGATTGTACTCTCACCGGAAGTCATGCTGGCTCTTTCCATGGATATCAGATCTTACAACTGCCTTCATTCCTGTCCCACCAGGCTGCAGCATCTCGCCCAGTTCCCCAAGGTCCTATATGGATGCTAATTACTCCTATCAGTGAGCTCCTACTGTGTTAAGAACAATTCTAATCATTCTCTATCTATCCCCTATTTAAACCTTAAGAACTCCACAAGTAGGTACTGTTACCAACTTCACTGTACACATGAAGAAACCAAGACAGGGAGGAATTAATAACTTAAGGTAAAACAGGTAAAATGAAAGAGTCTAGAATTCAAAGACAATCTAACGCCAGATTCCACCCTCTTAACATTCCATGCTAGGGGACAGAAAACAATAGCCTGCTGGCCAGATCAGCCCACAGCCTGTTATTTTAGTGGCCATGAGCTAAAAATAGTTTTTATGTTTTTAAATGTTTGGGGAAAAAAATCAAAAGTATAATGTTTTGTGACACATGAAATTCACATGTGAGTCACATGAGATTTCTTGTGATTATTCGTAAGCAAAATTTGATTGGAACACAGCCATGCATATTCACTTATATATTGCCTATGACTTTCATGCTATGACAGCACAAGTGAGTAGTTACAACAGAGGTTGCATAGCCTACAAAGCCAAAAACATCTATGTGATACGGAGCAAGGGGTTGGGGAGGAATCTCCAAATCTGCCATACCCAAGTGACAACCTGCTGTCCAAGCAAATCTTCCATGCCACCTACTGCCGTCTGTTTCATTCTCCAATCTTGCTCCTGTGTGTGAAGTTGACACAGGACCACATTTTTGACCTACCACCAATAGGTTCACTTATTCTGTCGTGAAAAAATGGTTAGAAACATAAGCATGGCACAATCAGCAAAGCTTGATGGGGGCATGGAACTAGAAACAAAATCAAGTTTCCAAAGCATAGTTACTGTGACTTTAAAACTGTTTGAACCAATGTTTAAGTGGGCTTCCCTATAGCTCCGCTGGCAAAGAATTTGCCTACAGTGCAGGACACCTGGGTTTGATCCCTGGGTTGGGAAGGTCCCTTGGAGAAGGAAATGGCGAACCACTCCAGTATTCTTGCCAGGGAAATCCCATGGACAGAGGAGCTGCAGTCCATGGGATCACAAAGAGTTGGGCACAACTGAGAGACTAACTCAAGTGGGAAGGGAAAGAAGCGTTTTTAAATATTTAAAATTAATTGTATGGCCCCCATCACTAGTGCAAAAAGAAAAAGAAAAAAAGATGGTCCCTTCTGCGGATCCAGTCACTCAGCTGCCTTTACTGTGGCTCAGTGGTTCTCGCCTGAGAATGAGAAAATGCAAGTGAGTCACTCGCTGCAAGCACTTGTGTGCATGAACTAGCAATCAAGGAGAAAAGGCAGATGTAATTGGGAAAGCAGTGCTTCAGCTTCTGGTTCACCAGATTTCAAATATTTTAATAAATAAATTAAAATCCATGTTTAATTTAAACATTAGTTTGATAAAAATTGCACCTGAATACTTCATGCCTGGCTTTTATCTCTCATAATCACTATAGCAACAGGACAGGAGCAGGATTTGGCATTTCCTTAACCACAGTGAAGGAGGTAACCTATAAAAGAGGTGAACTTTCAACAAAAGATCCCTAACATATACATTATTAGATCAGCAGAGCTCTGGTTTTCTCTTGTATTAATATGCATGCCACAAGAAGAGAAAGCAAAGAAAGTAAATATAATGATTATCACCAAAGAGGGGATATTACCCTCTACTCTCAAGGGGATTTATCTGCATGTGTATAGTGGGTTTACAGGTCCCCAAGAGCTTGAATCTTTGACATCATGTGGGTTTTTCTGCTCTGTTCCCTTATGCAGCTCTTAGCCTCTGCAGTCTCCGCTAACAAATGGCCTTGTGTGTGATGTACAAGAACCTAGACATGTTCCACGCTGAGGTAAGCCAGATAGAGGCAGCCTTGTAGGCTGCCAGTAAATGCAGTTTTACTGATGGGATAAAATATCAGGGGCACAAGCAGAGAGTCTCACTTCCCAGCCTGAGTCCAGAGGACAGCTTTATCTAACTGCAGAGAGAAAAGCTACTTTTTCCATTTTGGTTCCCTCCAGATGTCACGATAGGAGAGACGCTGTAATAAGACTCTGGGCTACCTGAACCTTAAACATCGTTTCTTTTGATTCTCAAGAAGAGTCTAAAATACCCTCAAAATCAAACATTTAAAATCAGAACATGTCAATTATTCCCACACCTTCATTTTACAGATGAGGAAACAGGCTCAGAGAATTGAAATAAACTGTCCAGGATCATCCAGCTGATTTATGAGACACTCCAGGCTTTCCTGGTGGCTCAGATGGTAAAGCGTCTGGCTACAGTGTGGGAGACCCGGGTTCATTCCCTGGGTTGGGAAGATCCCCTGCAGAAGGAAAGGGCAACCCACTCCAGTATTCTTGCCTGGAAAATCCCAATGGATGGAAGAGCCTGGTAGGCAACAGTCCATGGGGTCGCAAAGAGTCGGACACAACTGAGCGGGCTTTCTTTTCTTCTTTCTTTCCAGGCTTTCCTTTCCATTACGCACACACCTTGCCTCTGCTCCCCTGAGCATGAAACTAATTATTTTTAAAAATGACACTGGATCACTACATATTAAGCTGAACCTGGTTTGCCAGAAGCTAATGTTGCTTGTTGAAACAAGTTTTTAAAACCGTCTGTCTATGATGGGGAGAAAATAACTCCAGGGCTTGTTCTGCCCTGGAGAGGAGGCAAACACTTGCCCTAATCTAACTGAGACAAAACCAAGGAAAGTTGCTGCCTGTAGCATCTCCCACAGAAGGCAAAATATCAGTCAATTCAGGTTCTATCTTTGAGGTACATTAAGCCCCTAGGTAAGCCGATTCAGCCAGAATTTTTTAGGGATAGGCATAATATTGTAGAAATTTTCTTTTTCCAGCTGCATTAGTACTCAATTACACATACGCAATACAGCCTAGGAGAATACAACTATTTTGGCAAGGTTCAGCATGTCTTCAATTGTTAGGATGTTGTAGAAAAGAAAAAATAGAATGCTGATTCCCAAAGACATTCTTATTACTAGGAAACGTGGTAGCGAGTAAGGTAGAACAATCCATAGTTCTGTATACATGCTCCACCCTCCCACCCCTTCACTTTATTAGACACGTTCTTGCCTCAGCTGAAACCCTCTCTCTTCTTCCTGCTCTTGAGATTCAGGTCCAGGACTGACTCCTCCATGAACTTTCTTCATCTTCCAGGCCAAGCTGATGGCCACTTTTGTGTACAGCTGAGAAGCTCACTGTGTTTTTTCACATTTCTGTTGTTGAACTTACAAGGTCATATTGTAACTCGTAATTTGTTTTTGCTTGTCTCACCCATTGGACTATAAACCACTTGAGAACATGGGACCCTGTTTTCTTTATCTTTGCTCCCCACAATGCTTAGAATAAGGAGGTGCACAGTAAAGATTTAATTTCTGTGTTTTGTGCATATGATACTAACTGATTTTTTTGTAATCTGCACATCTTATTTTCTCTCCCTAAACGCTTGCCCTTGAAGACTGACATCTTACTCTTTTGCATACACTTACCTTCCTCTTTCATTCTTAAATTGACTAAATCATTTGGCTAAAACTCAGAAGTAACCTGAACATTAACACTGGCTGTGATTGCCAAGAGGCTGGAAGATCTACAAAGCTAGTGCCTTTGCCCAGGGATGCTAGGATGCTGGAGTTGCACATCTCTTCATCAGAGTGTCTTTCAAACTCTTGGCCCAGACTCACAGTAAGATGTGAATTTTACATTATCACCATGTACCTCATACCTTCTAGAGTCAAGCACAGCATGTGTGTGTAATAGAGTAGTGTCCACCATGGGACGACCTCAGAGAGAAACGTGGCACCTCCTGCTGTCCACTGACAACTTTCTATGTTTGGTACCTTCCCTGTATCCCAGCTTGTTGGTCAGGGGCCATTTATCCAATAGTTTATAGCTTTTTTTTTTTTTTCTCCTGGATCTGAATCCTGTTGAATTTCTCCTTGGTCTTATGAATTTATGCCATACCATTTTACATAGAATTAGTCACTTCTAACACTGTCCACCTTTTAAAATGCGTGCATAGCTCAATTATAGCAGCTGACGCACTGATGCTGGAAAAGACTGAAGGCAAAAAGAGAAGCGGGCAGCAGAGGATGAGATGGTTAGATAGCATCATCAACTCAATGGACATGAGTTTGAGCAAACTCCGGGAGATGGTGAAGGGCAGGGAAGCCTAGCATGCTACCGTCCGTGAGGTCACAAAGAGTCACACACGACTTAGTGACTCAACAGCAACAACAAACACACTGCATTATCGCTGGCAGTTTGCATGAGTCACCCCTACTAGCTGGGAGCTCCTCTGTGCTTTTCACATTCACATTTCTGTCCCTAGTGTCTGGCAGAGAGCCTGTCAAATAACTGGCACTCAGTAAGGGAACATTTAACAAGTGTGAACGGATGAACAGGTGAATGGACAAATGCACCTCTTCAGTGAAGGTGAGAAATCCCTCTGTAATGTTGCCTTTTAATTCATTCACCACACTTCTTTCCTGCCATCTTCTTTGAAAAGGATTTCCCAGAAGACTGGAAAGTTTAAGAAAAAATATAATAAAATACTTCAGAAAAGTCTCACCTTAGAGGAAATTGCTATGATGACTTCACAAACTGAAAATTTGTTCCACATTAATGCCTCTCTTAAAAAAAAAAAATCAGTTCCAGTATTGAGGTGGCCTTTGAGTCTCTAAGATGCTGTACTTTTGATTTTTGGCAGATCTCACTTATCTCCTTCACACAAACCCTTATTTCCTATCTCCATCACTCCCAACAAGCCCCACCACTTCTCCAGAGGTTGGGGCCACCTGTGGAAGTGTCAGGAAACATTTCCGCAGGGAGATGTTGTCCCTTCTGCACATCACTGGTCTCAGATGATTACATCAGTAACAACAAGTAGCTAGCTGCCACTGCAACCTAGTAATTAAGCGGCTAGATTTTATTCTTAACTACTTACTGTCTTCCTTTCTTGAGAAAAAATTATTATATATACAGTTTCAGTATTCCATGCCCTCCTTTGCATCTTAGCATACTGTGTAAAGCCAACAATCCTAACAACTAAAACAAATCATTTTTTTCAAGGTTCTTTATCACAGTCATTATAATTTCAAAAGCATCGGTAAGAATTTTGATTCTATAAATTCTCTCATTTGTTATAGACATAATTATGGTGATTGAGCAAATGCTTGCATTTTGTTAATTCATTAATAAAATTACAGAGTCATGAAAGCATTTAATATCGTATTTCACATTTACTCAGTTTTAGAAGAATAAAAGTAATACGGTACTAGGAGCCTCCATGGAAATATATCTTAGCCACTAAAAGACCCCATTTGATACAGTAAGACATATTTTATAACTTAGGAATTTTAAAGGTGGTGTGTCATGTTCTAGCAAATTTAATGAAACCAGTTTTATTTTCCATGAGCACACCGTGTTTATAGAATAATAAATATACTAACTTTCTAATACATGCCACGTACTGGACTGAGTGCTTGATATCTATTATGTCATTTATTCATCATATCTGTTGTATGAATTATATTTTAAGTCAATCATTTGGGAAAATTAATTCACTCATTTATATGCCAAATTTGTATTGTTCATGAACTGCCTTTTCTGTATAGTCTGTATGTGTTCTCTGCTGCATACTGAGGGACACAAATGCATAAAGCAGAGTTCACCCTAAATGTATACAGTTACTTTCTTGAAGCTTTAAATTTTTTATGGGTAGCCATTATGCAGGTTTGTATGAAAATAAAACATGCAAATTCACATGCAAATGATGTTATCATTTTGGAAGATATTTTGGTAATTTCTTAGAAATGTACACATCTATTACATTTATGTCCCAACAGTTTCACTCTTGGAATTTGGTAATTCTTATCCAAGAAAAATGACAAAATGTTTTCACAGACCTTGTATTTGCATGCTATTTAGAGAAGTTTTGCTCATAATTGTCAAAACTTGAAAACAACTGAAATATCCACAGGTGATTGGATAAAATATGATATATTCATATAGCCATACAATGGAATACTATAGCAATAAAAGGGAACAAACTACTGATTCATGCTACAAAATGGGTAAGTATAAAAAACATTACACTGATTTATGTGTATATAAGAGTACATACTGTATAATTCCACTTACATAAAGCTCTTCGAAAGTTAAATATAGTCTAGAAATAGAGAGCCGAGCAACATTTACCTGAACTCAGAATTATTCAGAGGATACAGAATTGAATGGGAAGGAACATAGGGAACATTTTGTGGTGATGATGTTTTCCGTATCTCAATTATGGTGGTTGCTACGAAGTTTTATGTATTTGCTATAATTCATAAAACTCTATAGCTGAAGTGAATTATTTTATGTAAATTGCATCTCAATAAAATTGATTTTTTAAATGGTATATACATAGCTGGGAAGCAGTATTATATGTCTGTATCTGTTTGTCTGACATAATAAATAAGAGCAGAAGAGGAACTGAAAGTCAAATACAAAGTTGACAGACTTAGTTAGCAAAAAAAAGAAAGCATTTTATTGGTAAAGTCTTACACAACTATTTATATAAGGATATAGACTTGGACTTGAAATTCCTAGCAGCCAGAGTAAGCCATATTCAGTTTACAAAATGGAATTTTATAAAAACTTAATTGCAATAACTTTTTTATATTATATGAACTTTTAAATTTATTTTTATTGAAGTATAGTTGATTTACAAGCTTAGAAGTTTTGATTAAAATCCTTACTCTTCAATCTTTTGTGTAGGCCATGATGCTTTGGAAAATTTTAGTAACTGATGTTAACTCTTTCTGAATACGTTTCACTCAACCAGGTAACAAATGGTAGACTGCAGACAGTAAGAAGCTATGTGTATGTATGTGTTTCTACTTTTTTAAAAAGAATATTTTTAGGTTGACTTCTACTGTACTTCATTTTTAAAGCAGGAGGATTCTTCACCGCTGAGCCAAAAAGGTTCAGCAAAAAAAAAAAAAAATACACATTGTTACTGTGCAACTTACTTTTGCCTTTCAGATTCTGTGCCTTTTTCAATGAGCACAAACACAACTCATAATCCCATTTCATAAAGTACTTTTCTTTGTTGATCAAAAGTTAACAGTCTTCTCTAGCTAATATATAAATTTCAGCCAAAATAATTTTTGACATCTTCTCTATCAAGTTTGCCAAATGCCTTCTTCTACTCCAGGCTCTGTGATAAAGCTTATTCCTGAATAGGAGAAATTTTGAAGGATGCTTAGCTCAATATCCAGATGACTCAGCATCAAATCCTGAGTTGACCTTTTTTGCTACTTCCTGAACCCAGATCTTCTACCCCAATCCCAGTGACCAGGTCTTTACGTCTGGGTCTCAGCTCGATAGCCTGCACCTCACTCTGCTCTTCTAAACCAAGCAACCTGCACGGTTATAGTTTCTCTCAGGAACCAGTCTAAGCCAGTGTTGTGTTGCCAGCGTTTTCTGATGTCGTCACCCTTTCCACAGCTTGGCGGGTTACCTGCATCTAGTGTACTTCACCTCCCTGGCACTCCCGCAGCTTGGATGCCCATGTACCCCTACCCCCTCCTCTCCAGAGACCAGCAGTTTTTCGGTGTAGTTCAGTGGCTCTTAATCATCACCATACATACCAAAGTTTAGGCTTCACTTCCTGCCTAATTAAATAAGAATATCTGGGAAAGGGACCTGAGTATCTATATTTTTTAAAACTCTCCAGATGATTCTGAAATTCAACCAGGGATGAATAGACAGAAGCAAGGGAGGGTACAAAGTTTCATGGGGCTCCAAAAAGACAACAATCAGGATATAGATTTAATGCAATGGTTTTTTAAAACTCAAAATGAATGCAAAATAATCCAGAGTAAACAAAAGATCAAAATTTTATGTAAAGAATCCATACTTGGAGCCTGAGGTGAAAGGGACAGTTAATAATAATGATGATTCTGTCTCTATTTAAAATGTTGATATTTTATTCATCATAGACTTTTTGTATAAACTTTAATTTTAAAAATATTACATTAAAGTATTAGTGATATTAATTAGTGAGGTTGTTGGCAACCCCTTAAATTTTACCCTCCCCTCATGCTGGCCAGGGTCCTGCAAACCATGGACCTAGCTGGATGCTCGGTAGTATCTCTGAACCCAGGGCCACTTGACCACAGTGAACACAGATATTCTCTTTCCCAACAATCCTGCATCTGCTGAACCAAGCTCCAGGTATGACGGTAGAGATGAGAGAGAATGATAGATGCAGAGGAGTAGAACAAGTCAGTTGCTTTTGTCCAGAACCCCAGTCTCTTTCTCAGGCCCTCATCCAATTTGAGGAAATATACCAAAACTCAAAATAATTAAGAGAGAGCTAAGCTGACATGTACATTTTAAAAACTCTCTCCGGGTGATTCAAATTCATCATTGTTCCCACCTCCCACAGGAGAATCACTGACTAGGTTGTACTGTGCAGTATTACTCGTGGTACACAGACAAGCAGCATCACCATCACTTGGAGTTTATAGTAAATGCATGTGCTCAGGTTCCACCCTCAAGCTACTGAAACAGCAACTTGGGGCTGGTGTTACCCAGATTTTAACACACTGCCCTGGAGATCCAGATGCATGCTAACATTTAAGAAATGTTGATGGCAGAACTAATCATCTTTCTACTAATGGGTTCATGACAACCAAAGGACAGTCACCTGCTGCCTAGACAACTGAGATCACTGTCAGAGGCCAGCGTAGGATTTTCCTAAACTCCTCTTGTGTAGAATTCTTGTAGAATTCCCCTTGTGTAGAACGAAGCATGTGTGGAAGCATGTCAGCCACTGTGTCCCAGGGACAGAGACTTGGCCAAGCAGATGGTTTCCTGGGGTAGCCAGGAGAGGGAATGCCAGACACTGAGAGCAAGCTGTCTGGTTGGGAATGCCAAGGGTGGGAAGCGGAAGTGCTAAATCTTTCCTCAAGCTCAAGGGTCAAGTCTGTGTCCAAGCACAAAAAAAAAAAAAAAAATGGCCTAGCTTGGAGTCCAAGGACATTCTTATAAAGGAACCTGTAAGTGTGATGCTCATTTTTACTGATGCTAGCCAAGTGAGTGAGAAGGCCTGCCTGGCTAAAGCTCAGAGAAACAGGGTAAACTGAAAGTGGATGATGAGGAGTGTGTGCACCAATCTACATGCCCATGACTTACCCTTGTTTCAAAACAGATGCAACTGGACAATTTTCAAAGGAAGCGTTTTTCTCCAGTCAGAATTACTCAAAAGACATGAATGTCAGACCTGGTTAGAATTTCAGCTACTATAGGGAAAATCTCAACCCAACTGTGTAGTCTAGCTGTACACTATTTTGTGCTATTCTTTACACATGGGAACATTTATTAGATATTATCTAACTGAGGTTTACAAATAAAAAACCTCCATTATAAAATCACAGACACTTTGAGAATACAGTTTTGCAAAGGGCATGAATTAGACTGAAAACAGACAGGACTGTAATGGACGGCAAGTCTGGGATGGAAAAGGCAGAAGTCTGGCCTCTGCAGAGGAGAAAGAGGTAGTTATGAGGGAGGGAAGGACGAGCTGAGGATGGTCCAAGTCAGAGGAGGTGGGAGCCTCCTTAGTACAAAAGCTGCCTGTTGGTCATCAGTGGTTGTCTCATACCAGCTCATACACCTCACAGCCAAAGCAGAATTATAAGGTTACTTTCCCACACCACCTCCCACACACACAATCCTTGCCATCTTACACAGCTGGGCCTTATATATTCTATCTCCTCCAGTCAGAATATCTTCACTTAGCCCACCTTTTGACAAAAAGCTGTACTTCTCTTTCAGACTGTGCCCAGATGTTACTTGGCCTCAGAAGCCGGCTCTGGCCCCTCAGCCCGTTGCCCCCACCATCTGTGAATGCTTTCCCTTCACAACCTAAACCCTCTTGACAGATCTGTGCATATCTGTAACTGTTCATGAGTCAGCTTCTCCCAGTAGACCACAACATATCTGAAGGTAAAACAAAATGTTATCTACTAGGTGCCTGGAGCATCAGTCAGTCAGTTCAGTCACTCAATCATGTCTGACTCTGCGACCCCATGGACTGCAGCACGCCAGGCCTCCCTGTCCAACACCACCTCCTGGGGTTTACTCAAACTCATGTGCAGTGAGTTGGTGATGCCATCCAACCATCTCATCCTCTGTTGTCCCCTTCTCCTGGTGGTAGTAAGTGCTTAACAATTAAGCTCTAAAAAATGAATAGAGACAAAATGGAGACTCAGAATGGCGTCCTTGCATAGAAATGCTGAAGAATGTGATCAGATTTACCAGGAGATGGCGTTGCCAAGGCAGATAGCTTGTAGATGGACATCCTCTCCCTTTGCCTTTACTACCCACATATAAGACTTGAAGTGAAGTTTCACACTTTTAAGGAGGCCTAAAAGCTGACTAAAATCTTGGGGACAGGAAGAGGGGAAGAAGTGTTTTATAAAGTGTGACTTTTCAAGAGGTCTTTCAGATTGGAGGTGGTGGGGTTGGGATGGGGTAGGGAGACAGTGCTTTCACCTTAGAAGGCACTTTTTTATTCCAAAATGGAGAGGACTCCACCAGGAGCCAGGTGGTCAGAGTAATCTCTGTCCCCGAGGGCAAGGAGGGAATTAAAGAGGGCGCCCTTTTTCCAGTCTGCTAAATCAGCTGGTCCAACAAACTAGAATGTGGACAGAAATCCTATCCCGAGTAAAGGAAGACTACAGAGGCCAGGTGTGTGTGATACTGAGTGAAGCTGGCATGTGACAGAAAAGAGGGAGGAAATTAGGAAAGGACACATCCTATACCTCACAAACTGCTCGCACATCCATACTCATGGTTATTATTTCTAGCAGGAATATGGACTCTTGGTTGCCAGATCTTTCCATGTTTATGAGAGGTAGAAATCTAGATTTAGTATGCAATATCTCCATTTCTTTATAGTCCAACTCTCACATCCATACAGAAGAATTGATGCTTTTGAACTGTGGTATTGGAGAAGACTCTTGAGAGTCCCTTGGACTACAAGGAGATCCAATCAGTCCATCCTAAAGGAGATCAGTCCTGGGTGTCCACTGGAAGGATTGATGCTGAAGCTGAAACGCCATTACTTTAGCCACCGATGCGAACAGCTGACTCATTTGAAAAGACCCTGATGCTGGGAGGGATTGGGGGCAGGAGGAGAAGGGGATGACAGAGGAGGAGAAGGGGACGACAGAGGATGAGATGGTTGGATGGCATCACCGACTCAATGGACATAGGTTTGGGTGGACTCGGAGTTGGTAATGGACAGGGAGGCCTGGCGTGCTGCGGTTAATGGGGTTGCAAAGAGTTGGACAGGACTGAGCGACTGAACTGAACTGGTCTCCATTTCAATATTGAGAAATTGTCTAAATAGTCTACCTTTGAGCCTACATTGTACAGGCCAAACCATATCTTTCTGAAACCTGAATCTGGGTCATGTGTCACTAATTTGTAACTGGATGATTTGGAAGGAGAAGTTAGATACTCAAGGAGCCCTCAATGGTTCCCAGGGTGGAATTCATGCAGCGTCATTCAAGTTTCACCTTCATCCCATTGTTACCTAGCCCCGAACATGGTTCTGATACCTCCATGGTCCTGCCTACTCCAAACCTGTCCTTCCATTGACATCTTCTAGAAAAAAGAATATCTACACTTCTCAAAATAGAGAATCAACCTGTTCTATATATGGGGAATTAAGTTAAGGGCTGTTTTTCGTTGTCAGTATGAAATAAAAGTGGACAGACATTAACATTTGGTGCATTCAGTTGCTTCTGAGAGAAGAAAGACATATTTTCTGAGATTCCATTAAAAAGTATAAAGATTTGCCCATGGGCTACTTTCCACTAAAAAGTATAAAGTTCATTTCAGCTGCTCAGTTGTCTCCGAGTCTTTGCAACCCCATGGACTGCAGCACAACAGGCCTCCTTGTCCATCACCAACTCCCAGAGTTTGCTCAAACTCATGCCCACTGAGTCGATGATGCCATCCACCCACTCATGCTCTGTTGTCCCCTTCTCCTCCTGCCCTCAATCTTTCCCAGCATCGGGGTCTTTTCAAATGAATCAGTTCTTCGCATCAGGTGGCCAAAGTGTTGGAATTTCAGCTTCAACATCAGTCCTTCCAATGAATATTCAGGACAGATTTCCTTTAGGATGGACTGGTTGGATCTCTTTGCTGTCCAAGGGACTCTCAAGAGTCTTCTCCAACACCACAGTTCAAAAGCATCAATTCTTTGGTGCTCAGCTTTCTTTATGGTCCAGTTCTCACATCCATACATGACTACTGGAAAAACCATAGCTTTGACTAGACGGACTTTTGTTGGAAAAGTAATGTCTCTACTTTTTAATAAGCTGTCTAGGTTGGTCATAACTTTTCTTCCAAGGAGCAAGTGTCTTTTAATTTCACGGCTGCAGTCACCATCTGCAGTGATTTTGGAGCCCAAAAAAATAGTCTGTCACTGTTTCCACTGTTTTCCGGGCTACTTTAGAGAAATAAAAATCAAGCTGAAGTGCACTTTTCTAAAAAAGATGGCTTATATAGTTCTGTTTCAGAGGTGTGTTATTAGAGTGGCCCCAGTTCAGATTTCCACTAGGTATGTTTTCTACCTAGAAATAAATTGACACAGAACCTTGCTGGATGGTACATGTGACTGGTAGTCCAGAGGGTGGGTAAAGAGGGAAGAGGTATCCAGAGCAGTTAGAAAGAGTCTAGTAAGTGATGCAAAAACAGAGTTGAAAAACAAAGTTCACAGATCATATGTAGGTTTAAATCAATGTTCTTATCTCAAATGGGTTAAAAAAAATAGTCTGTATAAGCCTCAGAAGATTGCAGCTGAAATGGTTTAAAATCAATTTTAACTCATTTTCCATTCATATACCGTGAGAGAAGGGAGCCGACTTCACTGGTTCGCCGGAGAAATAGTCCTCAGGTTTCCATCATAGAGAAAAAAGTGTGCTCTCAGTCCAGACAGATATTTCAGTCTTCCGGGGCTGTGTCTGGACTGAGATGGGTTCGCTCTCCCTAAGTCCTATCCCACAGGGGATGGGACTTTACCCAGGTGCCTGAGTTTCTCTAGAACTTAGACCATAAACAACTGTAAGACCAGCTGCTTCAAACTCCCTGGCTGGTGCCGTCAGCCTTCCAGATTACAACTATATCGTTAGCACATTTATAAGAAAATCCTCAGAGGGGAGATCATGAATCAGTGAGGACTGACTGGCATTTGTGAGTGTGAGTGTGGGGCGTGTGTGCTAGAGGGGAGGGGGAGACAGAGAGCCGAGCGTGTTCTCATTAGGGGACGATCTATGATTTGCCAGGCGCTCTGCTGCTGCTCCTGCTGCTGCTCCTGCTGCTGCTGCTGCTGCTGCGGCTGTATGGTCTGTCATCAGTTGGAAAGGCTGTGAGGGTTTAGAGGAACCGCAGTTCTGAAGACGGAGCCCTGCTAAGTGGTCTCCCTGCCAAACAAAGTGGACGAGGCTTTCCGCAAGGTTGGAAACTCGCGCTTATTACCGCTCCATCTACCTGGAAGAAGGGGCCGCGCTACGGAGGAAAAGGTAAGAGGAGAAATTGTTCTCTGTTGGGTCTGCAGGGCAGGGGGCCTGGGGAGGCTTGCTATTTTGTAGCAGAGGGATCTCACTCTTTGAGAGCCAAGGAGGCAGATGCTAATTTTCTGTCAAGCTTTTTGGCTCCCTGCCACCAACCCCCAGCCTCCCAGCCAGTATCTTTTTCTTCTTTATTTTACTTTCCCCAAGCATCTGAGAGATTTCTTTGTATTTATGTTTCAGGTGGCTGATATTGTTTCTTTTTTTCCCCCCCTTTGAGGATTCTTTCAAAACAGGGAGCATTTTCTGTGTCTCTTTTCTTGAGCATTTTTGTCCATTAAGAAAAAAAAAACAGCCCCTCTTATTGTAAAGTGGTCACAATTGTTACTCTATCCTGTACTGCTGCTGCTAAGTCACTTCAGTTGTGTCCGACTCTGTGCGACCCCATAGACGGCAGCCCACCAGGCTCCTCCGTCCATGGGATTTTCCAGGCAAGAATGCTGGAGTGGGGTGCCATTGCCTTCTCCACTATCCTATACTAGATTGCAATAAAAGGAGTTTTCAGGAGTATGAATGAGCCCTATTACTGCAGAGAAATGGGAGGTGAAATGAGAGAACATGAGAATACCTGTAAGTGACTGTGACGCTGTGAATGAATATGGACTATAACTCTTCACAGGGGGAGAGAACCAGTGTGATAAAGGCAGGGTACCGGAAGGAAGATGTGTTGAGAAGTGTTCCAGAGAAACCTCAAGCCACTAAAGATGGAAAACGAGACAGGAAGTGAACTGAACCAAACGCAGCTTCAGCCGCGAGCTGTGGTGGCCCTCGAATACCAAGTGGTCACCATCTTACTTGTGCTCATTATCTGTGGTCTGGGCATCGTGGGCAACATCATGGTAGTTCTGGTGGTCATGAGGACCAAGCACATGAGGACTCCCACAAACTGCTACCTGGTGAGTCTAGCAGTAGCTGATCTCATGGTCCTGGTGGCCGCAGGCCTCCCCAACATAACGGACAGCATCTACGGTTCCTGGGTCTATGGCTACGTTGGATGCCTCTGCATTACTTACCTCCAGTACTTGGGCATTAATGCATCCTCTTGCTCAATCACAGCCTTTACCATTGAGCGGTACATAGCAATCTGTCACCCCATCAAAGCCCAGTTTCTCTGCACATTTTCCAGAGCCAAAAAGATAATCATCTTTGTCTGGGCTTTCACATCCATTTACTGTATGCTCTGGTTCTTCCTGCTGGATCTCAATATTAGCACCTATAAAGATGCTATTGTAGTCTCCTGTGGCTACAAGATCTCCAGGAATTACTACTCACCTATTTACCTGATGGACTTTGGTGTCTTTTATGTTGTGCCAATGATCCTAGCCACTGTCCTCTATGGATTCATAGCTAGGATCCTCTTCTTAAATCCCATTCCTTCCGATCCTAAAGAAAACTCTAACACATGGAAAAATGACTCGACCCATCAGAATAAGAATTTGAATTCAAAGACCTCTAATAGATATTTCAACAGCACAGTATCTTCAAGGAAGCAGGTAAGCAAATCTGAGCCTCCGAGTTCACAGAGGAAATGTGGGAGACAGTTCCTTGTGAGATAGGATCAACTTTGCCCTACTTAGCTGACGGCAAAACTAAAACACAATCATACAAATGTTTCACTGGTGTAAGCCTCTGCTTTACATATTAAATCCATCTCTAAAACAACTGAGGATCTAAAAATAGATGGGAAGGGTTGACAGCACACCAGCGGGTACCAGTTTGTGTGCTATTAAAATATAAGGGAATATAAACTGAAACCCTAGAATTCTACCTTTAAAATGGTGTGCCTCTCTGAGAAATGTTATCAATATATTTAGGCCATTTCTGGCTTCTGTAGGCAGCAGCTGGATATTTTGAAGAACTCTATCATCTGAAAAATATTTGACAAGGTAGTTTGAGAAAAGATGAGTCAAAACAATACTGAAACTGAGAGGGGTTCCTGGACTTTGTTTTGTTTTCTTCTTCAAGCTTAGTGGAGAAAGATTCTGTCACTTTCTCCTTCAGCTCCCTACAAAATGTCTTGGCGTGTAGAGGCTCCCAGTGCACTCTGCTTAGGAAGTGTTCTGATAAAAAGGCTAACACCAGGCTTATTTGTGACAAAGAATGATTGCATTTTTCACACGTCTTTTTCCTATTTAGCATAGCTATGTTTCAGATCACCTGAATGGTCAGGTGGTTAAGGTTGAACAGTGGTTTTATATGAGTGAAGTGTAACTGTGTTTCAGTAGGTGTAGTTTGTAAGACAGTTGCAGGAATACTTTATATCATGTGCACACTTACCTATGGTTACACACCTAAGTCATCTAGGAACTTGGCTTTCAGATCCTTTTCTTCCTTTGTTAAACAGGAAAAAGAACAGGTGATCAGCAAGACTTGCTCATTCAAATAGGTTGAATTTTCTTTCTCTCTCTCTCTTTTTTTTTTTTGATCCTGTAGGAATTTAGTTCTTCCTATGTACATAAACAGAAACTGAGTGTACTTTTTAAAGTATGCAGATGAATCATTCATACTATCACTTCCTAATCTCTGGATTTGCTGAAATATGAAGAATTGTATTGAATGTTGGGCACATAGTGAAGTAAGTTACTAATAAATAGTGATGTTTTAGGCATGCATGAAATGAATAATGAACTATCACTAAAAAGAAATATATACAACATTTTAAATGATATTATGACATTTGATTTATATAACATTTATTATTAAAGGTGCCTAGATGATAAAAGGGAAGACTTGAGAAACTGTTGCCAGCTCTTAGATTTCTGTTGCTTTGGATCTAGCAGTGCTACCTAATACAAGGCATATTTGGCCATCTATTACCCAAAACTTGATTAAGGGAAACTTAGAGAGATCTGTTGGCCATCTGCCAAGGCAAACATTAACAAATACAATAAGAGAGTAAAGAATATGTATGTACATCTCAATTAGAGACTAAACATGGGTTAATGTCTGTAGCAAAGAAGGTCAGGAAGTAAATTCATTCATTGGACTCATTTATATTCTTGTTATAAATTCTAAAAAATTGTTTGTCTGGTCTAATATCTTCCCTTTCAATTACAGTCATTAGTACCTATCAGCATTAATAATGTGCTTTAAATTGCTAATTGTGTTACATGTTCACACTCATATTTCAAAGCTGTTAACAGATAGGCTGTCCTCATAGAGGCTGAGTGGTAAAACAAAAAGCCAAAGGCTCCAAAAAACCCTGGGCTTTAAAATTTTAGGGTTCTAATAATCTTGGATGTATGACCCTGGGTAAGCAAACTCTCTGAGCCTCAGTTTCCTCATCTTTAAGCACGAGGATAAATAGCAACCAGGATTGGTGTGAGGGTTCAATGAAATACCTGATGAAGGACACCTAAAGTTGGTTCATCTGAGTATTTAATTAGCCTCATTCTGGGTCTGTTAATATGTTGGCAGCTGTAAGGGAAATAGATTTATTCTTTAAACTATACATGCACCATTTAAACACAGATCACTGGTTGAACAGGTGTGTATAGGATTTGGCAATTTCTCGAACTTTTAATAATTAGGGCATTTAGAATTGTGTTCAGAGCATTTAGGGTTGTCATGAGGATATGGCTGGAAAGAGAATGGTACGGATTTGGAGAGGGGACCAGGACAGGGTACTACTGGGGAATTTTAATAGTGTGTAGTGATTTGGTTCCCTGGTGGCTCAAATGGTAAAGAATCTGCCTATAATGCGGGAGTCCTGAGTTTAATCCCTGGATTGGGAAGATCCCCTGGAGGAGGGCACGGCAACCCACTCCAGTTCTTGCCTGGAGAATCCCCATGGACAGAGGAGCCTGGCAGTTTACAGTCCATAGGGCTACAAAGAGTCAGACATGACTGAGCAACTAAGCACGCTCAGCAGTGATTTGGTTGATTAAAATGAAGTCTTTGAAGGAACAGCAGAAAGTAAGATTGGATTGCTAGTGTATATGTGTATCTGCGAGAGAGAAAGAGAGAGAGAAGAATGAGAAGAAAGGGTTGTGGAGGATCCCAAATATCAGGCAAAGGAAGAACTTCGAACTTAGTGCAAGAGCAACCAAGAGTGTGAGTGGTGAGCAGGAAGCAGTGGTGAGGAAAGTGGTGTTTGGGGACAATAAATCTGACAGCTGGGGACGAGGCAGGGTTGGAGGCTGAGACTCTGCCTCTACTTTTGAAGAAGGACCACTCTTGAAGCTGTTGGTAGTAATTTAGGCATGAAGTATTGTAGCAAGATTCTCTATCAGGAGAATTTAAAGGTGTAAACCAGAGAGGAGTTTCAAAGAAAGAGGAGGTGAGATGTGAACGTGTCAGATACAAAGGATGAAGAGGGGACAATTCGGCGGTTCTGAGTCTGGAAGAACAGAGGCGTCTCCTGAAGAATGGAATGAGAGCCATGAAGGGCAGTCAGTTTTGCCCAAAATCAATGACCCTTTGGTCTGGCTTTTTCCTCTTCTGCAGTGGTTCTTTTCTTAAATCTTGACAAGATTCTAACCTCCACCTCCTCTAGCCCCAGGATTTGATTCTACTATTTTCTCTGCATGTTTTTTCTTTTGGGCAAGTTTAATTTACATTTTAATAAATATTCTGTCTGGACCAGGTCTTTCTAACCAAGTAATTAAAGTGTGTAGAGCTTAGGAGAACTACATTTTAGAGGAAATATAAAGAATATTTATATGTGAGGGACAAATGTGAGGTTTGTGTTTGCTGATTTGTTTACTTTTAACTTATATTTCGGATGCAGAAAACTCAGGCCAGAATCTTTCTTTCTGTTATTCAGATTCACCTAAATATTTGGTCATGTCAATAAAACAAATTAAATAATAGCTTGGAATTCTGTAGACAAAAGAATTATCTGGTTGACTAAATCTTTTGTTTTACAATTGGTTGTTTTGACGCTGGAGCCATAGTTTAAAGGATCACATTTGTTACATTTCAGCTCCATCCACACAATACCAAAAGATCTCTCTCTGTTCAGTCAACTCAAGTGTTCAACATTGTATAGATACAATGTCTTTATCATTGGCTGAAGAATTGATTGGATCTTTTGGCATTGTGGAGACACAGCAGTATCTTGCTAAAGGACAACACTGTGAATAAACACATTCAATTCAAATATTTGCTTTCCATAGGACACAGGGATATGTAGACTATTTTATAGATCAGGCTACCTGTTTCATTTTCAGTTGAGTCACTCTAATGTACTTTTTTTAAAAAACAGTATAGCTAGTGGGGAACTGTGTAACATAGTCTGAATAGAAACTCCAAGAGTTTGTGACAAATTTTTCGTTATGGGTTTTGTTTGACTGGACAAGTTTTAAAAAGGCCAAATGGTCTTTGTTTCTATAAATTTCTTAACAGCCTCCTACCTTCCCAAGAGGAGTGTTGGTAACCCAAGAGACAAAAGCAGTCTTCCTTTTAAAGAAATACATGCCCTTTATTTGTTGCTGTTGTTGCTATTATTATTGCTGATGATAGAAAAGCAATCATGTATTATGGAAAACAGAACACAGGGCATAAGAAAAAAAGCATCCTGTATCCTACCTCTCAAAACCATAGTATATTAGCATTTAGTAATATTTTTCTCATGTTTTTGCTTGATTTTCTTTTATATCATTATAGTCTATATAGCTGATATACTGCTGATTCCCTGATAGCTCAGTTGGTAAAAAATCTGCCTGCAATGCAGGAGACCTGGGTTCAATTTCTGGGCAGGGAAGACTCCCTGGAGAAGGGATAGGCTACCCACTCCAGTATTCTTGGGCTTCCCTTGTGGTTCAGCTGGTAAAGAATCCTCCTGTGGAAGTGGTGGTGGGTGGTTTAGTCGCTAAGTCGTGTCTGACTCTTGGCGATCCCATGGGCTGTAGCCCGCCAAGCTCCTCTGTCCATGGGATTCTCCAGGCAAGAATACTGGAGTGGGTTGCCATTTCCTTCTCCAGGAGATCTTCCCGACCCAGGGATCGAACCCAGGTCTCCTGCACTGCAGGCAGACTGAAGACCCGGGTTCAATCCCTGGATTGGGAAGAGCCCCTGAAGAAGAAAATGGCAACCCACGCCAATATTCTTGCCTGGAAAATCCCATGGATAGAGGAGCCTGGTAGGCTACAGTCCATGGGGTCGTGAAAAGCTGGGCACGACTGAGCAACTTCACTTCGCTTCACTTCGTAGATATATAACCTTACATGCTGCTTTTACACAAAATGTTGAAATTAATATTCCCAAGGATAGCACAGAGTAAAAGAAAATGGATAAGACTGTGAGTCAGTTTTTCTCAGCCTCAGTTTTCTCATTAATAAAATGAAACTAACAATGCCTCATGGAGTGACCTGAATCAAATGAGAGGCATCAGACAAAATCCATGGTTTTGTCTCTCCTCACCTGTACCACCAGCTGTCCTTCCCGCAGCCCTGTCCTTCTCAGTGACCTCCACACCCCCGGCAGCCCCCTGACTCCGACTCTGACTGAGCAATCTGAGTAGGATGTGCTCGTGGAAAATAATGAACTTGGATAGAAAAGGGGCTTAAATGTGTCTCTTCTCCCCTGCTTCCCTCCAACTCTTACCTTTTTAAAGAAGAAACCCTGAACAAGAAAAACAGAACACAAAGGAAAAGAGGCGTAATAGTGGCAATAGGGCTGACATTTGCAAACATGAAATCACTGAAGTTGTGTGGGTAGCCTCATCAATGATTAAGCTCCAAAGGCAAATTAATCATACCAAACTCTTCAGCATTAGGCCTAAATCAGAGGTTTCTCAAGTTTACTGGGCCTGTTTTCATACTATTCTCATAGGTCCATCTTTCATTTTTGATTGTCTTATTTGCTCTATTTGTCTGGGCCCAACTACATTCTTAATAATATAAAGATTTCTAAGATGGGAGGGTGCAATTTTTGCCACTTAGCACACAGATATCTAGTGTGCAATCTTATTTTTTAATTATTAAAGAAAAGTGTTCCATTTTCTAATTCACATCCTTTTTTTAAAATTTTATTTATTTATTTATTTATTTTTATTTTCCTTTGGGAAAACTCCATCTGCCATAAATTGCCTCAGTGAAAGTGCCCTACAGTTTCATGTTTTGTGCCCTTTGGTTAGATGAACACACATTGTTTATTCCCAATTGTATACTTGCAGCTTTGAGTTATAATTTCACTGGTAGAGAAAAATAAATTTGTCTATATGCCTACAAAAAAGAAAAACCTGCAGTCCTACAGAATTCTCAATTTGACCATATACCAAAAAGCCCCTTAAAATCAGCTAACCTTGAAAATAAAAAATTATATTTATTTATGCATTCTCTTGTGAATTCTTCAAGTTGCAGACAGTCCAAGTTCCAGACAGATGAAGGCTGGGCTGTAACCAAGTTCTTAGTCTCCTTTACTTTGGTTATGAGTTAGGGGAAGGTGAAAGGTGAAAAGTTAAAGCTAGGTCAACATTAAGCTGAATTTTATGGTAGATCATTTTATATTCAAAGAAAAGTGAAAACAGTGAAAGTGTTAGTCACTCAATCATGTCTGACTCTGAAACCCTATGTACTGTAGCCCACCAGGCTCCTCTGTCCATGGAATTCTCCAGGCAAGAATACTGGAGTGAGTTGCCATTCCCTTCTCCAGGGGGTCTTCCCCACCCAGGGATTGGACCTGGGTCTCCTGCATATCAGGCAGATTCTTTATCATCTGAGCCACCAGGGAAGTCCAGTATTGGGGAAGATTCAATATCCTCCGCAGTTTAATGAAATATTCATTCATAACCCCAAAAGCACCTAACACTCCTAGATATAGAGGCCACCAGGACATTTAAAAGCAAACTCTTCCCCTTCGAGGAGCTCACTATCGGCCGTGTGCACAAATAATCCTGAGTAGACTTCTAATGCTTTTCAATAGAGGACACAGCATCCATGAGGAGAAAAGCTGGGGAAGAGTGGAGGAAGGCTCGGTGGAGTACACGGAATTGATCTAGGCCTGTGAAGATGGGTGGGATGTCTCAAAGCAGCAATAAGGAGAACAGAGAAGAAAGGAAGAAAGTTCAACTGTGAGAGGAGTGAATAGGGAAAGACTGGGCACGTTCAGGGAGAGAATAGTCTAGTATCATTGAAGTGGGACAGTGGAAGTGCATTGTCTATGGAGGGAAGCCTGAACTGGACTGTGGTTGCTCTTTCCCAGCCCTGACCTTTGTCACTCCACCTACTTACATCCACACCCAAGGTTACAACTCCCGCCTATGAGAGCCCAGGACACAGCTCTTGCAAAGACATCTGACCCATACACCTAACTGGTTTTTGGACATCATGTAAGTACATCAAATCCAATATGACTAAATCTAAATCCATTCATTTCCTTCATAAATCCATATCACTTTTCTTCTTTCCTATTTTAGATTCCCAGACCACAAATCTAGGAGGCCTTATAGTGCTTTTCTGTCCTATCGACCCACCCCAAGTGATAACCAGATGCTAGTGATTCTAGCTCCTAAACGCTCATGTTTGACCTACTCCATCACATGACCATTGCCCTAGTTTGCCATTTCTCATCTGCCTCATTTCAGGACACACTTCACCAAGCCTCTCCCATTCCACCATCTCCTAGGTTATCCTACACTGCTCACCAGGAGGTTTCTCTAATACACAAATATGTTATCAAAATGCTTTTTGTAGTTCCCTGAAGCCTAGAGTTTAAACCTCTTAGCATAACAAACGTGATCTTGACTCCTTTATATGTTTTTAACTTCATCACTTATGGCTCACCTAATGTATACTTTATACCCCAGCAGTACTGAATTATTTGTAGTTCTCTGAACTTGCTACTTTCTCTCAGCTGGAAAACATTTCATATGGCAAGCTCCCAACTATCTTCCAAGTCTCAGATCAAATGGCAGCCCCCCCCATGCACCCCATCAAGCCTTCCCTGCATTTCTCAGGCAGATCTATATAACTGAAAGCCTAGCTATAATCATTATGTTAGGTATTCTACTTGTTTCCACAGTACTTTGTATTTACTTCTGGTTTAGTAATTCTCATGTATCATAATTGTTACCTGTTGGTTTTCCCATTGCCACTAACGTCTGTAAGGGTGGGGCCCTTATTCCCAGTGCCCTCAGCACTGAACTTCGTATGCAGCAGCTCCCCAAAGAATATATGGCAAGTCATGTGTTGCAGCCAGGGAATACAGGCTTTGCAAGAGTGGGTGGCTAGCATTTCTTCGCAAATCTACGTTCAGTGACCTCATACTGGTTGCTTAAAATTGGTCATGACTGGAGTACTAATATTGTAGAAATCAGCAAATATGACATTTCAGGGTCCCTCCCTTTTTTGTGGAGAGCCAATTGTTAAATATTGATCAATACACTTCTGTGTATGTGTGTGCATGCGTGTCATACATAATAAATGAATTGTAAAAGAGTGCATGACGTGCTCTGCATAGAAGTTAAATAAGCCGTGTGACAACATACAGCCTTGAGGTAATCCTTTTCCTATTTGGAACCAGTCTGTTGTTCCATGTCCAGTTCTAACTGTTGCTTCCTGACCTGCATATAAGTTTCTCAAGAGGCAGGTCAGGTGGTCTGGTATTCCCATCTCTTTCAGAATTTTCCACAATTGATTGTGATCCACACAGTCAAAGGCTTTGGCATAGTCAATAAAGCAGAAATAGATGTTTTTCTGGAACTGTCTTGCTTTTTCCATGATCCAGCGGATGTTGGCAATTTGATCTCTGGTTCCTCTGCCTTTTCTAAAACCAGCTTGAACATCTGTAAGTTCATGGTTCACGTATTGCTGAAGCCTGCCTTGGAGAATTTTGAACATTACTTTACTAGCGTGTGAGATGAGTGCAATTGTGCGGTAGTTTGAGCATTCTTTGGCATTGCCTTTCTTTGGGATTGGAATAAAAACGGACCTTTTCCAGTCCTGTGGCCACTGCTGAGTTTTCCAAATTTGCTGGCATATTGAGTGCAGCACTTTCACAGCATCATCTTTGAGGATTTGAAACAGCTCCACTGGAATTCCATCACCTCCACTAGCTTTGTTCATAGTGATGCTTTCCAAGGCCCACTTGACTTCACATTCCAGGATGTCTGGCTCTAGGTGAGTGATCACACCATCATGATTATCTTGGTCGTGAAGATCTTTTTTGTACAGTTCTTCTGTGTATTCTTGCCACCTCCTCTTAATATCTTCTGCTTCTGTTAGGTCCATACCATTTCTGCCCTTTATCGAGCCCATCTTTGCATGAAATGTTCCCCTGGTATCTCTAATTTTCTTGAAGAGATCTCTAGTCTTTCCCATTCTGTTGTTTTCGGACACGACTGAGTGACTGAAATGAACTGAACTGAACTGAGAAGAGTATATACATGCATAGTTGAGACTAAGTCAAGTCCAGCACTCTATTTTGCTCCCTGAAAAAGTATTGCTTGCCATTCCATATCCTTCTCTGGTTTTAATTAAAATTTATTTTCTTTTATTCCATTCCATATCCTTCTCTGGTTTTAATTAAAATTTATTTTCTTTTATTGACTGTCTTTGCATTATAAAATAGCAAAACTAGCAACCAGCTAGTATAATAGTGAGTTTGTTGCTAGATAAGAATTTGAGGACGATTTCCCCACTTTCAGACAGAACAGGCTGACTTAGAAACATGGCATACTCAAATCATAATTTACTTTTTATACAAAATCCTGTTGGCTTTCCAACGAGCCTTTCAGATATCCTTCCCAATAAGCGAACTACAGTGGACAGAATATGCAGAGATGCAGAGGGATGGCAACTTAGGGAAGGAAACAATGTGAGCACAAGTACTAAGATGAGAATAAATCTATCTGAGTGCTCCTCTATGACTAATTTTCCAAAAACAATTTGCACACATCATCTTATTCCAAAGAGAAATGCCCCCAATTTCCCCTGACTGGCTTTCAAAATCTGACCTTTTCATCTTTTTTCTTGCTTTGTTCAGCCATTATTTCTTTATTCAATGAACAATTACTGAGCACCAATCTCATGCCAGGCATTACTCTGGAGAACAAATAATAGTCACTGTCTTGTGGAACTTTCTGTATCACAATTCAAAAGCAGTTTGAGTGGTATTTTTGATTTTTCAGAGATATAACCAGGAGTGGATCATATAATACCTCTATTTTTAGTTTATTGAGAAACTTCCATACTGTTTTCCACTGTGGCTGTGCCAACATGCATTCCCACCAACAGTGCACAGGGGTTTCCTTTTCTTTCCATCCTTGCCAACATTTGTTATTTGTGGTCTTTTTGATGATAGCCATTCTGACAGGTGTGAAAAAATAAAAACACTAATTTGAAAATATGCACGTACCCTAATGTTCATAGAAGCATTATTTACAATTGCTAATATATGGAAGCAACCTAAGCATCTATCAGCAGTTGAATAGATAAAGAGGATATGGTACATCTATACAACGGACTACTGCTCAGCCATGAAAAAGAATGAAATTTTGCAGTTTGCAACAACATGGATAGACTTGGAGAATATTATGCTAAGTAGATAAGTCAGAGAAAGACAGATACTGTATGATACCACTTATATGTGGAATCTAAAAAATAAAACAAACTAGTGAATATAGCAAAAAAAGAAACAGATACAGAGAACAAACTAGCAGTTACCAGTGGTGGGGGGAAAGGAGGGGGGACAGTTAGGATCAGGGGATTAAGAGGCACAGACTACTGTGTATAAAATAATCTACAAAGCTATTGTATAGCACAGGAATATAGATGATACTTTATAATAATTGTTGTTGTTGTTCAGTCGCTTAGTTGTGTCCAACTCTATGTGACCCCATGGACTGCAGCACACCAGGCTTCCCTGTCCTTCACCATCTCCCAGAGTTTGCTCAAACTCATGTCCACTGAGTCGATGATTCCAACCAACCATCTCATCCTCTGTTGCCCCCTCCTCTTCTTGCCTTCAATCTTTCCCAGTGTCAGGGTATTTTCCAATGAGTCAGCTCTTCACATCAGATGGCCGAAGTACTAGAGCTTCAGCTTCAGCATCAATCCTCCCTGTGAATATTCAGGATTGATTTACTTTAGGATTGATTGGTTTGATCTCCGAGCTGTCCAAGGGACTCTCAAGAGTCTTCTCCAGGACCACAGTTCAAAAGTTCTTCAGTGCTCAGCCTTCTTTATGGTCCAACTTTCACATCTGTACATGACTACCGGAAAAACCATAGCTTTGATTTGCAGACCTTTGTTGGCAAAGTGATGTCTCTGTTACCTTTAAAATTGTGAATCACTATATGGTACTCCTGTAGCTTATATAATATTATACATCAACTATAACTTTTTAAAAAGTTGAACAAAACAGTAGGAAAATACAATGTTAGGCTGTACAATGTGCAGAAGAGACACAAGGAGTGGTGAACACCACACATGATGCTGGAGAACAGCACCCCCAACAGAGAAGAGTCACTGCACTTTGGAAAAACAAGTAGGCAGTCACCAGGCTGCCATGAAACCAGCAGGATTAGTCATTTACGTAGTCAAACAGAGTCCAGGGTAAGACTTTGGAAGGCCCTGTGTGTCATTGAAAATATCTAAATTTGGTTCTAAGGAACCAGGGAACCACTGAAGGACTCTGACAAGGACAGTGGCAAACTGGATTTGACTTTTGGAAACTTCACTCATGAAATTTTACAATGAATCCACCCCATAACCTGGGAAACAAAAATGACACTTTTGTAATCCAAGCAAGAAAGCAAAGACTTGCACTAAGATGTAAATAGTAGAGAAGGCTAAGATGGATGTATAAGAGCAAAATCAGTGGGATTTAACTACTAATTTATCAAATGACAAAGGGAGAAGTTCCTAAATCGAGTCCCAGATTTTCAGCTGGAAAGAGTGGACAGGCAGTGGTGTTAGGAGGCATGGCACAGAATACAAGAGGAAGAATGGCCTTTACCTATATTTATTCCTTCTTCAGAGCTGCAAGTGAGTCCACTAGATTCTCCCATGTATACCAAGCTCATTTAACTTTGCAACCTTGCTGGTGTAATTTTTCCCACCTGTAAAACCCTCCCCACTCTCAATACCTCCCACCTCTCTGAAAAGCTCAAGGTCCCAGTTCAGGCTGCAGTTAGAGCAAGGAATCCCATAGGTTGAACATCTACCCAAAGGCAGAGTCCAGCATGACCTCTGGAGTCAGAAAAATGTAAGTTCAATTCTACTTCCTGTCTCTCTAACTTTGGATAAGTTATTTTACTTCATAATACTTGTTTGTCCAAGGGTAACATGGGATACTAATGATACCCACTCATAGGGTTGCTGTGAGGAAATACCTAGTACATACTAAGCATTCCATAATTCTTATTTACTATACTTAAATTCTATGTCATAATTAGAATATTGTTTATCCCCACCTTATTCATGAAATAGCAAAAATTTTAGACTAGTAATTCATTCCTGAAGAAGACAAAGTTTAGAGGTTATAGTAGATGGATCTTCCAGGCTGACCTAACAGCATATTCATAAGATCAAATTAGTAAGTGTTTCTCAGTCTTCTGCTCTATGCCCAGAGAGAAATACAGTAAGCACATTAAGTTTATAGGTACTAATTCAATATATCATCACCAGAATCCTGAGTAGGAACTAACTGTAAAAGAGGATTTGGAGGCATAGGAATTCAAAGTGATGTGCCCATTGTGTCAAAGCCAAGATTTTAACCCAGCTCACCTGCTCCATTTCAACCATAGAGTAAGAGAAAAATCAAAGGAGAGATCAGTATGGGTTTCCTGGAGCTGGAGGTTTGGGCCACATTAAAGAGACTGAGCAGAAAGAGGTCATTCCAGATAAAGGAGGGAGATGAGAAGGTTCTGATGGTATTATCAATGGGAGAATAAGCCCAGAATTGTGTTATAAAGCATGCTCTGTCTGAGGAGTAGTAATGCAATTAGCTAGATGTGTGCCAAAAGTTTATGGGAAATAAATGTGGAGGACCTGCAGGCTGGGGCTGGCTCAGTGAGGCCAGAAAGCCAAGCACAGGGCCCCCACTGCCACCTGCCTTCCCAAGTTCCCCATCAGGCTGGTGAACAGCACCAAGGAAGTCACATTCCACAGGGTGCAGCTTTGGAGTTTCCCTTCCAATGGGCCCTCGTTAACTGCTGCCTATCCATGTCCCTGACAGCTCAGTTGGTAAGGAATCTGCCTGCAGTGCAGGAGACCCAGTTCAATTCCTGGATCTGGAAGATCCCCTGGAGAAGGGATGGGCTACCCACTCCGGTATTCGGTTCAGCTGGTAAAGACTCTGCCTGCAATGCGGGAGACCTGGGCTCTATCCCTGGGTTGGGAAGATCCCCTGGAGACGGGAAAGTTTACCCACTCCAGTATTCTGGCCTGGAGAATTCCATGAACAGTATAGTCCATGCGGTCGCAGAGCTGGACACAACAAAGCGACTTTCACTTTCATCCATGTACAGGGCCATCACCAATTCCCTTCTTCTGGGCCGTAAATGCCCTCCTCTTGCATAAATTTCCACAAGTCTGCTCTCCTCAAGTCATCACACCTGGAATTTTTTTCCTCTGAAATCCCCCCAGCACCCACCTTCTTCTCTAATGCTGTTTCCCTAATTCCAGCCTCATCATGTCCTCTCTGCACTGGAGACCAGGAGGCCAGTCCCTCTGCCTGGCCAAACCATTGCATAAGCTTCCTTCCTAACCACTCCCCTGCCTCTTGGTTGCCCTTTTGCAATTCAGCCCCCAGGGTGCTACTAGAATGAGCTGAAACACACACTAGGTATCATCACTATACCCTCATTCCCTATAGGTTTACATCCAAGGTGTTATCACAGCACACTGGGGCAGCTAAATTCTGCCGCCTGCTTACTTCCTCAAGCTCCTCCCCTTTCTGTCCCCAGGATACCCTTTCACAAGCAGTCTCCTTTATCTGGTCACACTCTCTCCTGCCCTCAAGCCGGTGTGCATACTCTCCCTGCAGAAAGCATTCCAAACAGGTGCAAGAACAGAGTGCTACAGACAAAGGGACAAGCACCAATCCCTGCCCCTGGAGGGAAGGAAAGCCTGCTCTGAAAGCTGATCTGTGAGAGGGTGAATTGGAAGTAACAGGTCTGATGAGGCCCTGCATGCACCAATTTGCTGGAGTCATTGTTCACATGCCTTTCCCACCAGATTGTGTGCTTTGATGAAAGAAATCTTAAAGGACAGATGTTAAAAAACATTGTCAGAAATATTTAGCTTACAATAAAGATATGGAAATTTTAGAGTTTAAGTATTTAGGATTTGGAAAAAGTTATACTCTAAGTGAGTAGTCAGGAACAGATATGTGCATTTACCAACCAGTAGAATAATAGAAAGAAAGTATGACTAGGATTGAATTTATTTGTATATTTGCCTAGTGGCTCAGACGGTAAAGTGTCTGCCTACAATGCAGGAGACCCAGGTTCAATCCCTGGGTTGGGCAGATCTCCTGGAGAAGGAAATGGCAACCTACTCCAGTATCCTTGCCTTGAAAATCCCATGGACGGAGGAACCTGGTAGGCTACACTCCATGGGTTCGCAGAGTCAGACATGACTGAGCAACTTCACTTTCTTTCTTTCTATTCTTTTTATTGAACTACAGTTAACATATTCATTTCAAGTGTACAACATAAGTGATTCCACATTTATATACATTGAGAATTGATCACCACTACAAGTCTAGTAACTTCTGTCACCATACAAAGTTATTATTGTAATTATCTCCATGACATTTATTTTTATAACTAGAAATTTATACTTCTTAATCCTCTTATTTCAGCCAACACCCTATCACCCTATCCCTTGCTAACCACCAGTTTGTTCTCTGTTATCTATGAGTCTGTTTTTATTTCATTTATTGTCTGGTTTTTTTAGATTTCACATTCAAAACAGTTCATTTTATCCCAATTCATAGGTATTGCAGTTTTTGCAAATTGAAATTTTGTGGCAACCCTGTGTTGTTGGATGATAGCATTTTTTAGCAATAAAGAATTAATTAAGGTATGTATATTGGTTTCTTTTAGACAAAATGCTTTTATGCATTTAATAGACCACAGTATAGTGTAAACATAACCTTTATATGCCCTGGGAAACCAAAACATACATGTAACTCACTTTATTGTGATATTCCCTTTATTGCCATGGTCTAGAACCAAGCTCACAATTACTCTGAGGTGTGCCTGTGTAAGTGAAATCATACAGTATTTGTCTCTCTGTCCCACTTACTTCACTTAGCATATATTTACCCTCTGGTCCATCCACATATTACAAATGGCAAGGTATCATTCTTTTTTAAGGCTGAGTAATAGTTAGTGGGGACAAGAGCCACTTTGGAGGGGCCAAATGGGACAGGTGGGTTGAGTGAGATGGGTCCCAGGGAACACCAGGATAAGGTACACAGCTTTAGCTCAGTTGATGGAGTGGGACAGACATTGTGTGTGCCAGCCCTGAGCCAGCTAGGTGAAAGAGAGTGAAAGAAATTTGGGACCCACCATTGCTTTCATCTCCAGAGAAAGTGCCAGCAGAACCCTGTGCCTCTGGCACCTGTCTTTATGTCAGTGATCTCCTCTGTGTATGGCCCAGGTTCTTTTCAAGCTGCTACCTGTGTGCTGGGACTCAGAGGGAATGGGTTTATGTGCAAGCCCTGCAAGAGAGAAATCTGTTTCCCCACAGCCCTCCAGCTCTCCTGGACATAAGCCCCTCTGGGTTTCAAAGTTAGATGTTATGGGGGGAATCATCTTCCCAGTGCAGGACCCCTGGGGCTGGGGAGTCCAAGGAAAAGCTCAGACCCATCTCTCCTCAGGGTTGGGGAGGGGGTTCTCCATGAACGTGATATCTCTCCCACTTCTGGATCACTGCCCTGAGGGTGGGGGTTCTGACTAGACCGCATCTCGGCCCCTCCTACCCATCTCAGCGTGGCCCTTTCCTTATGTCCTGAGCTGCAGAGAAGCTTTTCTGCTCGGCTTCAGGTTGTCTTCAGAGACGGTTGCTGTGTGTGTAGTTGTGGAGCATCCCTGGGAGGGGGTGAGCTCAGAATCTGCATACTCCACCACCTTGATTCTGACTCTGACTAGAGGTGAATGTTTTTAAAGGGAAGGACAGATGGACAAAATCCAAGTTCTGGAACAATGACTGCATTTAAGAGGCTAGAAGAGGGGTGGGTTCTTTGCTAGAGATTAAAAAAATACACAATTCCCCCCGCTTGGAACAGCTAGAGGGCCCAAGGCATATTTGTAGCAGGTGATTCCAGTTACAAGGGAAAGTAAAGAAAGACAAACGAGCCAGGGAGAGTGAGAAGTTTCAGTTAAATTAATCAGTGGATTTACCTAAATCTGGGAAGTCATGGCCTTGATGATAGAGTCAGACACAGCTCTCCAGAGCTGCATGGGAGGCACCTAAAAAGAACTTGAATAAACTAAAAATTAAATTAGCTCTGAAGATTAAACAAAGCTAAATACATGTGCTCATGGAATAGGATGAATAATGTAAAGCACCTGACATCCATATTTAGTTGCAATAAAAATAGATAATGTTATTTTGGAAAAGAAAATAGTACAACCTTTTATAAACAACACAGATGACTTTTAGCCAAAATCTATATCCCTTGGATAGATTGCCTGAGCATAATTATAAATTAGCTGCAAGTAAGTAAAGCATCCTATGCCTTTCCATTCTGTGCCTTTGTTGTTTGAGTTTTATGGGGATTTATGACTATGGGAGAATTCAGCATCCTTTCTGCAGGCAGCAGCTCTTAGCTGGGAAAACAAGGAGAGTGGTGGCACCACTGGGAGAGTGAGAAAGGAAAAAGGCAGAGTAAATGGAGAGCACCCCATAGATCTTTAAAGATCATTTCTAGAGTCAAGTGACTAAAGCCCCCATGTGCAGGACTGACATCCTGCCACGGTTCCTCTGGTGAGAGTTCAGCTCTGTGACTGATTCTGCCTGACAAACATTTGCAATACTATGCATGTAGAAAAATCTGAGGGAAGAGTAAGAGAAGAGTGCACGGAGGCAGTTTTGTTCTACGGGAAAAGATAGAAAGGGACTCGAATTCAGGATGAATTTACAGAAGAAATATTTAACTAGATATTATAAAGTGCTAGAATGGACCACCAGGAGTTTTTTACAAATCCATTAGGCATGTCTCTGAAGAAATTAAGAGCAATCGAGTCAATACTTTTGTATAAACCAACTGTGCAGTACACAGTGGAGATATTATCCTGGAATTAAGGATGGCTTTGTTCAATTTTTATAATCCCTTCAAGTTCATTATTATATGGAATGGGAAAACAGTGGGATTAAGGTTCAGTCCCTGGGTCAGGAAGATCCCCTGGAGAAGGAAATGGCAATCCACTCCGGTTTTCTTGCCTGGAAAATCCCACAGACAGAGGAACCTGGTGGACTACAGTCCATGGGGTCACAAGGAGTCAGACATGACTAAGTGACTAACCCAAGAACAGATTTGCATCTGCTCATTTATGATTCAGTTGAAAACCTACTGTATGTCAGGCACTGAGTTAGGCACTGGGATATAAAAAGGAACAGGAGTTCCCACTCACAAAAATATCATAGTCTAATAGGAAAACTATGAAAGTAAACCAATCACTAACGCCATAAAGGAACAAGTGTTACCATGAGGGAAAGCACAGATTAGTGTTACCTGATCCAGATAGTTCTGGGGAAAGGTGAGCATCAAAAAGGCTTTCTGGAAAAGAAAATTCCTAAACTGAATGGATGATGGAAATTAATGGAAGCTGTCTAGGTGAACAAGGGAAAGAAGGTGACTTATGCAAAGGTAACCATAGAGGTGAAGGCCAGGAGTCCAGAAAGAACAGGATTGGTCCAAAGAACTGAAGTAGCTCATTAAGGCAGAGCAACAAAAGTGAAGACAACCAGGAACGAAGTCTTAGCCTAGGATACTGAGAAGGTTTCCCTGGTGGCTCAGATTGTAAAGAATCTGCCTGCAATGCAGGACACCCAGGTTCTATCTCTGGGTCAGGAAGATCCTCTGGAGAAGGGAATGGCAACCCACTCCAGTATTCTTGCCTGGACAATTCCATGGACAGAGAAGCCTGGCAGGCTGCAGTCCATGGGATCGCAAAGAGCCAGACACAAGATTGAGTGGCTAACACTTTCACAGGATACTGAGAATTTGGACAGTATTCTAAAGGCTATGAAAAGTCACTGGAAGACTGCAAGGCAAGGTGTATTATAGTTAGATTTATGCTTGAGGATGATCACTGTTTTCAGTTGGCAAAAGATTAGACCAAAGTCAAAGACATTAGTTAGGAGAGTGCTGAATGATATGAGTGAGATAATCTGAGTAATAGTGCAATGGCCTAATACACTGAGGGAAATAGCAGTAAAAATAGAAAGAGATATATTTGAAATAGAATCCATAGACTTGATAGATCTAGGTATGTAGAAACGGGGAGAGAAATGACTCCAACACTTGAACCACTGAGTTAAAAAGTGGTATGACGGTTGAGAGTCTGCATTCTGGATCTCATGCCTATGTGACTGCCTGGGCCATGAAAACAATAAGCGTTATTATTAATCGAATAGTGTAATTTGTCTAAATGAAGACAATTAGTGGAGGAACATATTTCAAGGAGGGTGAGTGTATTAAATTCAGTTCTGCCTTCATTGTGTTTGAAGTGCCGATAGAATACACAGGCACAGTCAGAAACACAGAATTAGAGCTAGAATAAACATCTGACCCGAAGATATAGATTTGAGAACAAATCAGGTTTTTGAAGACTCTGGAGTAAGTGTAATTATAGGAGGAAATTTTGTGGAATTGAAAGGAAACCCTGGAGTAGCTTGAATTATAGGGCGACTAGGATGAACAGTCTATGAAATTAACAGAAGAAATTTCCAAAGAGGAAGAAGGAAGAAGAGGAGAAATAGAGTCACAGAAGCCAATAGTGGATGAATAAAAGAGGCAAAGATAAGAACTGAATAAACACCCAAAATAGGTGTTGGTAATCTTTGTGAGAAGCATTTCCACAAAAGCGTAGGGAAGAAGAATAAATCAGATCTCATGCAGTTGGTGAATGAATTGATGCGATGAAGAAAACTGGAAAGAGAGAATAAGCAGCTTTCCTAAGCTTGACTGCGACAGACAACAATAATGACGGTGAGGAACGAGACAGGGTATTTTTATAATTGTTTCACTTGTATTTTATTTCTTGAGATGAAGAAATCACAATGGGAAAGAGGTAGTTGAATGGGAGGATTTATGTGTAGATACACAAGCCAGACCAAGTATTGGTAGAGCCCAGTTTCTGAGGATGCAAGAAAGGAAACCATAGAGTGTAGGCAAAGCTCTCAGACAGGAAAGGGGGCATCCTTGTTTCCCTTGTCAGCGGGGTTTGTGTCTAATTCACTGACCCATTTACAGCACCTAGCACTATGTCTGGCACATAAAAGTATCCAATAGGTGTTCATTAAATAAACAAATGGATGAATGAATGAGTGAAGGAAGGAATGGATAAGATACAAAAAAAAAAAGAGAGAGAGAGAGAGATGAGGATGACTATGTTGCATTAGTTTTAAGTGCTGGGGCAGGAAGTGGTGAGTTCTTACAAGCTGGTCTCTGTTTTCTCAGTAATGGGATGGACAGTATCAACTGAGAATGAAGAAGCAATCCAGAAAGAGGGAACATGGGAAAGTTCCCACGAAGTTCATTGTGGAAAATGGGAAAGGCCAGTGGCAGGGAGAACGGGAACAGGATTCAGTCCCATTCTTGTTTATAAAAGGTGAACTAGAGCACTAGTAAGTTGTTCCTGCCATTTAGTCACTAAGTTGTGTCCAGCTCTTTTGAGACCCCATGGGCTGTAGCCCACCAGGCTCGTCTGTCCCTGGAATTTCCCAGGTAGAGTGGGTTGCCATTTCCTTCTCCAAGGGATCCACCTGACCCAGGGACCGAACCCGTGTCTGCTGCATTGGCAGGATGATTCTTTACCACTGAGCCACAGGGAAGCCCAATAGTAAATTACAGGTGGTTTGATTTCTTCATGACATCTGAATACTTGCAGTGGACCTCTTCTAAGACTTATTCCCAATAAACATCTCCAGCAAATTAGGAAAACCCATCCCTTTGTTTGGACAAGCAGAGGTCTTTACTCATGGTGTCCTGTTTAGAAGAGCCGTTTCTTTGTCCTCAAGGTTTGTTTCCTCTTCAGTTGCAGCAAGTGACACACCCACAACCAGAACAAGTCCACATCTAGCACTTCATTCCCTTTCACTGAGGCAAAGATCTTAAGACAAAGGGTCAGATCAGACCAAACGTGATGCGTTGCCGCAGGGCAGGGATTTTCACATTTACCAAAATTGCCATGGGAAGCTCTGCCTCCAGATTCATAGGAGCCAGGTGCCTCGCTAAACCCCTTCAACCGAAACGTTGTGACAGGATGAGTTCACGGGCAGTAACTCCTTCCTCACCTTTCCTTCATCAGCATCCTCAGCTGACGTTCCTAGTGTTCAGTCTGTTTTTCTCTCCCCTCAAACATCTTGGCTCTTTCCACTGTGGATACTTCCGAGTTGTTATTGAAGTATAGTTGATTTACAACACTGTGTTAGTATCAGGTGTGCAAAAAAGTGAATCAGTTAAACATATGCACATGCCCACCCTTTTTCTTGGATTATTTTCTTATAGAAATCATTAAAGAGGACAAAGTAGAGTTCCCTGTGCCACACAAAAGTTCTTATTAGTTATCTGTTTTATATATAGTAATGTCTATGGACTTCCCAGGTGAGGCTAGTGGTAAAGAATCTGCCTGCCAGTGCAGGAAACATAAGAAATGCAGGTTCCATCCCTGGGTCCAGAAGATCCCCTGGAGAAGGGAATGGCAACCCACCCCAGTATTCTTTCCTGGGAAATCCCATGGACAGAGGAGCCTGGCAGGCTACAGCCCACGGGGTCACAGAATTGAACACGGCTGAGTCCTTGGTGTGTATATGTCAATCACAATCTCCCAAATTCTAACTGCCCCCTACCCCCTGGTAACCATAAGTTTGTTTTTAACAAGTGTGACTTCTGTTTTGTAAATACGTTCATTTGTACCTTTTTTTTTTTTTAGATCCCATATATAAGCAATATCACATGGCATTTGTCCACTTTATCTTTGGAGGATTTTGGAAACATACTTAAAGGTGATTAGCCTTGGGACAAAACCAACACACTCCATTTTGCACATAGTCCTTGACTTTAACTTGGCTATTGACTTTATCTCAAAGAAAGAGGGTATAATGAGGTACAGACACCCTTAATAAACAGGGATCCACATGATCAAGGGTGCTTGACCCTTCTTGTTCAAATGCAAGTATACTGGGTTCTTGTGCCTCACTGAGACCCTTGAGATGCTAAAGGCAAAACCAGAGAGGCTTCACATAAGGACACTTTTTTCTATCAGTGCTACACTTCACACTTTAGCATCACGCAGAAAGTTTGTTTATTTCTCAGAGGAGCTCTCCCATCTCAAAAAGCCTGTGCCAGCCACTCAAAATCCAATGCAGACCCAAATTCAGACAGGTGAGAACTGCTGTTATTCACCACGGCTTTTAAGCTAATGAATAAAAGCTTCTGTTGCTGGCTCCTCCCCAACTCCACCCAAATCCTCAGAAAAATTAATTAAAAGAGGTTGTTAAATCACATCAGACTTATGGTACCCTTCTAAACATGCTTTAAAATAGATAATTATCCATGCATAAACCACAAATAGAAAAAGCACTCTGGAAATTTTTTTAAAATCATGAAGACTAAGGCATACACAAAGAGAAAAATCTCACAATCCTATTAAACTCATTCAAAAGAGAGACATTTCTAGGCTGAGATGGTATGAATTATCTTCTCAAATAATTTTTAATGGCCATTAAGAAACTCTTGGTGGCCCTTTAAGTTTTGCAAATGTAGACTCACTTGCAGATGCTGCTACTATCTTTTTTTAAAGAGTTACAGAGTAAAGCTATTAGGATTCTATTCAATACAGCCACCTTCCTGCCTTAGCTAAACTGACCCAATACAATCCCATTATTAAGGATAGTTGTTGTTATTTAGTCTCTAAATCATCTCTGACTGTTTTGCAACCCCGTGGGCTGTAGCCTGTCAGGTTTCTCTGTCCATGGGATTTCCCAGGCAAGAATACTGGAGTGGGTTGCCATTTCCTTCTCCAGGGGATCTTCCTGACCCAGGGATTGAGCCTATGTCTCCTGCTTTGGCAGGTGGATTCTTTACAGCTGAGACACCAGGGAAGCCCCAAATATTAGGGATACAGTAAAGTTATTTAGTAACATGGAGAAATATAAAGGATTCTTTCAAAAAACACTAGTAATTTTATCATGAAAATGAATCATGGTGATTAGCAAGGCTAAAATTCACAAAACCATTTTCCCTAAAGAGAAATAGAAGTTTCTGCTTTTAGAAGTAAAACATCTTGTTACACAGTTATGTCGTAGTGCCAGGGGAAGTAGTGTGCACATAAGCCTCTGTAATAAGGAGTGATTACCCTGTGTACTAACTAGGCTATATTTCACATATGTTCCATGTTTACCATCATCATCATAAAGATTTCAACATATTATATTTTAATGCGTGTGCTCATTCACTTCCGTTCTGTCCAACTCTTTGCAACCCAATGGACTGTAGCCCACCAGGCTCCACTGTTCATGGGATTTTCCAGGCAAAAATACTGGAATGGGTTGCCATACCCTCCTCCAGGGGATCTTCCCAACCCAGGGATCGAACCCATGTCTCCTATGTCTCCTACAATGCCAGGCAGACTTTTTTTTTTTTTTTTTACCATTGAGCCACCAGAAAAGCCAGGATATCTTAATAATGTATTGCAAATTTATCAACCTTTTTTCTACTCCAAGTCTGTAGCCAAAATTCAGCCTGTACCAATTTGAGTCTCAGAGACAGACTTTTGGGTAAGGTGATGCTAATGGTAAAGAACTTGCCTGCTTATGCAGGATGTAAGAGAAGCAGGTTTACTCCCTGGGTTGGGAAGATCCCCTAGAAAAGGGAATGGCAACCCACTCCAGTATTCTTGCTTGGAGAATCCCATGGACAGAGGAGCCTCATGGGCTCTGGTCTATAGGGCTGCAAAGAGTCGGATACAACTGAAGCAGCTTCACACACAGAAAAAAATAGCTTTATTTTTGGGGGGTTCCAACTGGTCGGCGGTCTGTGTGCTTGTGGGCAGCATACAGTTAACTTCTTTCACCTGGTAGGAGTTTTAATATCTTCAAAACAGCTCAAAGATATTGTTATGTGTATCCCTTGATGCGGAACCAAGACCCTGCCCCAAGGCTGCACTACTGTTTCTTATGTGCTCCTGTCTGTCTCTGCATCACCTTCCTTCCCTGATTAGCACCTGTTTGAACCTGCCTGTAGGAACTCAAGGAAGATCACGGAGGCTAGATGAAACCTTTTTCCTGAAAACGAGAAGTAGGGACCCAGAAAGACTTTTGTGCCCAGGAGCCTCCTAGTGTCCTGCTGGGTTTCAAAACCCCTAAAAAGCAGGACATTTTCCCTTCAATAGCAGAAGCACATCCCAACACAAATTCTAACGGGAAGGCAACTTTACCAGCTCTCCAGGAGCCTGGAGGGCTCTAAAAATTCCATGAGATTCTTACAACCCTCCTCAGAGCCTCCCCACTTAAGGTCCAGAGTCACTGTATATAACGCTACCTTCAGTTCGGGTTCAGTTCAGTCACTTAGTCATGTCTGACTCTTTGCGACCACATGGACTGCAGCACTCCAGGCCTCCCTGTCCATCACCAACTCCCAGGGTTTACCCAGACTCATGTCCATTGAGTCAGTGATGCCATCCAGCCATCTCATCCTCTGTCGTCTCCTTCTCCTCCCGCCCTCAGTGCTACCTTAGATTCTTCGATTAGCATCATGCCCCCAGGCCACTTGTCCTATCTTCCTCCCATCAATGTAACCAGGCAAGTAGTCTGTCCCACTTGCCTAGGTAGTGGTTTATTAACCTTTCTGATAAGTAATATTATTGATAGGTAAAATTTGTTGAATACCTGATTGAGCGTTCTAGACACTGTTTAGACCTTCAGAATCAAGGTGAAAAAACCTTGAGAAATGTGATGAGTAAATAAGACAACTAATTTACTAAGGTCAAAGACTTCTCTTTTACAGCAGACCCATAGACCTTACACCTAGGGAGTGGAGTTAGAATCAGGGAATAAATACACTTAGTATATAAATAGGGCTTCCCTGGTGTCTCAGATGGTAAAATGTCTGCCAGCAATGCAGGAGACCCAGGTTCAATCCCTGGGTTGGGAATATCCCCTGGAAAAGGAAAGGGCAACCCACTCCAGTACTCTTGCCTGGAAAATTCCATGGACGGAGGAGCCTGGTAGGTGACAGTCCATGGGAATGCAAAGAGTCGGACACGACTGAGCGACTTCACTTACTTACTTAGTATATAAATAAAAGCACATAGTATATCGGATTGTGATATATCAGAATGTAGAGAAAAATTAAGCAGATAAGGAGAATATGAAATGCTGAAATAGGAGGGGTATGATTTTAAATAGGACAATCAGAGGAATCAAATAAATAGACCATTTTTAGAGTGTAGTGTTGTTTTGATTCTATATGCAGGCATTAGTCAATGTCATTTGTAAATCAATGCCTGAAACACCAGGGTTTTTTCCCAGCGATAAAATGTTCAAACAAGCTGGCCTACATTAGTCATTTGGCTTTTAAGCACAGGAAGTATAGCATTAGTGATACTATTTAATTATATTTCATAAACTTGTAAAACACTTATTCCAAAAGGAAATGTATTCTATGTTCTAATTCAGAATTGAAATATTTCTCAATGGTGGAAATAAAGACCTCTAGGTAGGTCACTGATTGAGGGAGGTTTGTAATAAATATTTCTGTGTCCAAATAGTGTTGCTAAGTCGCTTCAGTCGTGTCCAACTCTGTGCGACCCCATAGATGGCAGCCCACCAGGCTCCACCGTCCCTGGGATTCTCCAAGCAAGAACACTGGAGTGGGTTGCCATTTCCTTCTCCACTGAATGAAAGTGAAAAGTGAAAGTGAAGTCACTGAGTCGTGTCCAACTCTGAGCAAGCCCTTGGACTGCAGCCTACCAGGCTCCTCCGTCCATGGGATTTTCCAGGCAAGAGTACTGGAGTAGGGTGCCGTTGCCTTCTCCAAATAGTGTTAGCCCTCTTCATTTTTTTAAAAGAAAGTATAACAATCTCTACTTGTCCTTCTCAACTGGGCAAGAAGAAACAGTTGCCTTTTTTAGGGACAGAATAAGAGACTTCCATCTTTTTGGTGGCAGCCAGAGTGGTTAAAAGGAAGATTGGGACAAACTGCCTGAATCAAATCCCAGGTTTCCACTGGTAAGTGGTATATGAGAGAAAGAAAATGTTAGTTGCTCAGTCATATCCAACTCTTTGTGATCCCATGGTCTGTAGCCACCAGGCTCCTCTGTCCATGGGATTCTCCAGGCAAGAATACTGGAGTGGGGCGCCATTCCCTTCCCCAGGGAATCTTCCAGATATAGGGATCAAAACCAGGTCTCCCACATTGTAGGCAGATTCTTTATCTTCTGAGCCACAAGGGAGATGAGAGTACCTTCCTCATAATAGTATTGTCAAGATCAAAAGAACTAATATGTAAGTGAAGCACTTAGAACAGTGTTGAGGTCCTTTAATGGACCAGAACCTGGTGGTCCGGAGTCCATGATAAAAAAGTAAAGGAGAGAGAAAGAGGTTGATATTCCTTGGTTTACGCAGAAAACCAATAAAGTCCCTGACATGAGGCTTGCTCTGTTCACAAAGGCCTCAGGCGCCCTCTTTAGGGGGTGAAGGCGTGCCTCCACCAGAGGGTCTTAGAAGCCCGGGCAACTCTGCACTCCAAAGAAGTAGCCTGAGAGAGAGAGAGAGAAAGAGAAAGAAAGAAAGCAAGACAAGGAGACCAAAGCTCTGATGGAGCAAAGGTGTTTTAATCAACATGGTGTGGGCATATATATTGTCTTACAAGGTAGTTATTCTCAGTAAAGATAAAGATTAAAATTCCAGACTTACAAAATATAGGTGATCCATATTAAAGAGAGAGAGAGTTGTAAACAATCACTTTTACCGTATGGTTCATAAGAAGGAAGAGGGTACTTAGCACCGTATTGAAAAACTAACGAAGGAAATGCCTGGATTCCTCAGCCCCAGGAGAGGCTTGCCTCTCCTCTTAATTCTGAAATATTCAGGAATTAATAAGGAACAGAGGATTCCTGACAGATCCAAAATAGCACACACGAAGCCTCCTGTTAAATGCTTCCTGACAGAATAGGACTTGATGTTTTCTGTATTAGTTTTTAAAACAGACTTTGCTTTTCTAGCATTTGCTATGTCCCAGTCACTAGCATTAGCACTTGATATACATTGTCTCATATATTCACACAAAAACCCTGGGAGTTAGGTAAAATTTTTTTCATCATCTCACTGAAGAGAAAACTGAGACTCATAGTGTCAATAGGGCCCAATGTCTAACAGTTGGTAAGTGAAGGGGCCAAGACACCAACACAGAGAAACTTCTGTAAAAGAAGAGTCTTTGGCATTAGTAAATTAGGAGTTTTGTATAAAAACCAAAGGACTGGCTTGCTCAGGGACAGGAGGGCCAACTACTAATCAATGTGTGGATTCACCTTCTCCAGCTGGCTCCTGTGATGGTTTCTACCGTACTACTGACTTAATCACCCATGAGAGTGCATATCTTCTGGAAAAGTAACTCCCAGGATTATTGAAAGTACAATGTTGTTTTTTGGGGGGGGAGAGTTAATGCTTACTTTTATTTATTTATTTGGCTGCACCAGGTCTTAGCTGCAGCAAGTAGGATCTTCTAACTTCCTTAAGGCATGTGGGATCTAGTTCCCTGAGCAGGGAACAAACCAGGAACCCCTGTATTGGGAGCGTGGAGTCTTAGCCACTGGACCAAGAGGGAAGTCCCCAAAATACAGTGTTAACATTACATTTTCTAGGTGATATTTTTTTAGAGAGGTAATGGTAACCATGATTCTATTGTTGTTGTCCTGTTGCTAAGTCCTGTATTACTCTTTAAGACTCCATGAACAGTAGCACACCACGCCTCCCTGTCCTTCACCACCTCCTCAAGTTAGCTCAGACTCATGTCCATTGAATCACTGATGCCATCCAACCATCTCATTCTCTGTCACCCCCTTCTCCTCCTGCCCTCAGTGTTCCCCAGCATCAGGGTCTTTTCAGTGAGTTATCTCTTCACATCAGGTGGCTAAAGTATTGGAGCTTTAGCTTCAGCATCAGTCTTGCCAATGAATATTCAGGGTTGATTTCCTCCAGGATTGATTGGTTGGATCTCCTTGCAGTCCAAGGGACTCTCAAGAGTCTTCTCCAACCACAATTCAAAAACATCAATTCTTTGGCACTCAACCTTCTTCATGGTCCAACTCTCACATCCATACATGACTATTGGAAAAATCATAGCTTTGACTATATGGACCTTTGTCATAAGAGACATCAAATATTCAATTAAATCTTTGGTTCATGAGCTGAGAGCCAGCATTATTTGGTTAATATTTCTTATAAGCTCATCAATAATTAGATGAAGAGCTTTTAAAAATTAGTCATAAATTACAACAATAATTTGAAATAGGCCATATGCCATTTGTTGTTTTATTTCAAGCGTTCAACTTTCCAGTTGCTAGGCAAACTACAGTCAAGTGCCAAATCTAGTTCTGCTGCTTGATTCTCTAAATAAAGTTTTAATGAAACACAGCAGTGCTGGTCATTTAGGTGCTGTTTATGGCTCCTTTTGTGTTACAATAGTAAGGTTAAGCAGCTGAGACAGAGAGTATATGGCCCCAAAAGGCTAAAATGCTTACTCTCTTGCCCTTTATAGTAAAAGATTTCTGACCCCTAAACTATTCCTATTTAAAAGTTTATCTTTAAAACTATAATATACTTAGTAAGCATGCTAAGTGATGTCAATCATGTCTGACTCTTTGTGACTCTATGGACTGTAGCCCGCCAGGCTCTTCTGTCTATGGGATTCTCCAGGCAAGAATACCGGAATGGGTTGCCATGCCCTCCTCCAGGGGATCTTCCCAACCCAGGGATCGAACCTGTGTGTCCTGCATCTCCTGCGTTGCAGGTGGATTCTTTTCCACCAAGCCACCGGGAAAGCCCCTGGATACCTATATAGGCACTGGTAAATGGCAGATGTTGAAAAATAAGTGATAGATACTTAGTACATAAGTATGTTTGAATTCCACAAAATTATTCAAAGCTGAAAAAGTTCAAGCTTATCACAGACAGGCTAAGTTAACAGTTAGCATATTTCCTCCTTCATCTTGACTCTGTATCCCCTTAAAGAACTTGCTGAGCCTGTTCCATGGGAGAATCTTTGATTTCAGTAGGCTCTAAACATGCAAAGTTAAGATGCAGAATGACAGCTAAAGAAACAGTTTTCTACAGTTTCATAAGTGACAGAGAAACCACAGATGACTAACTTTTTGACAGCAGGAGGTAAGACAGAACAAGAATGGCTGTCAAAATGAGATTTATCTCTTTTGGAGGCACCCTTCACCTTACTTTGGTGCACATTAGCAGAGTATCAATCAACATCCACCAATGGGAAATGAACTCAGCATGAGTCGTACTGAGTTAGCATCTCTTTAGCTCTTTACATTTCCTAAGTTCTTCATAACCACATATCCAACATTTCTTTAATTCTACAGACTATTCCCCAGAAATTTTTCTTCAGCATAATTTCAGTCTGATCTATCATCAATCTCTTGGACACTGAATCTTTACATACTGATTTTAGTTTTTAATTTCAAGCATTTTTTTGATGCCAAACCTTGCCTGAGGAGCTAGAGATAAAAATATGTACTCAAATTATTCCCACCATCAAGACCTTGTGGACCAGGAAAGAAAAAAGTCCAAAATAAGAATGACATTTGCGATTAGGGCTAGAAGTATCAACCAACCATGTGGAACTCCATGAATTCCATGTGGAATAGCTTTAGTGATTTTTTTCTTTATTTATATAGTTGTTTATTTCCTGAACATTTATTGTGCTTACCAGGTGGAGACCTTCGTGTTGTTCTTTGCATGTAGGGTAGAACAGCAATGCTCAAGGAGCCATCATCATTCTAAGGAAGTTTGTTATTTGTTTAGTTTATAATAAACAACCAAAAGAAGCAAAAGAATCCTTTCAGAATGTGATTATTAGTACAGAGGAAATAGACAAGCAGAGATGGAAGTGACTTAGGGAAGGGTTAGTACTAACCACTCTCTCTAAAAATATTAACTTGTCTGGATCTCTGTCTCTTCACCTATAAAGAGAATACCTACCTCATAAATACTATAAAATAACTCAATAAAGCCCCCTACATTATGCTTAAGACATGGGAAATTTCACCACTCTAATTGTAAAATTAGTCATTGTTTATTGAGGACTGCTGGTCCTTTATGTAAATTATTTCATTCATTCTTTATACTTACTTCCATTTCACAGTTGAATAAACTGAGGCTTAGAAGCCTGGGATGTCTTGCTTGGTGCCCCACAGTTAGAAAGAGGCAGAACTAGAATCAGAATCCAGCTATATCTGGCTTCATAACCTGTTCTCTTAACCACTATACCAGCACTTCCTGGGCAATATCATTGAAAAAGGACTCTAAAGATGTAATAATCTGTGGCAAAAGCATGGGCTTCATAGCACAGAGCCAGTATGCCATGGTTTGCCTCATAGACTTTGTAGATTCATTTGGGTTTCTAGTCAAATAGACAAAAAGCAGATAAATGTAAAGTGGCTCCATTCAGTTAGGTTAACTGCTGTTATTGTTAAGTTGCTAAGTCATGTCCAACTCTTTGTGACCCCATGGATTATAGCCTGCCAGGCTCCTCTGTCCACGAGATTCTTCAAGCAAGAATACTGCAGTGGGTTGCCATTTCCTCCTCCAGGGGATCTTCCTGACCCAGGGATCAAATCTGGGTCTCTTGCTTGGCAGGCAAGTTCTTTACCACTTGGCCACCTGGGAAGGTCAAGTTAGGTTAATACTTGATGATAGAACAAGCAACCCTCACCAAGGATGCAGATTTCAAGTTAGGATAAGGAATACAACATTCCCTTATGTTAGGAAGGTATAGTATATGTTACAACATGTTTCCATGATCTCCTTGCAATAAATCTTGAAACATACATTTTCCTATATGACATGCTCAGAAAGCTTTGAATGGTGATGACTAGTGAAGCTAAAATTTCAAACCATATCTTCTGATTCTCACTCTAAGTTCCATGTTTAACATATCAGAAAGTTAGAGTCAATGAAAATGCTGAATTTATTGCTCTACCTCCCCTATTTTGTCTGTCACTGTGGGCTCTTCCGGGATGGCTAGGTAAGTAACTCTGTAACTCCGGAGAGGCCCAAGCCTGGTGCAGGCTGTCTCTCCAGGGAGAAAAACAGGTAGAGAAGGAGTTGGCTGCCTTTCAGATGCCATCCGCCCTGTAATCAGGGACTTTGTCCAAGACCTTTAGAACAAGACAACGAAATGCCCACTCAAAGTTTGGCAGCCCTGAGAGCTTTGTTGCTCTTTAGAGACCACCTCTCTTCCCCTCCACCACTCACACTTTACATTTTAAGACATTCCCACTGATTTCCCATCCCTGCCGGGTGAGCAGCCGAGGGATCACTTGTCTGTATTACAGTCTACAGTGTCACCCATATGGGGCCAGAGAAGCATGAGGGAAATAAGATTGGGAATCTCTTCTTCATAAAGGATCGATATCTTCATAGAAGTGAGATAGCCCGTAACTGGATTTCCAGCTCAGACCCAGCCAAGATGCCTCATGCAGAATTTCTAAGGTCTCATAAACACACCCTTGGCACAAGGAAAGGAAACCAAAGTAAGACTTATTAAGATAAGCTCTTCCACATGCTTAGCCATTCACCAGTAATTTACCTGGAAGAGAAAACACTCAGAAAAGACCAAATAGGACACTCAACCCATGGCAGATGAACTGGTGCATTGTTCAAGCATGGCTCATAAAAGAATTCACTGACATTTTATTTTCTAAATTGAGATGTCATTATAATTTGAATCCCAATTGTGCCAGCTGAGTTTTTCCCTTCCCAGCATGTTTCCAAATACCCACCTCCTGTGAGCAAGAAAACATCCAAGCAACAGGAGGGAAGCCTGCTTTTTCTCATGTACAGTTATCAATACCCAAACCTCCCCCTACAATAGTTGCTAGTACTGTGGCAAGCTTTGCAGCTTTGCAAAGGTTACCTAGCACACAGCTGCTTTCTACTCTTAGCAGAAGAGCCTGAAATCAGAAACATTCCAAAAACATGTTCCATCAGGACTTGGTATCACAGTATGAATAGGAATATCTTTGTTAAGTGCTGATAAACCCTGGATAGCATTAAGAATTAGTTTTAGGGGGTTTTGTGTGTTTTTTTTTTAACCTTATCTGGGCTCTTTTTTTAAATTGAAGTATAGCTGACTAACAATACTAACAATTGAAGTATAGCTGACTAACTATAGCTAACTAACAGTGTTGTGTTAGTTTCTGGTGTACAGCAAAGTGATTCTGATATATAAAAAATATATATTTAAGAACATATACATTCTTTTTCATATTCTATTCTGCTATGGCTCATTATCAGATATAGAATATAGTTCTCTGTGCTGTACAGTAGGATCTTGCTGTTTATTTTATATATAACAGTTTATATCTGCTAATCCCAAACTACTAATTTATTCCTCCCCAACACTTTGGTAACTGTAAATTTGTTCTTTATGTCTGTGAGTCTATTTCTATTTCATAAATAAGTTCATTTGTATCATATTTTAGATTCTACATAATATAGAAGTGATATAATATGGCATTTGTCTTTCTCTATTTGGCTTACTTTACTTAGTATGATAACCTCCAAGTCCATCCATGTTGCTGCAAATGGCATTATTTCATTCTTTTTCATGGCTGGGTCATATTCCATTGTGTATTATATACCACATTTTCTTTATCCATTCACCTGTTATTGGACACTTAGTTTGCTTCCATGTCTTGGCTATTGTAAATAGTGCAAGAGTGGAGGGCATGTATCTTTTGGAAATGGAGTTTTCATCTTTTCTGGATATATGCCCCCAAATTGCTGGGACTGCCGGATCATATGGTAACTATTTTTAGTTTTGGGGGGAACTGCCATTCTGTTTTCCACAGTGGCTACACCAGTTTGCAACCCTGCCAACAGTGAAGGAGGGTTCCCTTAAGAATTAGTTTTTCATTCTCCCTACTCTTCTGCACATAGAGCCTCCATCAGTTCCAACCTTTAAGCACATGTTTTGGGGTTTTTGTTTGTTTGTTTGCTTTTTTAATTTGGCTTCCCTTATAGCTCAGTTGGTAAAGAATCTGCCTTCAATGCAGGAGATCCTGGTTCAATTCCTGGATTGGGCGGATCTGCTGGAGAAGGGATAGGCTACCCACTCCAGTATTCTGGGGCTTCCCTTGTGGCTCAGCTGTTAAAGAAGCCACCTACAATGTTAGAGACCTGGCTTCAATCCCTGGGTTGGGAAGATCCCCTGGAGAAGGGAAAGCCTGCCCACTCCAGTATTCTGGACTGGAGAATTCCATGGACTATACAGTCCATGGGGTCTCAAAGAGTCGGACATGACTGAGCGACTTTCATTCATTCATTCATTTGGAATTTTTTTTTTTTTTTGCAAACATTAGGGAAAAATATTTCTTCTCCAAGTTCTGGGCATTATATTGAAGAGGATAAGGAGATTTTCAAGTCAAACATACATCTCCTTAAAGTGTGGCTTTATTCTTTAGTGTATGACTTTTCTCAGCATCAGTCTTGTCCTTTGTAAAATGCAGATAAAGTAAGGCAGTTGTAAAAAAAGTGCCAAGCACATTGCCTGCTACAGAGTAGGCATCTCATATATCTTCATTCTCTTCCTCTCTTTCATCTGCCAATTCCTTTTGCTAGATTGGAATACCTTTCATTTTCATCCAGTTTTCTGCATTCCAGATTGAAACATGTGAAGAAATACTGCACAGTCCCCTCGTCACACAGCCTCTCAGAGATTCTCAGAAAGTGAGGCTTACAACCACTCAGGTCTCTCTCACCCTGAGAGGCATTGGTATAGTTTTGCCCTGAGCCCTGGCTCTACTAACTGGAACAGCTCAACCTTCCACCTTTTTTTCCCACTCTTCCTGTGTCCGTGCCTCTCCCTATCTTTGCTCTTGAGAGAAAGGACAAGTTTTGAGGGTTCATCCCACATCAAAGCTGGGTGCAGAGTGTTAAGTATTCTCCACAAGAGGTGACTCACACTTGGGATTTGGTGATGCTCAGTGATTATCCTGGAGAACTTGAGGAGTCACAGCAGAAAGGCCACATCGTGTTACACAGAGGTGTGCCACCCCATGACACCAACTGTCACCGCTGCTCTCGAATCTCCTCCACAGAGGGCCAACTCCAGGCTCTGCCAGCACACGCAGCACCCCTGGGATGCAGACTCTGGTTTTCTGTCCCCACAATCATCTCACTCAGGAAACAGCTCTGCTTAAAAGAGCTGAGGAAGTCCTCAACACCCATAGAACACTGAAGAAAAAAACTTTTCTTCAGTTTCACTGGATATACCACACTTACAGATTTACACTTGGAAAGTCTTGTATCACCATCTTTTTTTCACTTAATTTCTCCTTCTCCACCCTCAGCCATCACCAAAGATAACCACAGTGTCTCTACTGGGAACCCCTGCTAATACTTTCATGGATCTTTAAAATCAGAGTAGAGCCCCAAAACCCTTCAAAATTCTTACCAGAATGACTATTCTGAGTGGAACATTTAGATACAGTACTTGACAGGTGGAGTCAAGAAGCCTATGCCTTAGCATCCCTGTGTGGCTTCTTGTCAAGAAATCTGCAAGTAATCCACAACACAGGTTATGGCCGTCCACAACCTCTCCACCATGAAGCACCACTCAGACTTGATTCACTTTTATTATACTTTTGCTGACTTAGAGTTGATTCCAACCCCTTCTCTGGCCCCATCATTCAATTTTTAAATCCCATCAATGATCTCACTCCAAGATATGAAACATCCACATTGAGGATAACTGTCTTTTTCAAACTGTCTGTGAAGACAGTAAGTCAAAACAGAGCAAAACAGGCTGAAAGTGGAAAATTCCAGGGGCCCCCAAGCAGTGTTGAGGCTTGGCTAAATTCAGATTTGCATAATTGTCTAGTCAAGTTTTTCCTTCCATTGTGCCAATTAATGTCACTAAATGCAAAGGGTCATCAATCACATTAATCACAGGTCATCTGGGAGGAAACATATTCCCAGTAACAGAACATTTTGTTAATATGCAGCTATACAGGAGAATGTGGATAAGTTCCAAACACAGAATGTATTGTTACCCTTCAAAGAATGGCATTAGAAGATTAAAGGCTAACTTTTATATCCATTAACCAACAAATGTGTCCAGAGGAAGTACACTTCTGAAAATAAGAGTATTCCAGCCAGAAGTGCAAGAACTAGAGCACTTTGCTAATTTAAAGAGCCCTACCCCCAATATCTTTGGAAGGACTGATGCTAAAGCTGAAACTCCAGTACTTTGGCCACCTGATGTGAAGAGTTGACTCAATGGAAAAGACTCTGATGCTGGGAGGGATTGGGGGCAGGAGGAGAAGGGGACGACAGAGGATGAGATAGCTGGATGGCATCACTGACTCGATGGATGTGAGTTTGACTGAACTCCAGGAGTTGGTGATGGACAGGGAGACCTGGTGTGCTGCAATTCATGGGGTTGCAAAGAGTCAGACACAACTGAGCGACTGAACTGACTGACTGACCCCCACACAGACTTCCACAATTATATTTTAACACTTGCAAAACATATTTACTCAGTAATCATTCAGCTGTGCATGAACACATTACATCACAGGCATGTGTTCGCCCAACCTGTTGTACAATCCGACGGAAGTTAGTTGTTGATTTACTTTGTTCATGAAGCCTAAAACAGAACTTTAGCATTATAGAATGTGAGATCCAACCTGATAAAGAGCTTATTTAAAAGTTAAAGTTACCTGTTATGACGCTTTTGATAATCATTCATTATAAAAGAAAAGTGGTAAATATTCTTCAAATACATTTGCTGATGTGGTTGTCATCTCCTGTTATATGACTTTGCCTTTTCAGTTCTAAGAAAGATTTTTCAAATTGCCCTGCAATTTAGATAGTCTGCCACTAAATGACAGCTAAGTGTTTAAGTGGGCCTTTTATTAAGTAATTTTTGTCTAACCATTCTTTTTAAAACTTCTATAGATTCCGTTTTTAACTTAGCAGTACTTCTGAAAAAGGATTCAATTATTTGCTTTCTTCTCCAAGTGACACCTGTATATCTTTCTATAATGCCATGTCTTCAACAATATTTCAGTTATAATGAACTTTCGAAGAGAAACAACAGTAGGTCCAGAAGCCAGGGTCCCGAGTCTAGAGAAGCACTGTGTTCTTAGTTAGCTACAGGATATTAAAATAAATTCTAGTTATTTCTTCAACACTTCAAGAAACTGTATCACCTCTCTGAATGCAGCAATTAAGATGATTATCAACAATCACTGTGGTTAGGAACTGAATGGAGGGATGCATATACCCCAGGGGCTGTTTCCCTTTGCCTGGCCGCATAACCCCCAATAACAAAACCCAATCATGTGAAAATATTCACAAACATGTCTGAATATTGTCTCCTCATTAGTAGCATATAAGTTAGATTTGTGTGGAATGTTCAAATTGGAGAGATTTGGAGAGAAAGCCAGATTGTCTATTTACTGGCTCAGAATGTGAGGTTCAGACGTGTCACGTGACCTGTCCAGTCTCCTCAGAGCTCAGAGGTGGACTGTGAAGCCAAGATGCCGGATGTCCACTGTACTTTGTCCCTCACCCACATGCAGAAGGACCGTGTCACAGCCTTTATCTCCCAGGAGGGAATGTCTGGATAATAGCAAGAGCCATGACCAAGCACAGGATTTTTTTCTGAACCATACACAGAATCAAAAATCGGAAAAAAAATTTTTCTTTATCAGTACAAGAGTTTCAACTAAATCTCCCAGAGTACTCTGAGATATTGATGAATTGCCCATGACTTCCTAGATGGACTACTAAACTAATCTTTGATGAATCAAAATTTCCTCAGATTTTACATAACCAGATCCTCATAAGTGATATAGTGTTAATTGGGCTATAACCCCAAAAGACAGAAGTTTCTATTCTACTTTTTACGTAATTTTATTACTTTTGCATCTTAAATTTTCTTGTTTGTTTTTTCCCTAGGAAATACATTAGTATGAAGGATTCTTGTCTGCCTTGTTATGACAATTTTTCCCTAATCAGTACTTCCTAAATGTAACACTCCAATTTGGGGCAAAAATCATATGTAATTTCAGGGCTACCACTGATTCCTGCTGACATTCTTGTCCAGTAGCTGAGTTGTATCCAACTCTTTGTGACCCCATGGACTGCAGCACAGCAAGCTTCCCTGTCCTTCACAATATTATCATTTCAAATACTTCATAAACATTATTTACAGCAATTAGAAGGCTTCAGCTTACCATATATGTTGATTTTTGTAATTATCTGGGAGAAAGTGAGACTTAGTCACTTTCAACAGATCTTAGTTTAATAACTAGTTTTGCTTTTATATGTGAGCTGTATGACCTTATTACTTTGCTTCTCTGAGCTCAGTTGCCATCCATCAGTGAAATGGGAATAGTAACACCTGTTCCACAGATCTCACTGGAACATGAACATAAAATGGTTTAAGGGCAATGAAAGTATTTTGTTAATTTCAAGAAATTAAGCAATTAACTGCTATCAGGACTCCACTCAGGATTCAGGGTGTTGACAAGAAAGTGGCATTTTTCCCCTGGAAGATCTTGATCATTTAGATCAAGTACAGCAAAGAACAACAACAACAACAAAAAACAGATATTGAAAAAGTAATTTTGTGTCTACACTTGAGACGAGGCCAACACACCACTTCTGCACTGGACTCTTGTTCCCTATTCAAGAACATAGCTCTTCCAATTGTCTTCTTTCTCCATCTGGATCATAAAAGTTCACCTTTCCATAAGGATTGTTCCCTAAGCAAACAAAGATGCTGTAACGTCTCTCATCTTTAAAAAAAAAAAAATTGATTCTTCCTCCCCCTCTGATAGCCCTTCTGCTTTTCTATTCCTTTTCCCAGAAAAACTCTCAAAAGGTATGCTTATAACCTCTATCCATTTTTTCCATCTTCCTTTGAACCCACTCCAAACAGGCTTGCCTAATAAATGAAAGATTTTATTTGCATAAATAAATAATGCTTTTCTCCAAAAATACTTATTTCCTCTTACTCATGCTTTTCTGTCTTGTAGTTGGTCTCCAAGTTTACAAAAATAGTCTAAGAGGGTTGTTTTAACTGTGTATATTTTGTCTTTGCTCTTTCACTGTCTTGAGTCCTGATCTGTAAAATCAGTTAGTACTTTTTACTAGGCATTAAAGAAGGCAATGGCACCCCACTCCAATACTCTTGCCTGGAAAATCGCATGGACGGAGGAGCCTGGTGGGCTGCAGTCCATGAAGTCTCGAAGAGTCAGACAGGACTAAGCAACTTCACTTTCACTTTTCACTTTCATGCATTGGAGAAGGAGATGGCAACCCACTCCAGTGTTCTTGCCTGGAGAATCCCAGGGATGGGGGAGCCTGGTGGGCTGCCATCTGTGGGGTCACACAGAGTCGGACACGACTGAAGTGACTTAGCAGTGCCTGGGAAGGATGGGGAAAGGTAGAGAGTGACTGCTAATAGGTATAGAGTTTCTTTTGGGGATGATAAAAATGTCCTTAAATTAGATTGTGATAATGTTTGCAAAACCCTTGAATTGTACACTTTAAGTGGGTGAACTTAATTATATGTAAATTATATCTCTATAAAGTAATGTACAATTTAATGTCATCAGTCACAAGTCCAGTTGGTAGCCTGTTCCTCTGGTATGTTGTGTCAAGAATGGCAGTTAACCTCTGTGGCCTTCCTCTAAAAACTCCATAACTTTTCAACCATGAGGAAAACATCATCCAAACTCAAGCTGGAGGATATTCTATAAAATGCCTCACCAGTAATGCTCCTCAAAACTATCAAGAACATCAAATGAAGGAAAATTAGAGAAATGGTCACAGCCCAGAGGAACCTGAGGAGACGTAATGACTAAAAATACTGTGTGGGATCCCGGAACAGAAAAAAGGGCATGAAATCTGTATCAAGTATGGAGTTGGCTAATTCTGTGTAAGGATTGTCATTAATTGTGACAAAGTAAATGCACCATACTAGTGTAAGGTCTTAGTAATAGTGAAAATTTGATGTCGAATATTTGGACACTCTGTGACAATTCTATAAATCTAACAGTGTTTTCTTAAAGGCAAGATACGAATGTTAGCTAATAGCTTTAGAACTTGTAGGAAGAGTCATAGAGATGGTAGTTAGGAAAACAAGTCTCTTCAGCAGCCTAGAATAGAGAACGTAGTTAGCCTCTGGCTTTTCACAGGCAGCACACATGTGCAAAGTTGAACTTGAATCCATTCAAGGAGCTGTACTCTCAACCTGAACAATAAGATAGACACCTATCCAGTTTACATCTTTGTTTAAAAAAATTTTTAAGGAAGAAAAGAAATACTTTTTAAAAGTATTTATTTAAAGTATTTATTTCCTTTTTTAAAGGCAAAAAAGAAATATTTTTATTTAGAGATTTTATAAAGATAACAAATGAGGTTTTGAGAATTGAGTTAAAACTTCCTTGTGAGAACTCTATACCACTTATTCCATATAATTAAATACTGAAAGAGTAAAACATCTATTGGGTTAATGGGGGAGGTTTCATGCATATGTGCTTAGTTGCTCAGGCATGTCTGACTCTTTGTGACCCCATGGACTGTAGCCCACCAGGTTCCTCTATCCATAGGATTCTCCAGGCAAGAATACTAGAATGGGTAGTCTTTCCCTTCTCCAGGGAATCTTCCTGACCCAGGGATCAAACCCCTGTCTCCGGCATTGTCAGATGGATTCTTTGCCATCTGAGCCACCAGGGAAGCCCAAAATATCTATAGCCAGGGCTTGATTTTAAAGTTTCACGCTGGTCCACATGAAAAAAACAGCGCTTCACCATGGTGGCCAAGGACAGAGGCCTGCCCAGCTTAGACCCTCCTGTTCCCACCCCCCTCTCCTCAACCATCTCTGTAGGCAGCTTCTCAAGCTAAACACTATGTTTTACTTAACTGATTCTTATGACCTCTTTTCCTGGTCCTCAATATACTCTGCAAAAATAGCTGCCTGTTTCTTCATTGACTTCTTAGCTCCATGAAGCTGATGTTTTTAGGACTCAACACTGCATCTCCTTTGGCAGCTGTCCTAACAGAGGGAATACCAAGTACCCCACAGAAAATGATGGCTTTTGTAATGGTTTCCACAAGCTTCCTAGAGAAAGAGGTCACTCTACTTCTTTCCATGGTCTGCAGCTGAAACTTGCACACTAAATTACTTCTGGTCCTCATGTCATGCCTCACTATCTCATGCCTCCAGCTTGTCACACACACCCGATCTCTGCAGTAACACTTGTCCAGTCTCTCTTTACCTTCAGATTTTGGCTTAACTATCACTGACACCAAACCCTCACTCACCAATCCTCAACCCCAAATCCAGATCAGGGGCTCTCATAGAACCAAAACTTTCTTCTCTCTTAGCATTGATTGCATTGTATCAGACTGTAAAATACATGAAGCCACTGGCAATGTGTTTCTGGGTTACTGTCAAATCCTTAAGAGCTAGAAGATTAACTGGTACCCAGTAGGAATGCAAATGAATCTACTGAAATAAATGGATAAATAAATTCCAAACCAATCAAAAATATATGATGAGATCATTTCCCCCTGAAAACTGTTTCATGCTGTTTCTCAAAGACCAGTAGGTCCTGGGAAAGAGGCTTCTATAAAGAAATAATCTTTCAACTCATAGCATATCTGATGCACTTCCCCAGCAAAATGTCAGTGCTTAAAAACAATGGCCCACTACAATATTGTAAAGTAATAAGCCTCCAATTAAAATAAATAAATTAATTTAAAATTAAAAAATAAAATCACACACACACATACACACAAAAAAAAAACAATGGCCCAAAGATATTTTCAAATTTGCATTTTTGTCACTTATTTGGAATCACAACAGAAGTAAAACTTCAACAACCAACAGCGAAATTAATTGGGTATAAAAGACAGTCTCCAGGACATTTCCTTTCTAGGTGTTTGCTCCTATATTAAGAAACTGTTAAAAATCCAAGCTATGGCTACACTAAACACTTGTAAACATTTTAGAAAGTGATTAAATGCAACTAGAGATATTTGGAATTGACTAAAATAGTTCTGAGTGAAATTAAATGTATTCTTTATCAGCCCACTGGGGACAATGTATTCTCTATCAGCCCACTGGGGACATTTTTTCCTCTGGGTCAGTCATAGAAACATCGTTGTATTTGTTTCATTCCACATGCCTTAAAATTTTTAAAAATATATTTCAAACAAAAAGCTGAAATGTATTAAGGATTCATTTTACTAATTAATCTCTATTTAAAAGGGATTTTTAATGTTAAAAAAATTAAATGTTTACAAAAATTCTCTACCAATACTTTGGAGTGTTAAAACACAGAAAAGGATCATGTTTACATATTTTAAAATAATTATTTCTATATCTGAATTTACTCAGCATTTATTGAGGGCTGTCTTATGTCACGTGTGTATGCTCAGTTCGTGTCCGACTATTTGCGATCCTATGGACTGTAGCCCACCAGGCTCTTCTGTCCTTGGGATTTCCGAGGCAAGAATATTGGAGTATTCTTGGAGTGTTCTGGAGTTGTCATTTCCTTCTCCAGTGGATCTTCCTGACCCAGGGATTGAACCCACATGTGCTGGCATCTCCTGTGTTGCAGGTGGATTCTTTACCTACTGAGCCACCTAAGTAGCCCTCTCTTATGTCACATACTGAATTAAATCCCCAAGGAAAGAGAAATGAACAGACTTCACTCATGTCCTGAAGAAAGTTCACCATCTATTGGACAGGTGGACAAATATAACTCATTGAAATAAGAAGTGTGGGGAGTGATGCCAAAGTATACATGGGGGGCACGTGGCAGAGGTGCTAACCTAAAAACTGACTGCTTTCCTCTAAGACAATGGAAGTTGCTCCTGCACTCGCATTAAGTAAAAACATGTTGGTAGATATTAAATGTGGATTTAATGTTTTACCTGAAAATTTTGTAGGGAAAAACTAAACAGATAAAATTCAATCTTAAAGTTCAGAAATTTGGCAGCAATAAGTAAGTTGGAATTATACTTAGAAGAAGTTGAATGTTTTTGGCACCATATGGGGATAACATAGTAGAAATCTCATTAATGAAAATGAGTCTCACAGTGAGAGCAAACTATAAAGAAAAGAGCATGGGCTTTGGCTTAAGCAGACTTAGCTTGAATCATGGCTGTTCTTTACTAGCTATGTGTCTTTAGACAATCACATAGATTCTCTAAACCTCAGTTTCTTCATATGCAAAATACTAGCTTACACATTAATAAGTATTAAATAAGATCATGTTTACATATCTTTATGACAGACCATTATAAAGACTCAAATGTAATGCTGGCATTCCAACTGTAAATTAAGCCAGGGGCTCGAATATAGGATGCTCAGTCCTTGGCACGGAGTGGAAGGATGTTGGCAAATGTGAAGCAGTGGCCTGATGTCAGAGAACCTGAAGTACCAGGCGGTGGACAAAGCAGAGATGTGAGTGATGACGATGATGACAAAGATGATAATTACCATGGTTCCTTCCAAAGCTCAGAATACTTATCACTGAATTAAGCTTTTAATTTCCTAGGATCAATTAAAGTATTGACTCCTAATCTTCAATGTCAGCTTAAGAAAAAGCAGGCTTCCATTAACCTCTTGTCTGAATAGATCCTCCTTGAAAGAAGGCAGGATCTCTGAAATGTTTTACTAGGTATTATATTAGTCAATGGGAATATCACTTTCTACTGAACAACTTCTGTGCCCCAGTAAGCCAAATATAAAATATAATTATCCTACCTGCACCGAGTCAGTAAAACAGTGAACAGTGATCAGCCAGGGCATGAGGTAGAGCGGGAGGGCTTGGGGGACATTCTTCAAGGGCAGAGAGAGCTTCCAGAAAGTGATCAAATGGGCCTGGAAGCCATGGAAACACAGTAACTTGAGACTGGGTGGATAGATAGTACTTAGGTTCCATTGCGGAGAAGTTGTAGGAGCTATTTAAAAAAAAAAAGATATTAGTGGTTCAAAAAGCTATGAAGGCTATGCTGTCCATAAGTGGGCTTCCCTGGTGGTTCAGATGGTAAAGAATCTGCCTGCAATGCGGGAAACCTGGGTTCGATCCCTGGGTTGGGAAGATCCCTCGGAGAGTGGAACAGCTACCCTCTCTAGTACACTGGCCTGGAGAATTCCATGGACAGAGGAGCCTGACAGGCCACAGTCGATGGGGTTACACAGAGTCAGATAAAAATTAGAAGTTTTACAGCAAATGGTATTTGGGAAGCTCAGAAAGGAGACAACTGCTATAGAATAACAGCAAGAGGACAGCATTGCCCCCACAATGCAGGATTTGTGGGAGTGCCTGGGGTGGACAAGATACGGTTAAAGGGTAAGACAGAGTCCCAGAATCAGAAGGAGTATTAGTGGGGAAAAAGAAGGTATTCTAACAGAGAAGAGTAAGATGGATCCTGTCATCAGTACTAAGTCCAAGGAGCTGAATTTATAGTGGCTACTAATAACGGAGTAAATATCTAGCTGTGGAATCCTTATTTCTACACAGTGGGATCTCTCTTGATGCCAGAACAAGCTAGAGGCTGGCAGTGGGGGCTTCAGAAAAGCAGCTGGGAGGTTAAAGGAGGACCCATCAGTCCCTCCTATTTCAAGTATTTTCAAGTTCAGAACATCTAGAAAGTCTGGGCTGAGCAAGCTGAACTTTTTCAAACACTGCAAGGGACTAAAGATAACTGAAAACTGATTTTAAAATATGTAAAGTGTTGCTCTTGAAGAAAAGGTGAGTAAAGATGGGATTGGATCCAAGGTCTCCTACTGCTTACCGCAGACACTTCTCATGCCTCGGGTCATATTCTCAGATTGCGATTTCAGCTGTGACTTCATGGCTATCGTGGGTGGTCCCTGCTCTCAGAGAACATTGCACTTTATCCACGATCTTCTGACTGTCTCTCCTCTTCTCCGCCTCAAGATTCTCTCTGAAGCCCCCGGAAGTTTCCAGACAGGAGAATCCTGGAGGTACAGGGCAATTTAAATAAGGCACCTCTCAACAAAGGGCAGTTGGTGAATAAATGCCTCCCAAGCTGGACAAGTGATCCAAATATATCACTTGACCCAAAATTTTCCAGAGTGGGAGCTGTCAAAAATACATCTTGTTTTGGCTTTTTCTCCTCTGTCCACTCTGTCCTCTGTGCCTTTAATCCTGTTCCCTGGGTTCATCTCCCAAATAAACTGCCCTCACCCAAGTCCTTGCCTTGGGACTAAAGTTTGGAAGAAGGCAGAGAGGGAGTCGTCTTATTTTCATACTTTGGTCCAGTTTTGTTTTAATTTGTGTTTGCACTGCTTTTCTGTTTCTCCATAGGTCACCAAGATGCTGGCAGTGGTTGTCATCCTGTTTGCCCTTTTATGGATGCCCTACAGAACCCTTGTGGTTGTCAACTCATTTCTCTCCAGCCCTTTCCAAGAAAATTGGTTCTTGCTCTTTTGCAGAATTTGCATTTATCTCAACAGTGCCATCAACCCAGTGATTTACAATCTCATGTCTCAGAAATTTCGTGCGGCCTTCAGAAAGCTCTGCAACTGTAAGCAGAAGCCAGTGGAGAAACCGGCTAACTACAGCGTGGCCCTAAATTACAGCGTCATCAAGGAGTCTGACCATTTCAGCACAGAGCTGGATGACATTACCGTCACTGACACTTACTTGTCTGCCACAAAGGTGTCTTTTGATGACACCTGCTTGGCTTCTGAAGTAACCTTCAGCCAAAGTTGATTGATGGAGTAGAGAAAATGGATGATAAAGAAAATGGGAATCTGTGCAGTTATCAACCCAAGAGAGGAAACAGCCAATTACTTGTATGTGACGACAGAGCAGACAAATTCTTTGCTGACGCTCTAATAAATCCTGGCCCAAGGTACTCTATCCCATGAGAATGATTCTGTTTCATTCTCATATCAAAAAAATTCATCATAAAAAAAATTGAGCAGATCTGTGAAAGATCCAGATGGTGGAAACTTTCATTTAGAGACGTTTCACTGTATATTCTGGGGCTGTGAATTTTAGATAAAATCAAGGCATCGATTTACCTATTCAGTATAACTTTATCAAATGTTTTTTCTCACCCCTTCCAGATTATTTATACATTTGAGAATTTGGCAACATAAAAAATTTTAATGTTTTCATTTAGCATTTCACTTTAATAATGTACAGTGCTGTCTTCATGAATATCTGAAACTACAGTGAAATATAGAAAAAGACACTTTATTTGTTGAGTAAAAATGAGATTTCAGACGAATATATTCACTGCTTTAAAAATGTCATAATGCCTATAAAATTATGAGTTGTTTTTTATATTTTACAAAGTAGATGGTCATCATTCAGCTTTAGTGTAAATAACCAAAACCTCAACATAACCAAAATTACTAATTGAAAAGACATGTAGATTTGATATTTAAATAAGTCCAGTTCTACACTCTTCAAGCCTTCGAAATGATGGGTAAGACCAGAGAAATAACTAGATGAAATAACTGTGAAGATACAGACACATAATTAATATTGAAAAGTATAACCAAGACAAGAGCAAGGTTTTACTTTTTCCTCTGAAACTTTTAAGGAAGAAAATCCTATTTTTGAGCATTCCCATGTATAAACTACTGAGCCATGTCAAGCAAATCCTTCTAGTTGAATCTAGCTTAAAAGTCTGAAACATTCTCAAAAGCTTAGTTGCTATTCTAAGTGACCAAAGGCTGACTATTACACTTCCAGATGAAGACCCCACTGAGCATTGTAGTCACTGGATTTTAACTTGTCTGCAAGTGTCTTTCCTGCCTTCCTACTTGTCTTTTGTAGGTTCTTCTTTTCTTTTTTTTCCCAAATGCTTGTGATTGTGATATTTTGTTTACAGATTCTAAATCAAAGCAATGAAAAATCTTGTCAGCATTATGTTCAATAGAGCTAAAATTGATTTCATCTCACTGTTAATATATCTTCACAGTTACAACTTAGGCCTGCTCTTCTATTCCAGTAATTATTAGAAAGATGTAAATGTGAATCTCTCAGGTCCTGCTTTAATCCCTTTTGGTTGACTCATCTACTAAGATCTGGCTAATCAGTATCTCTGTGTCAAAATGGCCCTCGGTGTTGATTCAGAAATAGCTGAATTTTAATGATTGGGTTGAAAAGTACTGGGTACTTTTAAGTGCTTGCAAAGACTGGCATTTTCCCTCTCCAGGGTATATCCCTACCTTGTGACTTTTTTCTGAAACCTATTGCTAATGATCATTACACACAAATATCTTGTTTATGAGGAATGTGTTACTCAGTTTTGGAAACTTCAGCTTTTAAATGCCACTTCATGGAGACTCTGCCATCTAAAACAATCCCAAATATGCTTTGGTGAAAATTGGCCTCATCTACTCCATGAAAACATTCTTATCCTGTCACTGTGGCAGTAAAAAAAAATGCAAGCAAACATTTATAGGAAATGCCCTAAAAGTCTGTATGCATGACATGAAGAAATCTATTTTAAGTGACTTTTCATCCTGGATTAAAGATTGAATTTGGAATCATAGAGCACTAGAGCGACCCAACCCCAAATCACACATGCATGTGTCCAGATGCATACAAACGCATGTTTCTAGTTCCGTAAGTTACTCAACAAGGGAGATTGGAATATGCTAGATTTTTCTGATAACAGGAAAGAACTGCTGTCTTTGAACATCTACTATGTCTCAGGCATGCTCAGTTCAGTTCAGTTCAGTCACTCAGTCGTGTCCGACTCTTTGTGACCCCATGAATCGCAGCACGCCAGGCCTCCCTGTCCATCACCAACTCCCAGAGTTCACTCAGACTCACGTCCATCGAGTCAGGGATGCCATCCAGCCATCTCATCCTCTGTCGTCCCCTTCTCCTCCCGCCCTCAATCCCTCCCAGCATCAAAGTCTATTCCAACGAGTCAACTCTGCATGAGGTGGCCAAAGTACTGGAGTTTCAGCTTTAGCATCATTCCTTCCAAAGAAATCCCAGGGCTGATCTCCTTCAGAATGGACTGGATGGATCTCCTTGCAGTCCAAGGGACTCTCAAGAGTCTTCTCCAACACCACAGTTCAAAAGCATCAATTCTTCGGCGCTCAGCCTTCTTCACAGTCCAACTCTCACATCCATACATGACTACTGGAAAAACCAGTCCAACTCTCACATCCATACATTACTGCTGGAAAAAAACCATACCCTTGACTAGACGGACCTTAGTCGGCAAAGTAATGTCTCTGCTTTTGAATATGCTATGTAGGTTGGTCATAACTTTTCTTCCAAGGAGTAAGCGTCTTTTAATTTCATGGCTGCAATCACCATCTGCAGTGATTTTGGAGCCCCCAAAAATAAAGTCTGACACTATTTCCACTGTTTCTCCATCTATTTCCCATGAAGTGATGGGACCGGATGCCATGATCTTCATTTTCTGAACGTTGAGCTTTAAGCCAACTTTTTCACTCTCCTCTTTCACTTTCATCAAGAGGCTTTTTAGTTCCTCTTCACTTTCTGCCATAAGGGTGGTGTCATCTGCATATCTGAGGCATGCTAGTAGATATTTAATCAACATTGTCTTCATCACAGTCTCACTACAGCTGTGATTTTCTTATGATAAGGCCAGGGATCAGGGATCAATTCCCTAAACTGTGTAGATGTTAGGCAGAGAAAATGAAGAAATGTCTTTCTTTTTTCTTTTCCTTTTTTTTCAAGCTAGCATGCTGATTAACATTCTTGTGACCTGATGGCATAAGTAATATATATATACTTTGCAGAATGATAATAATTAGATATTGAAAATATTATGATTAGTTTTATATGTTAGTCACAGAATATAATATACTCTTCCTATCTTTGGAGCTTAATATATGGCCTCAGTGTTTGTTTTAATGCTTAAAAAGTTATTTGCTAATAATCTGTTAGTTTTAGACCACATGGGAAATTCAAAAGAACACAGTTCATAGTGTTTCCACTCTAAAGCAAATGCCATTATGAAGTTAAAAATTCCCATGCAATATCCAATAAACATTTGGGTTTACACAGCACCAATCTAACTTTTTAAGATATTCTTTATTACACTGTACTAAATCAAAAATATTGCCTTAAATAATGAAAAGTTAACAAATGATCAAATGAAAAATAAAAAGCTACATTAAAGATTGTTGAAGGAGTGAATTAATGTTATTAAGGCCTCACCTAATAAAATTCCTTGAGTTATTTTATTACTTCCAATTTCATTAATTGCTGAGTGTCTTTGGTTAGATCTTGCACCTAACGTAATTAGGTAAAGAGCGCAGATAATTAATAAAACAAGCAGACATAAATTTCCACTTCAGAATTCTCCATCAGTATCATGAGTATATTTCTAGACGTTCTCTCCAATATAAATATTCTAAATGATGAGAAATGAGAAAAGTGTAAACTCTACAATTATTCTTAAACAACCCAAATGCATAAAACAATGTAACTTAACAATAAACCAAAATAAAAGGCTGCTTTGAGCTAAACAATTAGTTAAATCAAAGGAAGCTACAGTCATAAAACTTAAGTGGATACTTCAATTGTTTCTTTTTTATAATGAAATAACAATGAAAACATATCTTAGTAATGCTGAATTCACATGGTTTTGAACTACTCAAAGAATCAGAGTTATATCACTGTTGTTATTATTGTTCAGCTTCTGTCATGTCTGGCTCTTTGTGACTCCATGGACTGTAGCACACCAGGCTCCTCTGTCCACTATCTCCTGGAGTTTGCTCAAATGCATGTCCATTGAGTCAGTAATGCTGTCTCATCCTCTACTGCCCCCTTCTCCTCCTGCCTTCAATCTTTCCCAGCTTCAGGGTCTTTTCCAATCAGTCAGTTCTTTGCATCAGGTGGCCCAAGTATTGGAGCTTCAGCTTTAGCATCAGTCCCTCCAATGAATATTCAGGGTTGATTTCCTTTAGGATGGACTGGTTGGATCTCCTTGCAGTCCAAGGGACTCTCAAGAGTCTTCTCCAACACCACAGTTCAAAAGCATCAGTTCTTCAGCACTCATCCTTCTTTATGGTCCAACTCTCACATCGGTACATGACAACTGGAAAAGCCATAGCTTTGACTACATGGACCGTCACCAGCAAAGTGATGTCTCTGCTTTATTGATATACTGTCTGGGTTTGTCATAGCTTTCTTTCCAAGGAGCAAGTGTCTTTTAATTTCATGGCTGCAGTCACTATTCATGGTAATTTTGGAGACCAAGAAAATTAAATCTATCACTGCTTCCACTTTTTCTCCTTCTATTTGCCATGAGATGATGGGACCAGATGCCATGATATTAGGTTTTTTTGATTTTGAGTTTCAAGCCAACTTTTTCACTCTCATCAAGAGGCTCTTTAGTTTCTCTTCACTTTCTGCCATTAGAGTGGTATCATCTGCATATATGAGTTTGCTGATATTTCTCCCAGCAATCTTGATTCCAGCCTGGGATTCATCCAGCCTGGCATTTCAAATGATGTACTCTGCATAGAAGTTAAATAGAAGGGTGACAATATACAGCCTTGATGTACTCCTTTCACAGTTTTGAAGCAGTCCATTGTCCGGTTCTAACTGACGTGCATACAAGTTTCTCAAGAGGCAGATAAGGTGCTCTGATATTCCCATCTCTTGAAGAATTTTCCACAGTTTGTTGTGATCCACATAGTCAAAGGCTTTAGCATAGTCAGTGAAGCAGAAGTAGCTGTTTCTCTGGAACTCCCTTGCTTTCTCCATGATCCAACAAATGTTGAGAGTTTGATCTCTGGTTCCTATGCCTTTTCAAAACCCAGCTTGTATATCTGGAAGTTCGCAGTTCACACACTGCTGAAACCTAGCAGGAAGGATTTTGAAGATAACCTTGCTAGCAGGTAGAATGAGCACAATTATGAGGTATTTTAAACATTCATTGGCATTACCCTTCTTTGGGATTTGAATGAAAGCTGAACTTTTCCAGTCCTGTGGCCACTGCTGAGTTTTCCAAATTTGCTGACATAGTGAGTGCAGCACTCTAACAGCATCAACTTTTAGGATTTCAAATAGATCTGCTGGAACTCTGTCACCTCCGCTAGTTTTGCTCATAGTAATGCTTCCTAAAGCCCTCACCCTCCAGAATGTCTGACTCTAGGTAAGTGACCACACCATCATGGTTATTCAGGTCATTAAGACCTTTTTTGTATACTTCTCCTGTGTATTCTTGCCACTTCTTCTTACTGTCTTCTGCTTCTGTTAAGTCCTTATCATTTCTGTCCTTTATTGTGTCCATCCTTAAATGAAATGTTCCCATGATATCTCCAATATTCTTGAAAAGATCTCTAGTCTTTCCCATTCTAATTTGTCCTCTATTTCTTTGCATTGTTCATTTAAGAAGGCCTTCTTAATAACCTCCTTGCTATTCTCTGGAACTCTGCACTCAATTGGGTATATCTTTCCCTTTCTTCATTGCCTTTCACTTTTCTTCTTTCCTCAGCCATTTATAAAGTCTCTTCAGACAACCACACTTCCTTCTTGAATTTCTTTTTCTCTGGAATGGTTTTGGTTACTGCCTCCTGCACAGTGTTATTAAGCTCTTGTCCATAGTTCTTCAGACACTCTGTCTACCAGATCTAATCCTTTGAATCTATGCATCACCTCCACTGTATAATTGTAAGAACTTAGGTCATACCTGAATGGCCTAGTAGTTTTTCTTACTTTCTTCAACTTAAGCCTGAATTTTGCAGTATGGACCTCATGATTTGAGCCATAGTCAGCTCCTACTCTTGTTTTTGCTGACTGTATAGACCTTCTCCATCTGTGGCTACAAAGAACATAATCAGTCTGATTTCAGTATTGACCATCTGGTGATGTCCATATGTAGAGTCATCCCTTGGGTTGTTGGAAGAGGGTGTTTGCTATGACCAGTGTGTTGTGTGTTCTCTTGACAAAACTCTGTTCACCTTTGTTCTGCTTCATTTTGCATTCCAAATCCAAATTTTCCTGTTATTAGGATTATATCTTGACTTCCTGCTTTTGTATTCCAATCCCCTAAGATGAAAAGGACATATTTTTTTGTTGTTCATCCTAGAAGGGGTTGTAGGTCTTCATGGAACCATTCAACTTCAGCTTCTTTGCATCAGTGATTGGGGCATAGACTTGGATTACTGTGATGTTTAACGATTTGCCTTGTAAATGAACTGAAATAACTCTGTCAATTTTGAGATTGCACTTAAGCACTGCATTTCAGACTCTTTTGTTGACTATGAGGGCTACTCCCTTTCTTCTAAGGGATTCTTGCCCACAGTTGTAGCTATAATGGTCATCTGAAGCAAATTTGTCCATTCCTGTCTATTTTAGTTGTTGTCAGGGTTCAGTCTTACCATTTCCTGCCTGACCACACCTAACTGACCTTGATTCATGGACCTAACGTTCCAGGTTCCTATGCAATATTGTTCTTTACAGCATTGGACTTTACTTTTACCACCAGACCCATCCACAACTGAGCATCGTTTTCACTTTGGCCCAGCCATTTCATTCTTTCTGGAGCTATTTGTATTAATAATTGGCCTCTGCTCATTCCCAGTAGCATATTGGACACCTTCTGATCTTGTGGCAGGAGGTGGGGGCTCATCTTCAAGTATCATATCTTTTTGTTTGCTCATGGTGTCATGTGGTTCTTGTGGCAAGAATACTGGAGTGAGTTGCCATTTCCTCCTCCAATAGATCATATTTTGTCAGAGCTCTTCACTCCAACTCATCCATCTTGGGTGGCCCTGCATGACATGGCTCATAGTTTCATTGAGCTACACGTGGCCCTTCGCCACAACAAGGCTGTGGTCCATGAAGAGATACATCAGTCTAAACTGTGCTAAATATACAGACATGAAAGAAGAGGGAAAAGATTAATTTTTGGAGAAAAAAAGAAATTTTAAATAGTTTGCCCATGGCTCTGTGAATTCTGTAAATAATATATTCAACATTATTTACATCTCTCAACCACAACTCGCAACAGAGTTGGAATGTTTTTTCATGGATTAAGATGACTGGGTGTAAGTTATGCAGTCACTGCAGGCAATCAGTCCACCCAGGTTCTAAGAACATTTATTTCTAATGTTTGAATTACTTGTTCTCCTTGGAAGAAGCAGAGGATGAACATCTTTAGCAATTTGTTTTCTGTTTATCTGTAGTTGTCCATAGTAAATGACCATCAGAGCCAAGATTCGGCCAAGTGAGTATGTCTTTAGTGTAATACACATGAAGAAGTCTTACTGTACTCTGTAGTAATAAATATATTCTTCTCTCTTTCTCCACCTCCCATATCAAACTCTTCTCTTTCCACAAATAATGGTTTTCCTCAGAGCAGTCAGTTATATCTGACTTCACTGAAGCCTAAACCTGGATATGAACTGTCTTAAGTAAAAGTGTATCAAAGATATATATTCAAATCTTTCAAATATATGTATGTGTATATAAATATATATCTTATTGCTCTGAATACGTCTATGTTTCATAAAGTCATGTTCAAACTGTGGAAAAACGGATGCTTCTAAAGTTTCTATTTAAGTTATGTCCTCATTTTCATGGTGGGGAGCCATGTACAGAGTTGAGCTGTTTGATACAGAATTTTCCCTCACAGATTAAAGTATAAGTCAGGCATTTCAGGGCTTCATTGAGAAACAAAAGAAAACTCCACATGTGATGAACTGCCACAGAAATTTAAGAAAATTAAAGGCTTTTCCCATTTCTAAGAATTTCACAGCCCAATGAGGAAACTATATTGACTTCCATGACAAAGCAATATGATATTATCTCAAGATAAAACGGTTTGGCAATATTTAGAATATGAATTAGAGACATCAGAGTGTTTTAAAGAAGCAATTAGGGTCATTTACGTTGTGATTCTATTTTATGAACTATAACTGGAAGTATTGATTAATGTAGTTCTTAACTTCATTGATCACAAGGGGGAAAAGGTTAGATATGGCCCTGTAATATCTTTGTTTTTATGTTTGGTCTATAATCTCAAATTATTCAGCAGAAAAGGTCATTTACAAGAAGGCCCATTGGAGAATAGTTTTGTTATGGAGATGATTACAGCCAAATGGACTATTCTAATATAGACTGAATCATATGGTTCTGATGTTAATATTCAAGCAATCTCTGAAAAGAGTTGCCAAGAATGTTTGTAGACAATGTTTTCAGACCTGTTTACATTCTTCTACACCGAGCACATTTATGGCAAACCCAATATGAGGTGACTGATTTATATTTTAGAAATTACATCTGGAAAAATTAAAAATCTGGATGAAATGGCTCACCTGGGACAACACATTGTGAGCGCTGTCAAATCTGGATCCTGCAAGAAAACATAAAACGGTTTTATGGCCAATAAACAGCAAATCCCCAGCAAAATCGCCTATATATCCTTGTGGAGGAGCATCTGTGTTAAGTCCATACCACACGTTCTCAGCTGATATAATGGAAATAGAAGCGCTTGGAAAATCATACAAGTTAAATGAATGGGATAAGCAATTCAGTTGGCTAAAGCTCCTGCAACTTACTTGAGCCCTGAAGCCACACCCACGTGTGATTATTTCATTCCTCACAGAACAATGGCCTTGGTGTTTGTGCATGTGGCTATTCTCTGACTTGCAAAAAAGAGCATATGAACTTTCTCAACAATGTTACGGACTGATATTGATAAAGATGGAGACTCTCCAGAAGAAAAAAAATATACAGCGTGGCAGTAGAGTAACGTTCTATTTAACCACAGCTCTTAATTCAGAGGCTAGTAAGAACATCTGTATTCCTGAGATGCCACAAAATGCCCTAATAAGAAGGCTAAATGTTTATTCCTTAGCCAAGAATAAGAAACCACTCCCACTTTAATATACATAAGAATTATCTGAAAGCTTATCTTAAAATGTGCTTTATTTGACTTTGCCCCCAAATTCTTATTTATTAGGTAATTTTGAAGCCTGTGGTCCTCTGACCACACCTGAAAACATTAAAAATAATAATAATAAAATACACTTAAAAAAAAGAAAGCCATTGAGTCATGTCCCCAGTGGAGATCTTCAAGGCTCTTATTTATCATAATTCTTAAAAAACAAACTATATGAAAAACTCTTTGAGAATACGTCTATCATTGTTGTATTCCACGAAACATCTAAACTTGGATAATGTCCCTAAGTGTTAAATATAGGAATGAACCAATGAATTCCAAGCTATGCGATACATTTTAAAATTTTCTGCTGATGTCCAATTTGCCTCTAGATTTGTTTACACAATAAGAGAACTAGTTCTATCTGGTTTTTATTTTTTAAACAGCTCTTGGGGCTTCCCAGGAGGTGCCAGTGGTAAAGAATCTGCCTGCAATGCAGGAGATACGGGAGAGATAGGTTTGAACCCTGGGTCAGGAAAATTCCCTGGAGTAGGAAATGGCAAACCACTCCAGTATTCTGGCCTGGAAAATCCTATGGACAGAGAAAACTGATGTGCTATAGTCCATGGGGTCACAAAGAGTGGGACATGACTGAGTACCCAGGCCATCCATCCATCGCCCAGCTCAGTGAAAGGTACTACATTAAGTGTACTAGATGAGAGTCGAACAATTTCTCACATATGCATAGTCCTTGGCAATTTCAGTGGCACTTCCACATCCTAATTTAATAATTCAAGACTGACACATTGCCTCGGCCCTCAAGAAGATTACAGTCTGGTGATGACATATTAACATGGAAATATAAGAAATATAGAATAAATATTTGGAAGCCAAATTGTGTGATTTCAGATTACAAACAATTGAACTCTTCAGAGGAAAAGTGGCATCTTTGGCACTTGGGGTCATTAAGGAGGACTGTGCAGAGAACACAGGACTTCTTTCAAGAATACATTTGATTTAGTCAGTTAAAGGAAAGACAGTTCATGGGAGAGAAATAAGATAAATGAGCCCAGGAAGACACAACTTTTAGAGCAATGCTCTGGATGTGAAGGATATGTATCCAAAGTCCATTTCATGGGAGATTAAAGCAGCAGCCTGTCTTTTAATATTTGCCACCACCAATAAAGCTCCAAGGAAAGGAAAAGTAAAGGAAGTCAAGGACCTACATGTGCTTATATTTGAGGAAATAGTCACCTATACACTAGAATATAGAGTTAAAACATATATAGGTCAGCTTTGTTTATTATATATAGAAGCTATATTACACTATTTGCCTTGTAAGCATTATAACTCTAAAAGTATTCTTATAAGTCTTAATTTTTGAAGTGAAAAATATGTATATATATGTATATACATATATATCTTTGTTTCTAATCTATATCGTATCACCATCCATTTTTAAATATTTATACTTGCATACATTATTCAGGGGTCCTTAACAACTCTGGATTTATTCAATTATGCCAACCATAGACATCAGAGCTAGCTCAGGGACCTAGACCCTTCATGAACTTAAGCTTCAAGATTAAATCTGTATAGACAAGCATGTAGTGAGTAGCTTCAGATTACTTGTGATGTCATGGACTTGCATGTTGCTTTTGATGTTCTCCTAAATGTGTTGGCCTCCTTCTATTAGTTTTAGAATGTTGTATGCTGACTCATTTCATCACCCGGGAATTAATTTGTGTCCTTGTGGGACAAAGCCTCTTCTTTAAGAAAGTACAGCATTATGTGCTCTGCTGTGAGAAACTGTGTGTCTGTTCCAATCTGTGTATTGTGAGCAATAAAGCATCAAACTGAAAGAACTGGCTCTTTAGTTTTCTTTGTCTTCCAAATATTTCATTTTGGTGCAATTTGACTCTTAACCACCTGCTCAGAAAAACATTAGTGGCACTCAACATGTACCAGTGTGGTTTTATGAGATGATTGTAACACAGAGATAGATGTTTTCCATTTCAATAGTAAGTTTAATGTGTATTGGAGAAAATGTGACTAGCTCATCAAATTTACAACGTCAGTGGCATCGGTGTATTGACTTGATGTCAATACTGTGCTTAATCACTCAGTTGTGTCCTACCATTTGTGACCCCATGGACTGTAGCCCACCAGGCTCCTGTGTCCATGGGGATTCTCCAGACAAGAACACTGGAGAGTGGAGTGGGTTGCCATGCCCTCCTCCAAGGGATCTTCCCAACCCAGGGTTGATATTAGACAAGACAAAAAACCATGCAGTTTAAACAAGCGGCTAAGGTGTGGACAACACTGAACTGATTGATTCAGGTGTCTGTCCCCTTTTGAACAATAGCAAAATAAACTCAGATACTTGTGTACATAATTGCAAAGCAAATTGCTCTGTTACCTTTGTTGGTCCAAGTGATGGCCAACTTTACCTGGAAGAGGCAGGGCAAAAATACAGACTGTAAAGTTCAACTCTTGTAGAAGTGGATTTGGATCATTCCTGGGGCCACTGCTCTAGCAAACAGACTCCATTTGATAAAGTTTATCTTGCCATGTACAAGAAAATGCTTGCTTAAGTAAATCTCAAGCTTTGCTTTAATGACCTCAATCTTTCACACTTGGAGAATATGAGAAAAATAAAAAATACCACTTGAAGCACTGAACATTGAGTGAATAAGAGAAGGTTCTTTGAATCATCTTATTCAAGAGTAAAACAACCTTGCCACCACTACCCCTATCTACCTTCCAAAATGTTTGTTCTTATATTATGAGGTGCAGCACCTTCAGCAATGTAAATTTTCCTCAGTCCCCCCAGGTAAAAAGTTTAGTGGGATTTTACCAAATAGCATTGTCCTCTTTCCCAAATCTCCTAAAAATGCTGTGAAAATCAATGAAGACATATTTTTGCTCACCATGGTCGAGTAAAGTTCAGTGACCAGCACATTAACTGATACAAAATGGACCTTCCAAAAGTACCTGCTAATGGATGTGAATAAATATGTTTATTGAATATTAAATTTAATGGACAGAAAGCATTTTATACCACAGAGAATACCCTCTAAGAGTATAGATTGCAAATTGACTCTAAGTCTTAGACCTTGTGTCTAAAATAGAAACAAACGTATTCGAGATTTTCCTAGGCTTCACCAGTCAAAGGGTACAAATGCAGTCACAGTAACATTAGTACGTAATTTCCCCGGCCGATCAACTGTCCTAACACCAATGCCTCAGTCTCCCCTTCAGTTATTTCTTGCAGACCTGGGAGTGGGTCACTTTGCTCAGCATCTCTTATTTGTCTTCCACTTCAGTCTCTTTAATGACACAAAACAACGAGATAGCATCTCCTAGCTGATGTGGCTGCCAGTTCACATCATGACTATGGAGATGTGCCCAAGGAAACATCTCTTCTGACTTCAAAACACATAAAGATTTAGAAAGTTGCCAAAAAACCAAAACAAAAAACCTCCACTTCTTTCCTGATCTATAAAGAATCCGCATCTTTCTCCTAATTTATACCATGTTTTGAAATAATCCTGGTTCTGTATACTCCTGCTTATGTTCTGTGGGTAGCAATGATTCCTACAAAACTGAGCTCTCAGTATCCACCTGTGAGCATTCTCTCACAAGAAGATCAGATTCAGCCTGGAAACAAGGCCAAAAAAAAATCACCATAATCCTTTGCCTCTCCCCGCCTCTCCTCTCAGACACTCATCACAAAGCTTTCCACCTCTGATGTTTTTTTGTCCTTTAATGTGAATCCACTCATAAATGTAAATAGCAGAGACTGTATCTCAGTTTCTTGTTGTTGTTTAGTTGCTCATTCATGTCTGACTCTTTTGCAATCCCATGGACTGTAGCCCACCAGGCTCCTCTGTCCATGGGACTCTCCAGGCCAGAATACTGGAGTGGGTTGCCAATCCCTTCTCCAGGAGATCTTTCCAACCCAGGGATCGAACTCATGTCTCCTGCATTGCAGGCAAATTCTTTACCACTGAGTCCCCAGGGAAGCCAAATCCCTGCTTTGGGAGTCCATAATAATTACAGCCATATTGAAAACTGATTAGATTTGAGGAACAAAGTAGATATGCTACTTTATTTCTTCTTTCTGGAATTTCTATGAACAAATGCTGAAGAAGAAAACTCAAGGGATCCTTAGCTTACTTCAGATCTTAGTTCAATCCTACCCAAACAAGGAACACTAATAGCAGCTTCAGACATGATCAGTCTTGGCTTCATGATCATATCTCAACAGTAGCCTCAAGCATTCAGGGGTCATGAGTGGGGGGTGCTGTGCAGAGCAGGAATGAAATGTGTTTGTCTGTCATTAGACCGTACATGACTGGAAAGAAAAAAATCTGCTTAATTTGACTAACATCCAATACAAGTGGAATTTGTTGAAGTCAAACAGGAGGATCTAGTTCTTAAGATGCTAAAAGCAAATGTATTAGATGATATTTATTCTACTACCCAGCTGTTGTTTTGAAAACCTATAGACTCTGCACGGAGATCAAAAAGCATTCTACTCAACAAATCTAGACCAGAACTGGATTTGTTCAGTGCGTTTGGAGGGAGGCCACAGGATACACTCTATTTCCCCACAATCTGTAAACATTGACTTCACAAAATTCAGTTTTATGGTGAAAGCCTGTAGCCTTTCTCTTCCCATGTTTTCGAGACCATCCAATTATTCATCCCCTTCTTTTGCAGTGATCTCCAGAGAGGGTGAAGTCTAAATCTTCATCTGCAGGTAAATACAAAATAGAACTTTCATTAGCAAATGAAGAACGCAAACCAGGAGCTTAATTTTGGTTTGCACATTCAAATCACACAGCAACAGCTCATCCAGGTCCACTGAACCCAGTAAGACCAGAGTCAAAAAAGCACTCTTTAGATGGAATCCTGGAAGTCAATTTCCCTCTTTGCCTATTACTTCTCCGGGAGAAAGTTCCCCAGTGATTAAAGGTCTTGAATTCATGCAGAGTGCCTGTTACACAGATGAAACCACATACAGAGAATTGGGAGACACATTGCAGCATCAAGCACTGTAATTAAGTAAATTGCCTTTATGTTTTTCTATGAATATGAATGAATGACTAAATAACTGAGCAGCATGGGCCTCTTAATAACTGCAAGAGCAGAAGCAGGGGAAGCACCTGTGTCTCCAGGAGCTCCAAGGGGGGCTTGAAGGACTACAAGAATCAGAAGTCAATGCATCTCAAAATATAGGAGCCCAGATACTTGCAAACAGAAGATAAAAATACAAGCAACTTGCAGTTCAGGTGCAGTCGCTGAAACATTAGCCTGGCTCAGAAAGAACATAAAGTAGAAAATCCAGTATCAGGGTTACTAAAATGCCCCTAGGGAAAGGGGCACTGTGTTCTGAAAGCAGGCTTGTAGTCAGGCCACTCAAGATGGCTGCTCTCTTGCTCTCTGTCCAGCCCCTGACTGACCAGTGCCTGCTTCACCTACACCCTACCCCCTCTCCCCAACTGACCTTCCAAGTACTTGCCCCAGGCCCCAGCTGGTGATTGTTCTCATCAAAGGGGCGGGAATGGGTGTGCCCCTCTGCTGGTTTCCCTGGTAGCTAATGAGCCCACCTGATGTCAATTTCTCTCATAACCTGCAATCTCCACAGAGACTGAAGGAGAGAGGAGAAGGCTGCCATGTCCTGCTCAACTTCTGCTGCACACACTGGGGTGTTGCTCCAGGACCTTGCTTCAGACAAGTAAGTGCCCCCCACCCCACTCCATTAAGCCCCCTCGATGTCTCTAACCGACTCTGGGCTCTTGTTTAAAGTGGGGCAAGTACAGGCCCTGCAGGCCTGTAGGGCACAGCCCAGTGGTGGGTTTCCCCTGGGTTTTCCACTCCCTGGCCTCAGCACTGCTCTTCATCCTTCCCCTAGCTCCTGCCCTACTTGTAACGATTTAAAACCCTCCTGTGGTCACCTCCTCGTGCCTCACAGAGAGCAGAGCTGGTACAAGCAGTCAGTTCTAAGGAAGGTGAGGAATAAAGCAGAGAGGCATGCAACTGGGCTCCCTAGAGCACCCAGTGCCTAACTGGCAGAAACAAAAGGAGGTCTCGGTCAAGGGTCTCCTGGGGGAAAGCAACGAGGAGACATTAAAACTGAAGAAGCCAATGTGGGAGGCAAATGAGGCTCAATATCAGGAGCCAAAGAAACAGTCAAGGAAGAGGGACTAGGGTCCATTCCCTGGGTAGTGTTTGCCCTGAAAAAGGAACACTTGAAATAAATTTGCCCTGCCAAAAAGGGTAGCTATTTTGGCTTTTGACCAAGACTTAACACCAGAACCTAAGAGTTTGTGTGGAGGGGCTGATGTTGATACCATAGTTCAGAAGTTCCTCTGGAAGGAGCTCCTTTGGGTATAGTGGTTGTGCATTGGGAAAAAACTGATTTCACTAAGAGAACAGTAATCTTGGGGAATCCAAGTGTGGAATCTGGGTGAAGCAGAGTAGGGAAGCGGAGAAGGTGATGGCACCCCACTCCAGTACTCTTGCCTGGAAAATCCCATGGACGGAGAAGCCTCGTAGGCTGCTGTCCATGGGGTCACTAAGAGTCGGACACGACTGAGCAACTTCATTTTCACTTTTCACTTTCATGCATTGGAGAAGGAAATAGCAACCCACTCCAGTGTTCTTGCCTGGAGAATCCCAGGGACGGGGGAGCCTGGTGGGCTGCCATCTCTGGGGTCGCACAGAGTCGGACATGACTGAAGCGACTCAGCAGCAGCAGAGTAGGGAAGACGTGTACTCAATCTGCCCTTTCATTTCATTATAGGCTGCGTTCAGCAAGAGCACTGAGGGGACCAGTTAGTGACTCCATGTCTACTGAGCTCAACGACTGCAGGACTCCAACTGTATACAAAGCACCTGAGACACTGCTTGGCCTCCAGTAAGTACTCAATAAGCAACAGCCCCTTTCCAAATGGGAGCTGATTATTGATCACAAAGGTATATGTAGCTCCTTTTCTTAGAAGTGAGCAGGATAGAAGATTTCCACCCACAGTTCTGAACAAGGTAAGTTTTCTATTGCTCCATGTCCTATTCTCCAACCATCTCCCTGGAAAAGTAGTCATTTGTGCCCATTGTTTATAATTTACATTTATGGAGTGTGGCAATTATGTAAATCACTAAATGAGTCAGGTTAACTTTGTTTTGTTTGAGTACACCACAAAATTCTGAACTCACAATTTTGTAATTAGCTGTTTGTGTAATATATCCGTTGGTACGGATTCAACTACTGTAAGAGAAGCCATGACTCATCTGGACTTAAACAATAAGGAACTGTATTATTTCACACAGCACAGAGTACAGCTGTCAACTGCAGGGTGATTTGATTCATGGGCTCAAGCTATGATGCCAGAGACCAGATTGTTCTATCTTTCTGCTCTGCTCTAGAGTGTTTACTTTATCCTAAGGGTTCTTCCTGTTTGGGTCCTAAGATGACTGGCAGCAGCAACTGTAACCATGTAGTCTCTTGTTCACTTCTCAAAGGAGGGAGAGAGAGAAACCACTGCCCAAGGAAGGAATCTAAGTCTTTCACTTTAGGCTGGTGGAGCCAGCTGAAGTCACAAGTCCACTCCTGCATTAGCAACTGTTGCCAAGAGAGTTCCATGCGATGGTTCTTTGAGACTAATTGTTACCCACCCTTGGTATCAGGGATTGTGTCAGTCTCCTGTTAATTGTGTACACTGTGTGGTCCAGGGATAAATACCCAAGCAAGATCAGAATTTGAGCTGGAAGGAGGTAGGGGTGATGAATGGCAGGCAGCCAGCAGCCCTGGGCTTAGGAGGCATGTGGGGAGATTGTTTTTCTGAGGAAGTGGTTGTAGGAAAGAGAGGAGTCAGGGAGCAAGAACTGCTTGGGAGTAGCTTACACACTTAGGAAGTTATAGGGAAATGTCTATATTTTGAGCAACTTGGAAAAGCATCTCTCTAAAAGTCTATGGTAATTTCTGTCATCAGATGCAAGTAGCCCCAAAAAGGAAAATGGTTGTGGTCTGAGTTCACAGATAACTTAATTGATATCAGGAGCGTTGGGCCAGAAGTCACACTCCTCCCCAATTCAAAATGCCCCATTGTTCTCACATCAAGATTTCATTCCTTAATCTTTCCTTCTCTGTGGGTGAGCTCCTCACAGTGAGGCTTTTCTAGATCACCTCCAGAAAGATCAATTGCCAGTGACTCTTCCCTGTCAGCTAGTCAGATGCAGCTCGATTTACCTGGTCCCAAAACCTTGCAGGTGCACTGTGTAGCTTTCCAGCTGGGACTTCACTGTGTGAGCAGCCTCCAGCATCAAAAACAGTTTGAAAGCTAAATGACCAAATAGCCTGCATGCATCTAAGTCTAAGCTGTCCTCTGTGGATGATTGAATAAATGATTGTTAGTCTAAAAGCCATTTCACCAAATGAGAGAATGAATGTGATCTGATTAAAGCAGAGCCTGTTGAACTCCAAACACCAGTTTTTAAAAATCAAACTCTGTGATCTAAGGCAATGATTGGTGTTTATAAATCCTTCAGGTGTCAGTTGTCTGTGTGCAAGCATTATCTCCCTAGAGATGGCACATTCTCCAAGTTTTTGACCCATGCCAATCACAGTCAGTGAATTATATACATAATGAAAGCTCATTTATTAAGTAATAATTTGCTACTGAGCCCTGACAGTGTACCCTGTGAAAGGTCAAGGCAACCCCCATTCCCAACTGTGACTTGATGTGTGTACAGCCACAATGAGAAACTTTTTAACCTAGAGATCTGCAAACTGTTCTGGAATCGCACAGAATTAGTGGTAAATTCTTTCCCTTTTTTAAAATATGAATTTATGTATTTTAATTGGCAGCGAATTACTTTACAATGTTGTAGAGGTTTTGCCATACATTGACATGAATCCACCATGGGTGTACACGTGTTCCCAATCCTGAACCCCCCTCCCACCTCCCTCCCTGTACCATCCCTCTGGGTCATCCCAGTGCACCAGCCCCAAGCATCCTGTGTCCTGCATCAAACCTGGACTGGTGATCCATTTCACATATGATAATATACATGTTTCAATGCCATTCTCCCAAATCATCCCACCCTCTCCCTCTCCCACAGAGTCCAAAAGACTGTTCTATAAATCTGTGTCTCTTTTGCTGTCTTGCATACAGGGTTATCATTACCATCTTTCTAAATTCCATATATCCGCATTAGTATACTGTATTGGTGTTTTTCTTTCTGGCTTACTGCACTCTGTATAATAGGCTCCAGTTTCATCCACCTCATTAGAACTGATTCAAATGTATTCTTTTTAATGGCTGAGTAATATTCCACTGTGTATATGTACCATGGCTTTCTTATCCATTCATCTACTGATGGACATCTAGGTTGCTTCCATGTCCTGGCTATTATAAACAGTGCTGCGATGAACATTGGGGTACACGTGTCTCTTTCAATTCTGGTTTCCTTGGTGTGTATGCCCAGCAGTGGGATTGCTGGGTCGTATGGCAGTTCTATTTCCAGATTTTTAAGGAATCTCCATACTGTTCTCCATAGTGGCTATACTAGTTTGCATTCCCACCAACAGTGTAAGAAGGTTCCTTTTTCTCCACACCCTCTCCAGCATTTATTGCTTGTAGACTTTTGGATAGCAGCCATTCTGACTAGCATGAAATGGTACCTCATTGTGGTTTTGATTTGCATATCTCTGATAATGAGTGATGTTGAGCATCTTTTCATGTGTTTGTTAGCCATCTGTATGTCTTCTTTGGAGAAATGTCTGTTTAGTTTTTTGGCCCATTTTTTGATTGGGTCATTTATTTTTCTGGAATTGAGCTGCAGGAGTTGCTGGTATATTTTTTGAGATTAATTCTTTGTCAGTTGCTTTGTTTGCTATTATTTTCTCCCATTCTGAAGGCTGTCTTCTCACCTTTCTTAAAAGCTTTTCACCTTGTGCAAAAGCTTTTAAGTTCAATTAGGTCCCATTTGTTTATTTTTGCTTTTATTTCCAATATTCCAGGAAGTGGGTCATAGAGGATCCTGCTGTGATTTATATCGGAGAGTGTTTTGCCTATGTTCTCCTCTAGGAGTTTTATAGTTTCTAGGAGAAGGCAATGGCAAACCACTCCAGTACTTTTGCCTGGAAAATCCCATGGATGGAGGAGCCTGGTAGGCTGCAGTCCACGGGGTCGCACGGAGTCGGACATGACTGAAGCAACTTAGCAGCAGCAGCAGCAGTCTTACGTTTAGATGTTTAATCCATTTTGAGTTTATTTTTTTGTATAGTGTCAGAAAGTGTTCTGCTACTGCTAAGTCGCTTCAGTCATGTCTGACTCTGTGCAACCCCATAGACGGCAGCCCACCAGGCTCCCCCATCCCTGGGATTCTCTAGGCAAGAATACTGGAGTCGGTTGCCATTTCCTTCTCCAATGCATGAAAGTGAAAAGTCAAAGTGAAGTCACTCAGTCATGTCCAACTCTTTGCGACCCCATGCACTGCAGCCTACCAGGCTTCTCCATCCATGGGATTTTCCAGGCAAGAGTACTGGAGTGGGGTGCCATTGCACCACTTGTTAAAGAGATTGTCTTTTCTCCATTGTATATTCTTGCCTCCTTTTTCAAAGATAAGGTGTCGATAGGTGTGTGGATTTATCCCTGGGCTTTCTATTTTGTTCCATTGATCTATATTTCTGTCTTTGTGCAAGTACCATACTGTCTTGATGATTGTGGCTTTGTAGTAGAGCCTGAAGTCAGGCAGGTTGATTCCTCCAGTTCCATTCTTCTTTCTCAAGATTGCTTTGGCTATTTGAGTTTTTTTTGTATTTCCATACAAGTTGTGAAATTATTTGTTCTAGTTCTCTGAAAAATACTGTTGGTAGCTTGCATCTATAGATTGCTTTGGATAGTATACTCATTTTCACTATATTGATTCTTCTGATCCATGAACATGGTATATTTCTCCATCTATTTGTGTCCTCTTTGATTTCTTTCACCAGCGTTTTATAGTTTTCTATATATAGGTCATTTGTGTCTTTAGGTAGATATATTCCTAAGTATTTTATTCTTTTCATTGCAATGGTTAATGGAATTGTTTCCTTAATTTCTCTTTCTGTTTTCTCATTGTTAGTGAATAGGAAATTCTTTCTAAAGATATCAGGATGGCTGTTGCAAAGGAGGAAGCATTTAAGAAAGGTCCTTAAAATAGGTAAAATCTTGAGATAGAGAAAAAACTGGAAAAATGCATTTTTTTTTAGTAAAAGGGAATTTTATGAGCAAAGCAAAAAATATAAACAAACATGAAATTGTCAAAGAATATTAATAGGCCAAAAAATTACCAAGATAATTTCAGCTGAGAATGGATAAGTAATGTAGTAGTCCATAAAAGATAAGACTGAGATTGTAAGACATAGGTTTGAATCCTTACTTTGCCACTTAACCTTTAATCATCTGTAGATTAAGATTATTAATGTACCTTAACTGCTTCACCAGATGATCCCTGATCATGCTGTAGCAGGGAGACTCCCTGCTCTAATTCTACCAGACAGACCTCAAATCAAAATAAACTGTTACTTTGCAAAGGAGTTTAAGCTATCACACAATCCAATGAACCATTATTTCATTTGCCAGATCCACTGGGAGACAATGACAATACAAATGACTCCAAGAGAATTTTTCAGAAAGGATGAGAGAAGAAGCCTCTTTGGGCAGGAAGATCTTTGGTTTCCCTCCCATCGTAGCATGTTGATAGCTGCCCACCCCAGCACTACCGAAGTTAGCAATGCCTTCCATGAAAAGTTGACTGACTTTTTGATACAACCTGATTCTTACTATGTGAATTGCTATTCCATTAATTTGAACTGAATGTTTTTCAGACTAGCAAAAGCACTCTTTTTCAATACATCACACTCCTTCCCTTGATTCCTGCTTTTTGGCACCAATAAGAAACCATCAACTAATATGTTCCTTGGTGGGATAAGAAACTCAGTTCATTAATGCACTAAAGTCCTCTAAATTTCAGTTTCAGCCATAAAATGGAGATATTAATTCCTGCCCTCCAAGTGAGGAATTTATATATCTATTTTGTGTTGAATTGAAGAAAGTAGGGAAAACCACTAGACCATTCAGGTATGACCCAAATCAAATTCCTTATGATTATACAGTGCAAGTGACAAATAGATTCAAAGGATTAGATCTGATAGACAGAGTGCCTGAAGAACTATGGACAGAGTTTCGTGACATTGTACAGGAGGTAGGGATCAAGACCATCCTCACGGAAAAGAAATGCAAAAAGGCCAAATGGTTGTCTGAGGAGGCCTTACAAATAGCCATGAAAAGAAGAGAAGTGAAAGGCAGAGGAGAAAAGGAAAGTTATACCATCTTGAATGCAGAGTTCCAAACAATAGCAAGGAGAGATAAGAAAGCCATCCTCAGTGAACAATGCAAAGAAATAGAGGAAAACAATAGAATGGGAAAGATTAGAGATCTCTTCAAGAAAATCAGAGATACCAAGGGAACATTTCATGCAAAGATGGGCACAGTAAAGGAAGAAATGGTATGGACCTAACAGAAGTAGAAGATAAGAAGATGTGGCAAGAATACACAGAAGAACTATTAAAAAAAAGATCTTCATGACCCAGAAAATCACGATGGTGTGATCACTCACCTAGAGCCAGACATCCTGGAATGAGAAGTTAAGTGGACCTTAGAAAGCATCACTACAAACAAAGCTAGTGGAGATGATGGAATTCCGGTTGAGATGTATCAAATCCTAGAAGATGATGCTGTGAAAGTGCTGCACTCAATATGCCAGCAAATTTGGAAAACTCAGCAGTGGCCACAGGACTGGAAAAGGTCAGTTTTCATTCCAGTCCCAAAGAAAGGCAATGTCAAAGAATGTTTAGACTACTGCACAATTGCACTCATCTCACATGCTAGCAAAGTAATGCTCAAAATTCTCCAAGACAGGCTTCAACAGTACCTGAACCATGAAATTCCCATTCAAGCTGGTTTTAGAAAACACAGAGGAACCAGAGATCAAATTGCCAACATCCATTGGATTATCAAAAAGCCAGAGAGTTCCAGAAAAGCATTTACTTTTGCTTTATTGACTATGCCAAAGCCTTTGACTGTGTGGATCAAAATATATTGTGGAAAATTCTAAAAGAGATCAGAATACCAGACATCCTGACCTGCCTCTTGAGAAATCTATATGCAGGTAAGGAAGGAACAGTTAGAACTAGACATGGAACAACAGACTGGTTCCAAATTGGGGAAGGAGTATGTCAAGGCTGTATACTATCACCCTATTTATTTAACTTACATGCAGAGTATATCATGAGAAATGCTGGCTCAATGAAGCACAAGCTGGAATCAAGATGCCAGGAGAAATATCAATAACCTCAGATATGCAGATGACACCACCCTTGTGGCAGAAAGTGAAGAACTAAAGAGCCTCTTGATGAAATTCAAAGAGGAGAGTGAAAAAGTTGACTTAAAGCTCAACATTCAGAAAATTAAGATCATGGCATCTGGTCCCATCACTTCATGGAAAATAGATGGGGAAACAATGGAAACAGTGAGAGACTTTACTTTTTTGGTTTCCAAAATCACTGCAGATGGTGATTGCAGCCATGAAATTAAGACGCTTGCTCCTTGGAAGGAAAGTTACGATCAACTTAGGCAGCGTATTAAAAAAACAGAGACATTACTTTGCCAATAAAGGTCCGTCTAGTCAAAGGTATGGTTTTTCCAGTAGTCATGTATGGATGTGAGAGTTGGACCATAAGGAAAGCTGAGCGCCGAAGAATTGATGCTTTTGAACTGTGGTGTTGGAGAAAACTCTTGAGAGTCCCTTGGACTGCAAGGAGATCCAACCAGTCCATCCTAAAGGAAATCAGTCCTGAATATTGATTGGAAAGACTGATGCTGAAGCTGAAACTCCAATACTTTGGCCACCTGATGTGAAGAACTGATTCATTTGAAAAGACCCTGATGCTGGGAAAGATTGAGGGCAGGAGGAGAAGGGGATAATGGAGGATGAGATGGTTGGATGGCATCACCAACTCAATGGACATGAGTTTGAGTAAATTCCGGGAATTGGTGATGGACAGGGAGGCCTGCTGCTGTCCATGGGCTTACAAAGAGTCAGACACGACTGAGCAACTCAACTGAACCAAATTCCCTCCCTCTGTCTTGCCCCTCCCTCTTTCTTTCTTCCCACTGGTAATTACTAGTTTGTTCTCAATATCTGTGAGTCTGTTTCTGTTTTTTTTTATATTTACTAGTTTGTTGTTTTTTAGATTCTACATGTAAGAGATATCTTACAGTATTTGTCTTCTTCTGACTTATTTAACTTAGCATAGTACCCTCCAACTCCAGCGATGTTGTCGCAAATGGGAAATTTGCAATCTTTTTTATGACTAAGTAGTATGTATATGACCCACTCCAGTG